>NC_047105.1:122863420-123182170 GCF_902500255.1 Thalassophryne amazonica
TAGTAGATGAATAGGTTCCTCTGGTCTGTGTCATGGTGTTGTGATGTGTTTGTGTCCTCATACCTTATTGGTTGTATTTGTCCAGATCCTCGATGTTCCTGATTACCATAACCTTCGCTTGTTCTGGTGTTCTGTTCAATTTGATAGATGTTTTGCAGTTGGATGTCCATGTCTGTTGAATTTTTCCCTGCTTTTTTAAGAAACAAGCTTTCCTGGCGATGTCTGCGTTTCTTTTGGTCAGATGTTCATTGATGAATACGTTTGTTCCTTTAAGTTTCCATCCCTGTTTTAACAATGCCATTTTATGTTTTCGGTTGACAAACCTCATTATAACTGCTCGCTTGTCTCCATCCTCTCTCCTGGGCAGGGGGTAGCACGCTTCAATGTTATTACAGTCCATTTGAATACCTTTAGATTAAAGGAAGTCAGCCACCTGTTGTTCCACTGAGCTGGCCTCCTGCTCACTGGCCTCCCCTCCGCTGTCTTCTGACACCGCCCGTGCGTAGGATCGAGGTTTAATATGAATTCCTGTAATAATAACGTCGTTCATCCTTGTGTACTGTTCCAACTCCGCAACATGGTTCTCCAGGTAAACCAGACGCCGGTCTTTCTCGGCATTCTGGATCCGGAGAGCCTTCACTTCTTCCACCAGCTCCATAATGGATTTCTGCTGCATTTTAACAACAGAGATTTCCTCAGACAAAAAGTCCAGGGACTTTGTGATATCGTCTCCCTCCTCCGCCGTCAGTGCCTTCTTCGGACCCATGGTCAGATAACTCCGCGCTGGCGCCTCGGGCCCCGGTGGAACTGCGCTGATGCCTCGGGCTTCAGGTGGAGCCGCGCCGGTGGATGTGCACTGACGCCTCGGGCCTCGGTAAAGCTGCGCTGGTGGAACTGCGCTGACGCCTCAGACCTCGGTAAAGCCGCGCCAGTGGAACTGCGCTGACGCCTCGGGCTTCAGGTGGAGCCGCACCGAGGCGTTGCTAAGCCGGTATCGTAGATTTACGTCAAGGCTACCTGGCTATACCCGCCCCCTCTGTGTAAACAAATGACGTCGTAGTGCGCGCAGCCTAAGAACTGTCCGCAGAGGAAAAAAAAAACAAAAAAAAAAACTGTCCACAGAGGAAAAGATAAAAAGGTGAGAAGTGTGTGTTGGTCCCAATGGATAGTGGGACCAACACACAGATATAGATATGGATATTCTGGATGATTTTCTCATGGATAGTACGACAACAGCAGCCAAAGCAGCCAGCTTGATGAGGACGCACTGCGGAATTTGGAGAGCAGCGCGCGCCAGCCGACAGGACAAAAGTTAAAGTGAGCCAACTTTTTATGTACGCGTTACGTGTTGTGTATCTCAGTAAGTGACAATAATGCAAATAACATGCTGTTGTCGTGCCCTCCAAAAGCATGTTATTGTATTATTATATGTATACCATATTATGCAGGTATGGTAATACTGTTTAAAGCAGGCATCCCCAAAAACAGAGTCAGTGTGCATGATGGAGACTAGTGAGGGAAACTACTAAGAGACTTTGTTAGCTCTGAAGGAATTAGCTGCAGGAAAGATGGTATTGTGGAGTTTCTGTTGCTTCAACTGTCATACGAGGTCTATTAGAAAAGTATCCAACCTTATTATTTTTTTCAAAAACCATATGGATTTGAATCACATGTGATTACATCAGACATGCTTGAACCCTCTTGGGCATGCGAGAGTTTTTTCACGCCTGTCGGTTACGTCATTCGCCTGTGGGCAGTCTTTGAGTGAGGAGTCGCCCACCCTCTCGTCGATTTTTTCATTGTTTAGGAATGGCTCAGAGACTGCTGCTTTGTTTGTTCAAATTTTTTTCAAAACTGTAAGGCACAACTGAGTGGACACCATTTGATAAATTTAGCTGGTTTTCGGTAAAAGGTTTAACGGCTGATGAGAGATTTTGGTCTGGTAGTGTCGCCGTAAGGACGGCCCACAGTGCCTGACGGCGATCTGCGCTTCGAGGCGGCAGCGTCTCGCCGTTTCAAGTTGAAAACTTCCACATTTCAGGCTCTGTTGACCCAGTAAGTCGTCAGAGAACAGAGAACTTTCAGAAGAAGTCGGCATGAGGAGTTTATTCAGACATTCCATTGTTAACGGACATTTTGTAATGAAAGAACGTGCGGGCAGAGTCGCATGTCGGGCCGGACCCGACTGCGGGGGGTCGCGACAGGAAAAACACCTCCGTTGGAAACCTTAACAGACAAGTTGGAACATGCCCAAGCTGTTAAACAATTTCTCAGTTACTCACTTGTTGAAAGCCATCAAAAGCCGCCTGAATTTTACAAATGGTTTTCAACACGGAGGTGTTTTTCCTGTCGTGGCGCACACAGATTCGCCGAGTCATCACGGAAACGACTCGGCGAATTTGCACGCACGTCTTACATTACAAAATGTCCTTAAACAGTGGAATGTCCGCATAAAGTCCTCATGCCGGCCTCTTCTGAATCTTCTCTGTTCTCTCACGACGTCCTGGGTGAATTAAGCCTTAAATTAGGATGTTTTCAGGTCGAAACAGGCCGACGACGGCGCCTGGAAGCGCTGCATGACGTCCTGCTGCGTGGGAAGTCCTTACAGCAACAGAAACACCCCATCAGCCGTTAAACTTTTCACCAAAAACCAGCTTAATTTCTCGAATAGTGTCCACTCGGATATTCCTCACAGGTCCAGAAAAAATTTTGATCAAGCAACGCGCGCTGTCTCGAGCAGCGTGTGAAACAAAGGAATTCAGCCGAGAGGGCGGGACCACATCTCACTCAAGGCCTGCCCACAGGGAAATGACGTCACCGACGCGAGAAAAAACTCACGCATGCGCATGAGGGTTCAAGCATGATTGGTGTAATCGCACGTCATTCAAATCCATATAGTTAAAAAAAAATAAAAGGGTCGGTTTATTATCTAATAGACCTTGTATGTTTGTGGCAGAGGGGAAGACAGAAGAACTTTGTTCAAAGAAAACAGATCTAGGCAAGATTATCCCATATGTCTTCAGGCAAGCTGTGTTAAAATTCCATGGTTAACAAAGTGCTTTGCTGTGCCTCCTGTGCAGTCTTGACATTTAGCAGATAAGCTTAAAGCTGTTCAGACCGTTGCATTTCACAAGCTAATAAGCAAAAGTGCAAAGTGGTGTTGACAGTGCTGCTTCCAAACAGAATGTCTTCTTCAATGGGACATTACAGCAGAAGATGTGCCCATGCAGGGAGGGGACATTAAGTAAGATGTTGGACCACATTGTTTTTGCCACCATTTAAAATAACTTTTAATGAAAGCAAAGAAGTTTTCCAGGGCTCAACACCAACACCAGAATATCTACTCTTGTACATTTTAGAAGTAAGCAAACATATAGTAAGGACACTATTTGGACGCACTGTGCTGCCACCATCTTACCTGTCCTCTCACCTGGATGTTACCAAATGACACATATGCACCTACCCACATATGCCGTGACAATTTTTCTTTTGCGACTGCAGACTTTTTTCAACAGTTCCTGATGTATACTGAACAAAAATATAAAGGCAACACTTTTATTTTTGCTCCCATTTTTAATGAGCTGAACTCAAAGAGCTAAAACATTTTCCTACATACAAAAAATACCTATTTCTCTCAAATATTGTTCACAAATCTGTCTAAATCTGTGTTAGTGTGAACTTCTCCTTTGCCGATATAATCCATCCCAACTCACAGGTGTGGCATATCAAGATGCTGATTAAACAGCATGATTACTACACAGGTGTGCCTTAGGCAGGCCAATAAAGCAAAATGGCACAGTTCAATGTTGCCTTTTATTGTGGCCAGCCACAAACACTGCTCCAACCACATTTGCATTGTCAAGTGAACATTTTATGTTACAGACGTATTCCAAAATGGATGAAATTCATTTGTTTTCCCTCAAAATTCTACACACAATACCCCATAATAACAATATGAAAAAGCTTATATGAGAGTTTTGCGAGCTTATTAATAAAATAATTAAAAAAAAACAAGAAATCACATGTACATAAGTATTCACAACCTTTGCCATGAAGCTCAAAATTGAGCTCAGCTGCATCCTGTTTCCACTGATCATCCTTGAGATGTTTCTACAGCTTAATTGGAGTCCACCTGGAGTAAATTCAATTGATTGGACATGATCTGGAAAGGCACACATCTGTCTACATATAAGGTCCCACAGCTGACAATGCATGTCAGAGCACAAACCAAGCATGAAGTCAGAAGAATTGTCTGTAGAACACTGAGACAGGATTGTCTCGAGGCACAAATCTGGAGAAGAGTGTAGAAACATTTCTGCTGTTTTGAAGGTCCCAATGATCACATTGGCCTCCATCATCCATAAATTAAAGAAGTTTGGATCCACCAGGGCTCTTCCTACAACTGGCCGCTGTCTAAACTGAGCAATTGGGAGAGAAGGGCCTTAGTCAGGGAGGTAACCAAGAACCTGATGGTCACTCTGTCCAGCATCCCTCTGTGGAGAGAGGAGAACATTCCAGAATGGCAACCATCTCTGCACCAATCCACCAATCAGGATGGTATGGTAGAGTTGTCAGACAGAAGTCACTCCTTAGTACAAGGCACATCGCAGCCCGCCTGGAGCCAAAAAGGCACCTGAAGGACTCTCAGACTATGAGAAACAAAATTCTCTGGTCTGAAGAGACAAAGATTGAACTCCTTGTCTTCAGTGGCTTCAGTACAACTCTGTGAATGTCCTTGAGTGCCCAGCCAGAGCCCAGACCTGAATCTGATTGAATGTATCTGGAGATGTCTGAACCGACGCTCCCCATTTAACCATGTTGCAGCTTGAGAGGTGCTGCAAAGAGGAATGGGCAAAACTGCCCGAAGATAGGTGCACCTATGGATGAAGATTTGAGGCTGTAATTCCTGCCAAAGATGCATCAACAAAGTACTGAGCAAAGGGTTTGAATACTTATGTACATATGAATTTGTAGTTTTTTATTTTTAATAAATTTGCAAACATTTCAGAAAAAAAAGGTTTTTCATGTTGTCATTATGGGGTTTTATGAGTAGAAATTTTAGGGAAAAAATGAATTTACTCCGTTTGGGAATAAGGAAAAAGTGAAGTACTGTGAATACTTTCCAGATGCACTGTATTATGTATCTCTGAGGGTGAATCTAATATGATGAAACATCTGAATAAACACACTGGTCAACCACTGTATTGAAGAGCCCAACAGGACTGTTTATGCATGATATTGACAGATATGTTTAAAAAAAGTCCAATTACCATCCACTGAAGGTGCTGGAACAGACTTATCTTCCTTCATTGTCATTGAAATCTATATTTACTTTGGTTGAGCTGCAATGAAGGTAGCATCATCAAATAAAAAGCCTTATCATCTCTAGTTGAAGATGTCAGACCACAACTTTCACTGAAACTGAGTTGCGCTTACAAGACTCATGGACATTTGGACAAACAGATGTATGGGGTACAACAATACTGTTATATAAGGTTAGGTGAGGTTTTGGTAGTGACTAGTGTTTTCTCTCTTCTTAGTAATGGCTATGGATTTTGTTTCTTTTGTGTCAGGACTGTGAGGTGTTTTAGTCAAGATGTTTTCAAGCTCTGCAATTTTGTGATGTAGATAACTTTTGTTGTCCTTAAACCTTTTATCACTGTTTCAAAAATAAAATCTCAAAGCTCAGTATTGTTTGCTCTGTGTATGTGTGAAGGAAGCAGGTCTGAAACTGTTTTCTAAAATTAATTTTAATGAGGGTTTAAGAGGGAGTTTGTCTGACAGACAATGGCAGAAAAGCAAAAATGATGAGCCACTTTGATCAGAGACTAGAACGGCAGTTTCTTATCTTCTTCGGTTTGACTGATGTTTTTGGTTTTGCACTATAGTACACTTAAAACTTTCAATGCTTTGCATATCTATCTAGAAGAGGTAAAAACATTTGCTCTTATGTCAGTATGTTGATGGACATATGAAGAGTTGAGATACAAAACCCAGTATGTCCATTTTTTTGTTTTTTGTTTTTTATGGAGAGAAATGCATTTTAAAATGGAGATTTAATGGAAAACTAGTGTATTGCCTGTAGGGAAGACGCGGCCTTAGATTGGGTAGTTTTTATAAAAAAAGATAGCTGATATTTTTCAAGGGTGGTAATAAATTAAGCAAAGGTTGTATAAAGAGTTGGAATGGCATGTGAGACCAGAATGTTTTTAGAACATTAGACCTCAATAATTTTTAGAAGTGGAACTCAACCCTTTTATTTCTTGTTAATTATGTACTGTTTAATGTTAATTCACTGTCTTAATCTATTTATAAATTGTTTAGTTTCTTGTTGTCATATACACACTATTATTATTATTTTTAGTTTAGTTTAACTTCTATTTTGCCATTTGATTTTTAAATGGACAACAATGGAAATAAGTGTTTTCACTTTCTTGTGTCATCCATGTATCTTTTACATATTTACAATTATATTATGTACTTACATTGAACTACACTCAATGCACTGAGGCTTTTTATATAAAAATGATTTACCTCCTCCTGCTGGAATAGCGTGTGAGTCCAGAATGTAGTTAGCAACATCCATTGTTCAGTGTTGTCAGCTAATATCCATAGCTTCTCCAAAAATATCAGTCCCATCAATGTTTCATTTTTGCAGCGTTCACGATTGACCCAAATACATTAACATACCAAATGGCAAATGTCAGCTCTCCACAGTTTCTCTGTGATGGAAGTCACACACACAGGCATGCACAGCATTTTGTATTTCCCACATTCTGCCACAAGCAGGTGCTTCTAATTTTAGACAGACGGAAACAGAGATGGTGGCAGAAGACATCAAACACACTACAGTTTTCACTCATGGTATCAGCAACATGAGACTTAACTAACTGACTAAACCAATTCAACTACAAAAACAGAATAAATCAATAACACTAAGAACACTGTTAAACGAACATGAACCACAATAATAACCCCAAACTCCCATGATGCATTGCAGCACGTCTATTGTTTACTGGTTCACTAAAATTTCTAATTTCTCCAAAAATATTTGTCTTAATAACTTTCCATTGGCATAGCATTCATCCTTGAACTAAAATACATAAGCATACCAAATTGCAAATGTCTCTCTCCTTTTTTTTTGTGAGATCAAAGCCATACACAGGCATGCATGCACACAGAAGACACTTGGCTATACATGCTTTAGAAAATGCATAGATTTATGTAAATACTATGAAAATGTATGTATGCATGATTCAAATCTTGCATGTTGGCCACTGGGACAGACTGGCAACCTGTCCTAGGTGTACCCCACCTCGTGCTCTATGACTGTTGGGATTGGCTTTAACTTATAAGCAACATTTTTGAACACCTTCAATTCAGACAGTCATTCTCCCAAACTGGATAAAATAATGCAACAGTTTTGTGCAAAGGTGTCACGGGTGGTGATTGTTGTCTCATTCTGTACTGGCGTTCAGATCGTGAGGCATTGATGTTCTGATTAGTTAATCATGGTGCCTTCACACTTCTTGATCATTCTTCTTCTATTTAATAATTTTCCGCTGCTTATTCTGTGATACCGACCGAACAATATCCCCTAAAAATTGGTCCATCCTGCCTTCACTGTGCATGTGTCATTTCGGAGTGTCAGCAGTGATTCACTGATTATCACCTTGTTTCTGATTAAAACTGCAATCCAGTCATCATCTGTCTCAGCGACAGATATGAAGCTTTTGCACAGCAATGATTTCCACAGAAATTCAGCATTATTGCATAATAAAAGACGGGGGACCAATCAGAGCACCACAGAAGCATGTCTGGTCTGTCTGATGTGCTGCTGTGACTATGTCATGTTGGAGTGTCAGTAGCAATTCATCAATTATCGACTTGTTTCTGCTTAAAATGGCCTCATTTATGCTTAAAACTGACTTTGGAATGATTTAAGAGGTATTACTTTGTCATGGTTAATAATCACATTATCCCCTTTGATTGCTTGGGATGTAGAGAGTCAGACTCAGAGAGTCAGTCTCAGATGTGCTGCTATGGTGCTCTGATCATTCTCCCGTCTTTTATTATGAAATAATGCTGAATTTCTGTGGAAATTATTGTTGTACAAAAGCTTCAGATATCTGTTGCTGAGATAGATGATGGCTAGAGTGCAGTTTGAAGCAGAAACAAGACGATAATCGATTAATTGCTGCCGAAGCACAGAAATGACACATACGCCGTGAAGGCAGGGCAGACCAATTTTTAGAGGGGTCCGTTCAGTTGGTGACACCGGGTCCGGGCCGTGGAGGCAGCAGATCATACATCTCTATCTTTAGCCAAGTCCTCCAACTCTTCCTGGGGAATCCTGAGGCCTTCCCAAACCAGCAGGAAAACATAATCCTTCCAGCGTGTTCTGAGTCTTCCCATTTGGACATGCCTAGAAGGCCTCACTATTGAGACTTCCAGGGGGCATCCTCACCAGATGCCTGAAACTCCTCAGCCAGCTTTATCCTTTCAAAGCAGTGGTTCTGCTCCAATTCCTCCTCAAATATCCAAGCCTCTCACTCTGTCCCTGACTGTAAGCACAGATACCTGGACGAGGAAACTCATATCTGTCACTTGTATCCGTGACCTTGTTCTTTCAATTATTAACTAAAGCTCATGACCACAGATCAGGATAGAAGCATAAATCAACTGGTAAATCAATTTTCCAGCCTTCTAGCTCCACCTTCAGTTCTTATTTTACCAAGTTAATTAATTTTTAACTCCTGTACATAATATGAAAACAGTAAAAAATGATATTATGTGAGCTCTTCCCTTCAGCTGTGATTAATAAGGGATTAACTCACAAATATTCCAATTTGTTGTTCCAATTTCTGACTGGATTCATAACTTGGCTTCTAATTGTTTGTTTTTATTTTTTGTAATCTCATTATTTCATGGGTTTAAGGTCCATGAGTGCAGTTCTTTGGTGAAAAGATGTTTTTCTGGTTTCTTTTTTCTTCAGACATGGATTGATGGTTGATAAGATACTAATCAAAGGTAAAAGCACAGTGTTAATTTGACGTGCATTTCATTTCCCCAACACAACTTTTCTTTTCTGTGGTGTTGGACTTGGAGATGTCCCTGCACAGAGAGAGCTGGGGAATGTAATTAAAAGTTTCATGTTCGAGTCATGCTGATTGTAAATGACTTCAGATGCTGGTGGGCTCACTGTTGATTTCAAGCTGTTCAACCAGTTAATTAAAAAAAAAAAAATGTGGTGAACCAAATCGGTTACAAATTGCAATTAATGCACTGTGCGAGCTGGGACGAGAGAGAATATCCAGCCTCGTTAGCGCATGCACGCCTGCTGGGGACAGCCTATAGAAATGCACTCCCTTTTGTTTGTTTTTCATCCCTTTTTCATAAAAACATTATTAACATCACACCAAGTGAGGCACAATCGAAAGCAAAGGAGGAAAGAAAAATCAAAAGCTGCATCTTCTTTTTTTTAATCCGTAAGGAAAACCCAACAGTTGCCATGGCAACATGCATAAAATGGGGTTGATTTTATTTTGAAGGACAGCCTTGTCTTTATCTTGTGTCATTATTTATTCCGCCGTCTGTGAGATGATCAAAGGTCTGACAGGTAGACAGTGTGGCAGTTAAACGAAGGCTGAAGGACAGATGGAGAGAAAGGGGACGGGTTGGGAGAAAAAAAAAAACAATATAGGATAAGCTGCTGTGATAGTCAGTGAAGTCACAGCCTGCTCATTTAACAGTGGTCAGGTTTTCTACCCTCAAAGACAAACAGATGTTGACATCAACTAATTTATCTCTGTGGGACACATAAGGTTGTGTTCCAAGATTTCAATAGTGATGAACAAATTAGCTCTGTAGTATTTCTCGTGGGGGTTGAGTCTGGATGCTTCCTCCCACGTCCTTCCCTGGTGACACTCACAGGCAGGAGGAGTCGGTTATACAGAGGAAACACAAAGCTCTGGAGGAATGACACAGGAAGGCAGCAGCTGACATCACAGCGACACGGAGGGAAACTTAAACACAATGTGTCAGTTTATTTCCCCAAGGAAGCAGCAGCTGCTTGTCTTTAGGACAGAATGGACATGGAGGACGTGCATTTAATATTCCACTGACACGGTGGCACAGTCAGACAGGTGGGAACGTTTGAGTAGCCGGAGTCACGTATCATCAGGTGTATCTTCACATGCAAACCAAACAGAAGCATGGAGCGTTGAAATGATTAGCTACTTAAATGATTCATCATCATTCATTCTTCTGTTTCACCTGCTTGCTGTGTTCCCGACTCCAAGCAGCTCTCCTGACTACAGTTTTCCTGCCAGAATTCAGCTCTGCCTGTTTGCACTCACCTGCTTCCCATCTGCAATCATTCACTCAATGCCAGATTGTTTTGTGCCACCGTACCAAACTCGCCAGCCTGCTGACACGCTTTTGTCAATGAGCCCATTCGGCTCTGACACCTTTGCCTTTCTATCTGCCCTATTGGAAAGTCCCTGCTCTGTCTTTGCATGCTCCTGTCTTAGACTGTCTGCTTGTATTCTGCCTGTTTGTGGTGTCAGACTCGCCGCATGTCCTCATGTGTCCTGGTCTGGTCTGTTTGCACAGCAGTGGGGGTTTCCTGCTGCTATATTCTGCCTTCTCTTCATCTCATCGTCTGGTTTCTTTGTGTTCCTGATTGCTTTTTCCAGTTTTCAATCCGCTATGAACTCACCCTGCTTTCAGCCCACTTCCTGTATGATATGATCACTCGACTGCATCACTTGTGTGCATGCATTGCCAGATTTTTTTTTTTTACCTTTCTCCATTATGCACCTTGGTTCTCCCTGTTTTGTCTTTGGTTCTGGACTCTGCCTCCTCTTGCCTCCTGCTGCTCTCTAATTAGTGGCTTGAGCCTGTACTGTCAACAAGAGTTACATCTCAGGACTTCACTCTTACCCACTGTGGGCTGCAGAACCAAAGTTGAGTAATCCCAACTCAGTGCCCAGCCAGGAGACCTGTCAGAGAATACATGGTCTGTCCAGTTGTCCAGTTCGGCACAGTCACACCCATGTGTGTTGCTTGGTAACACACTTATGTGGCACTTAGACAGTTTTCACAACAACAGCTGCACTCCACTATTGTGCAGGGAGCGTGAACAGCCCCACCCGCCTTTTCTAAGTGTTCAGCGAGCGGTGTTGGATGTTCATGTTCTGCACCTGGAATTTGGCTGACACCTGCCGAGAGGGGGATGAATGGGCACTCGCATGGCATTCACTGTCTTTCAGCCACTTGTGTTTGCAAATGGTTGTGGTGACAGCTGTACAAGGCATTTGAGGTGGTTCCAAGATTTCACGAGTGGCATGCAATTCCTCCTTCATGCGCCAGTCAGTTTTCAGTTGTGTTATGTGTGAAGAGGCCCTTACATTCAACATTCTTTACAATATTAATGTTAATCAGTCTCTGATCTGAAAGTCATAAGCTCCTGATACGATTGACCAAACCTCTGTTTCAACTGAACACAATAAAACCACTGACATAATATTTACACATTTATTTACATATATACAGGTGTAAACAGGTGACTGACATGTTGAGAATAATTCATGGTTTTATTACGCTGACAATTAAGAATTTAAAAGGCATAACTTTGATTGGAATTTAATGATGAATTTGGGTTCACCAATTGTTTTTATTTTTTTTATCACACATAGCCCGCAGGAGGCTGTCTTGGGCCTTTTTTAAAGGGAGCTCTATGTCAATAAACTCCGCCTCTTTGGTGCATGGTTTCACTCACAGGGAAACTCAGAAAAAACTTCAAATATACTGGAAGACATTCTGTTCCTTTATTATGTTCCTACAACATATATGATTATTAAGTTTCCTAAATACCTCCTAAGAAAAAAAATTGATTAAATAACACTTTCTACCATGACAGTTCATTAATAATTCAAGAAATAACATTTAGCATATATCAACAGTCATAAAATACTTCACCTGAAATAAATATATCAACAGCTTAACTTATTTTGATTGATTATACAACAGGAAAAAGACCATGTTTCTTCTTCAGATAAGAAAAGTTATTTGTACCCTGAACTCTGTCTGTGGTCTTCCCTCCTTGGGCCTCCAGGGGAAGATCTGGTTCTGACCCAGTATTAGTTACTTTTATGACAACAATCCAGTACATGTGGCTCCTGACAGACCTGGGTTTGTTGACCTCTTATTTTGGAGGGAGAGAGCTTTGGCTGATCTGGAACATATCTTGCTTTGTCAGGTTTATATGAACTGTCCCATCATTTACTCTGAACTGAGTTTAAACCCATTCTGATCTCAGAAATCCCTTTGAAGTATAACTGTGCTGTTTACTAGGGATCACTCTTGTAAGAAAATTCCACAGGCCAAGTGATAACACAGCCTTTTCAGCTCAAGACACCCAGCCTTTGGAAGGTTTGGAAAGTCAGTTCTTTGAAAAGGAGGACATTCATGTAATTTTCATTTTGTGAAAAGTTTGAAGTCAGATTCATTTCATAAAGTAAGTATAAGTAAGTAAGTAATAAGCAATAATAAACAGAAAGTACTGAGCCATGTCCTCTCCATGATGGTGGTAACAAGTGAATTCTTATATGATAAGTGGATGTGCCTTACTTTACACACCTCTGCCTTGACAGAGGTTTGTTCTCTTGATAACACCTCAGTGCAGCAAGAATGCATGGCAGGTTAGGGCTTTTGTTCCTGTGTGTCTGTCCATTCACTTGTTCTTTCTCCATCTGTTCATTCATCATCTGTCAATCTATTCATATGCCCAACTGTGTGTGAACAAAATGGAGTTTTGATCTGATTTAAATCAAAGTTTGTGGAATTTGGAATTTGAGGGTCAGCCAAGGAAAAGTTGATTTTATTATGAGAAAATAAATGTTTAAACATCAACAGGGATAAGATGAACTGTTATTTTGAGGAATCGGGTCCTATCAAATGCTAGTTTGAAGTCATACATTTCCATTCTAGTGGTCACATATATGTTGACTTTATCTGTTTTTTTCTGAGGAAGTGACAGTAATGGTTGTAATAGGAGCGTGTCTGCAAGAGTGACCAGCTGTGATTTATGTGTAGCCTGCATACTAGCTGCCATAGTAGTGTTAGTAGTTATAATGTAAATCAGATAGCCTACCTTTTCAATGTCTAGTGATCTTACAAGCTTAATTTGTAGCATCATAGTCCTTTGTCACCATTGCATTATAGCTACTGTGTTTATCTACACTGCCATTTCAGCTTATTTGTCAAAACGAAAGCACAGTCAGTCATTTTAACTCTAGTACAGAAAAATCCACGTGGATGCCAGGGTTTTTATATATATATATTCATGAATTATTTTCTGAACCATTATGCTTATTCAGCTGAACTTGTATGCAATTGTCACCTATGTATTTGGCTTCAGTTATACTTATGTATTTTGGTCATATTTGATTACATACTGCCAGCTTCATAATAACTATTTTTATGGGGTCTGTTTGGAACCAAGTTTGATCTAATAGTGTGTGGTTTGACTCCATAGCAAAATTTTGAGTATTTGTATTTTTTCATAGCTACTACACTGTCAGAGCAGGTTTCATTAAGGATGTTTGCATCACAGCAACTGCAGAGTAAGTGGCCATAGGTACTGCATTTTGTGTTGAAAAGTTGTGTTCCAAAAAGAGAAAAATATCTCAAAAGTTATTTCGAAATGAAATGTGGTTTATTTAGTGCATCAGATAACTGAAACAATCATGCAAATGGTGATAAAAGCATCAAATTTGGCAGAAATACTCCTTAGACACTCCTCTTTTGAAAAAAAATGACTGACCACTTTACTTTTCAATCAGTGGTCAGGTAGGGGTCAATTGAAGAATTACACAGAGGCCAAAATTAAAAGATGCTCCAATCATATTGAAAAATATTCCACATTATTTGCCCGATCATAAATATTCCAAAAAGGTATAGTTTGGACTATCTGTGACTGAATTCTATTGGGTTACGGGATAAAAACAGCAAGAATGGTGACAAAGCTGAGTTTCATTTTGTACAGGGGTCAAAAGTTAAAGTTGCTCCAATTTTGGTAAAAAGTGATGCAAATTATTGGTTGAGCTAACAGGATTAATAAATGTAATAGTGTTGACAGTGCTGAATGCTTGGTCTCCAAAGTAAAGGTCAAACAAGGTGTACGTCTATTGGATTCTATGACATGTGACATATGTTACCCCGTAACGTGATAAGTAAGGATGATACATGGTCCAAACTATTCCTTTTTAAAACTGTGCTAACTCAACTAGTAATTTCCATCACTTTTAACCAAAATTGTAGCAACTTTAAATTTTGACCCCTGTACAAACCATCGCTGACCTTTGTCACCATTCTTGCTGTTTTTATCCCATAACTCCATAGAATTCAGTCATAGACCGTACAAACCATACCTTTTTTGGAATCTTTATGATCAGGCAAATAATGTGGAATAGGTTTCAATATGATTGGAGCATCTTTTAATTTTGACTCCTGTGCAATTCTTCAATTGACCTCTACCTGAACGCCAACTGAAAATTCAAGTGGCCAATCAGTTTTTTCAAAAGAGGATTGTCTAAGGACTATTTCTACCAAATGTGATGCTTTTATCACCATTTGCAGGATTCCACTCTAAATATTCTCTTATGTGCTGCACTAATTTGCCAAATACTGAAAATTAATTTTTATTATTATTATTATTTTTTTTTTTTTTCCAAAAAGTTGAAAAATGACCCTGTGTAGTTGTAATACAGTTATCTGCAAAGAGCGGCCTAAAAAAGTTAAAAAATATTAACAGCATTAAAAAACAAAGTCCTGGTGGAGTCTGCATGGATCCCTAGTGTGCAGATTAGTAAGATTAATGACATGTACTGATGAGGGTGAAGTACACAGAGTGCTTGACAGATCAGATGCACAATCCTCAACCAGTTCAGGGACTTTGGAGTGGGCACCAATGGACATCATCACTTATTTTGCAGATCACAGCAGAATTTACACTTCTTTTCATACACAGATGGCTAAAAAGCATCCATTCAAAAATCTGTGGGAAATCATCCAAAAGATTGTCCTGCTGTCCTATTGCCAGACTTCTGTGGAAAGAGGGCTCTCTGTTAATAAGAACATCACTGTTACAAACATGAAGGAGAGAAACTTGATTGTCCAAAGGGTAAGTAGTAGATCACCTGCACCATGCAGCTAAACCAAATACCCTCAGGATAACTGAACAAGCTAAAGAACCATAAAGGATGAAATATGACAGATATTGAAAAGAATGTGAATGAAATGAACAAACTTTGAGGGTACAGCCCTCAAAGTTTAGTAGTACAGGTCAGACCTGTGTTTGTGATAGAGTCACCTTATTCCTCACACAGCACTTTGTATATTTCATTTGCAAGCCAGGTTTGGGAGTAAATCCATCAGTGGGCCAGTGTTTCTAAACTTTTTTGTGAGTGACGAGTTTTCAAAAAGCGTCATTTTCATGTGTGGTTATTAAAGAGTAATTTCAACTTTTTTTTGTTACCTCACATTTTTAGAGGTATTTGGATCCATTGTGCACACTGCCTGTTCTAACATGTTGGAGTTTATAGAGTACACCTGTGACACACCCACCAAATAACAGAAATGATACCCCATAGTGTGTTTCACACAGTTTCAAGTAAATATGTTGTCCCAACCGGAAAATGGTGCAAAAGTATTTTGAGTGAAAATGTAAATATGGAAAAGTATGGATTTTTTAAAACGGAAAATGTGTAGGAACACTGATTTTTTTTTCTTTTTTTTGTGTGTGTTTTCTGTTAGCCACACAAATGTCCAACGTGTCTCATCTAGGGTGATATTTTCTGTCCCAAGTTCTAAATTGGGACAATGCAGTCACTTAGGAGCACACAAACTAATCAAATCTGGGAACTAATTGTGTCCTGTGCATGCACAGTAGAATTTCGAGTGCCAAAGAATTTCAGTCGAATTTCAAGTGCCAAACAAAACACAGCCGTAGGGGAGGACGTAGGGAGGGGATGGTCTAGTGGTTAAGCATTGGGCTTGAGACCAGAGGATCCTCGGTTCAAAGCCCACCCTCACCGGAAAATCAAGAAGGGCCCTTGGACAATGTCCTTAATCCCCAAGTTGCTTTCAGTGTGTAGTGAGTGCCTTGCATGGCAGCACCCTGACATCGGTGCGTGAGTGTGTTTGTGTGAATGGGTGAATGTGAGGCATAATTGTAATGCGCTTTAAGTATCTGATGCAGATGGAAAAGTGCTATATAAATGCAGTCCATTTACCTTTTATGTATTTTGTTCATGCACTTGAATAAAAGTTTTTTGTGGTGTTATCTTTTCTATGCGCAATTTATCATTGCTTTTTGGCTCTTGGTTTCTGACTGATAACTGGAAGATAGACAAACAGGCATAAAATTGGAACCTCCATCCAATTTTGGTGGTGTAGGGTAACCACTAGCATCCATGAAGCTTAACCACGAGACCATCACCTCCATCGTTAAGCACTGGGTGGGGTTTGAACTGGAAACCTTCCTTGCTGGAAACAAGCACACTTAACCGCTTGTCCACGACCCTCAGCTTATGATACAGTGGTGTGTGTTCTCATAATGTAGTGTATGCCTGGCTATAAGGTAATTCAATTTTGGACAGATTGTTTGAATGTCAAGACCACACAAGTCAGGTCAGGTCAAGGCTCCTGCTCTGGTGCCATGACCTTGAGTCCTCATCTGAGTCTACCTTAGACAACCGATCGCGTGAAACACAGTCATTCCAGTGGCACCCAAGTATTCTTCAAAGAGACCTCAGAAACATTGATTATGATATCACTGAATCACAAAGACTTAATTTGTACAACCCCAATCTCAGTGAAGTTGGGACTTTGTGTGAAATGTAAATAAAAACAGAATACAATGATTTGCCAATCCTCTTCAACCTATATTCAATTGAATACACCACAAAGACAAGATATTTAATGTTCAAACTGATAGACTTTTTTTGTGCAAATATTTGCTCATTTTGAAATGGATGCCTACAACATGTTTCAAAAAAGCTGGGACAGGGGCAACAAAAGACTGGGAAAGTTGATGAACATTCCACAGGTGAACAAGTTAGTGTCATGATTCGGTATAAAAGGAGCATCCCCAAAAGGCTCAGCAATTCACAAGCAAACATGGAGCAAGGATCACCACTTTGTGAACAACTGCGTGAAAAAATAGTCCAACAGTTTAAGAACAATGTTTCTCAACA
Source organism: Thalassophryne amazonica (assembly GCF_902500255.1). NCBI lineage: Eukaryota > Metazoa > Chordata > Actinopteri > Batrachoidiformes > Batrachoididae > Thalassophryne > Thalassophryne amazonica. The sequence goes on from NC_047105.1 coordinate 122,880,682, forward strand.
TTCAATTGCAAGAAATTTAGGGATTCCATCATCTACAGTCCATAATATAATCAGAAGATTCAGAGAATCTGGAGAACTTTCTACACATAAGCGGCAACACTGAATGATCGTGACCTTTGATCCCTCAGGTGGCACTGCATTAAAAACTGACATCATTGTGTAAAGGATCTTACTGCGTGGGCTCAGGAACACTTCAGAAAACCATCAGTTAACACAGTTCGTCGCTACATCTGCAAGTGCAAGATAAAACTCTACCAAGCAAAGCAAAAGCCATACATCAACAACATCCAGAAACGCCACCACCTTCTCTGGGCCCAAGCTCATTTGAAATGGACAGACACAAAGTGGAAAAGTGTGCTGTGGTCTGATGAGTCCACATTTCAAATTGTTTTTGGAAATCATGGACATCGTGTCCTCCAGACAAAAGAGGAAAAAGACCATCCAGATTGTTACCAGTGCAAAGTTCAAAAGCCAGTATCTGTGATGTATGGGGGTGTTAGTGCCCATGGCCAGGGCAACTTACACATCTGTGATGGCACCATCAGTGCTGAAAGGTACATCCAGGTTTTGAAACAACACATGCTGTCATCCAAGCAACGTATTTTTCAGGGATGTCCCTGCTTTTTTCAGCAAGACAATGCCAAGCCACATTCTGCACGTTACAACAGCGTGGCTTTATAGTAAAAGAGTGCATGTACTAGACTGGTGTAACAGAAAGCTGCAGCAACCTTCAACATCCTAAGTTTGCATTAAGCAAAGTCATGAAATTTCTCCAAAAGGAACAATTTTACACAGCAAGGCCTGGTATATCTCCAGGTGTCAAAGGGAGACCCTCCGAGCTGACACAGGATTGCTCAGTGCCATAAACCCCCACCCTTTCCAGGATTTAAGACTCCCCAAAGTGCATTCCTCACGGAGCTGTGAACCTCTTATCAAGATCCAAGAAGAGATGTGCCAGCTCCCTTTCATATATAAAAAAAAACAGACCACAGGAAGACATATCTGACCCAAAAATCCTAAAAATATGTCTTTCCAACTAGACTCAAGAAAAAAAAAAAAAAAAACAGCTCACTGAAGAATTGCCATCAACCTGTTGATCACAGTCCAGTTTCTCTGATTAAAATCGATCTAGTATTGACCTCATTCACATTTCGGGAACGAAATCTAAAATCCAGTCCTTGGAACAAGAGTGACCCCTGTTGGATAAATTGGGGAAGGGCATGTGACCAACGTGCAGATTTAAAGTGTAACCACGTTTTAAAGAAAAATTGCATTGTATTGTAACAGAAAAAAAGAAAACAACATGTGACCATTTAACCTCACACATGAAAGTGATATCTGCTATGTTATGCTCTGCTCATTGCGCAAAGCTTGTCTAGTGTGCTTTTCCATTTATAATTGTGTTGTGTGCATTTCCACGGAAAACCATTTACAAGAGTTATCCTACAGCACTTGTTTGGTTTCAAAGCAGACATTTAGGAGTAGACGCTGATTTATGTTTATATATAAAACCAGAAAAAGAAACTCAGAAAAAAAACTACAGTACCCAGAATTCTTGGGGGTGGGGCTTTTAAACATTTAAAAAAGCCTGCGCCCCAGGAAATCTCTCTCTTTTGCCTTTTGCTATTTGCTGACACTCTTTCTTTTTCCTGAGTCAGAAGACGGTGCATAGCCGTCAAGATTTACGACTCTGAAATCACGTGCTGCTTAAAACGTATTTCTTGTTTGTGCGCGCCAACAGGAAAATACTTTTCTTTTTTCGATAGATAACTTTTGCTCAACTTTTGTAAAGTTAAATGCGCAGGCGCATTTAACTTCCTTTTTCAATTTTTCAAATTTAAACCTTTTTCTTCTTCAACTCCAAATTCCTTTCGTGAATATTTTTCTCCCAAAGTCAGCTAATTTTGTATTGAGTTTTGTTTTGACCCGGCTTCCAAAATTATGATGACGAAAGACGAATTTTTGATTTTTGGAAAGAGAATAAAGATGCTCAAACTTTTATTCTGACAAGCCCAGGCCACATGCACTGCAGAGATAAAAACACCCAGGTCAGCTGAGACATCAACAGCGACTTGAACCGCCACCACAAAATCACAGCGTAACAACTGAAAGCATCCTCGGTAACCAACGACACTGGGCGGGTTGACCGGCAGAGTCTCTGTGTCAATGTCCCTGAAGCAGCTGTGTGACAGACGGAGCGTCGACTGGGAAGGAGACGATTCCAGCACCTGACCAACGGAGACTGGTCTGCACAGCACCTCCAACGTAAGACTGGGCTATGATGTCAGATAAACAGCGTGGCTTTATTTAACTCTATCCAACATCATTAATCTTCTCTCAAGTTAATAAATACCAAAGTAAATTCCCTGCTAATTAGGATGAATTTAACTCCTAAAACTCCGGCTACGAAACCAAATTCTCTGATCATATAATCATTACTTATTGAATTTCGTCATCATTAAATTGCTTCCTGTGATATGTCCTGTTATTTAACTCCTGCCAGAGTTAAATAAATATCTTAAATGTGTGAAGCTGTCTGTGATTTTTGTATGGTTTTACAGAGGTTGTCGGCTCTGACCTGCAGAGCTTACTCCTGAAGTTTGAGACTGATTTTAATATTTCCTATTGACTGACCCTAAAATCAGCAATATTATAACTGTGTTATAACAAGTCAGTGATAGGTGGTGCCCTTTTCCGAGGTAAAATTATTTACAAGTGATAATTTCAAATATCCTAAAACACATATTATTCTTCCTGTTTTTGCTACACTGGCCTGCCTGCAGTCCAGACCTGTCACCCATTGAAAATGTGTGGCGCATTATGAAGTGTGAAATATGACAGTGGAGACCCCGGACTGTTGAACATCTGAAGTCGTACATCAAGCAAGAATTGGAAAGAATTCCACCTACAAAGCTTCAACAATTAGTGTCCTCAGTTCCCAAATGCTTATTGAGTGTTGTTAGAAGGAAAGGTGATGTAACACAGTGGTAAACATACCACTGTCCCAGCTTTGTTGAACATGTTACAGGCATCCATTTCAAAATGAGCAAATATTTGCACAAAAACAATAAAGTTTATCAGTTTGAACATTAAATATCTTGTCTTTGTGGTGTATTCAATTGACTATAGGTTGAAGAGGATTTGCAAATCATTGTATTCTGTTTTGGGAACGAAATCCAAAATCCAGTCCTTGGAACAAGAGTGACCCCTGTTGGATGAATTGGGGAAGGGCATGTGCCCTTCCCCAATTCAGCTGAGTGTGAAGCGTCCGGGATGAAAATCAGCACCTCCAAATCCGAGGCCATGGTTCTCAACCAGAAAAAGGTGCTTTGCCCTCTTCCGGTCGGTGGAGTGTCCTTGCCTCAAGTGGAGGAGTTTAAGTATCTCTGGGTCTTGTTCACGAGTGAGGGTCGCTGTATCGGACCGTCATGGTGAAGAGAGAGCTGAGTAGGGGGGCAAAGCGCTCGATTTACCAATCGATCTACGTTCCGATCCTCACCTATGGTCATGAGATTTGGCTCATGACCGAAAGAACGAGATCGCGAGTACAAGCGGCCGAGATGAGTTTCCTCCGCAGGGTGGCTGGGCGCTCCCTTAGAGATAGGGTGAGGGGCACGGTCACTCGGGAGGAGATCGGAGTCGAGCCGCTGCTCCTCCATGTCGAAAGGAGTCAGTTGAGGTGGCTCGGGCATCTTTTCCGGATGCCCCCTGGACGCCTCGCTGGAGAGGTGTTCCGGGCACGTCCCACTGGGAGGAGGCCCCGGGGAGGACCCAGGACACGCTGGAGGGACTACATCTCTCGGCTGGCTTGGGAACGCCTTGGGGTTCCCCCGGAGGAGCTGGAGGAGGTGTGTGTGGATCGGGAGGTCTGGGTGGCTTTGCTTGAGCTGCTGCCCCCACGACCCGACTCTGGATAAAGCGGAAGAAAATGGATGGATGGATGGATGTATTCTGTTTTTATTTACATTTTACACAATGCCCCGACTTCATTGGAATTGGGGTTGTATGAATTTGGTCAGGTGGAGGAATGGAATTCCTGAGTGTCCCTTCTTGTTTGTATTGGTATCAATTAATTATGTGGTATCATTTAAGTGATTATCTGATCAGATTAAAATAATGGTCTGGACTCATCAAATCACGATACAGGACAATTGAGGTATTGGCCAGAGTTGCAAAGACCATAAAAAGCAAGCAAACAAAGACCAAAATTTTCCCTCTTTAATATGAATCACAGACGCTGTTCATTTTAATTGAATCACAGTCTGACACGCTGATGTTTGCTTGACTGTATCTTGTTGATTCACGCTTTGATGTTCTACTCTGCAGTACATTGTGCTGATGACTCAGTTTTATTGTTGCCTTCCAGGGCCCAGTGTATGACAGCAGTCCTGCCCTGTAAGAGGAGTGTTCAACTGATTGTGAACACCCCCTAAACACCTCCACCTCACCTTTCCATTAAGAAAGGTCCTTCACTGCTGTGGTGCACCTCTGCTGGGGCGCTGAGGCCATGGCGGTGCCTTCAGCCCAGGAGTTTCACTGGCAGAGCCTGGCACGACTGTCCAGCGGCCGCGTCTACCACACTCTATCTGAGGTGGGGGGCCAGATGTACATTCTGGGGGGTTGTGATGCTGGTGGAAGACCTTGCCCATCTTTGGAGCTTTATTCCCCTGAGGTAGGAAACAACCCTGGACACTGTATCTACAGTTTTGTATTTTGCTGAGTAGCATTATATAGTACAGTGCAGTTGTGAATGTAGTGATGTCACTGTAACAAATATTACTGAAAGTTTAATCTGTAATTAACTGTATTTTATGGACTGTAACTCACATTTATTTTTGAAACATATATTTCACAAGCATTCAAGAAAAAAAAGGATGCAAACAATCTGGAAAGATTTAGTTACGTGCTAGCCTAAAGAACATAGAAAGAAAATGTAGCCGGCTGATCTTATTAATACAAATGTGGATCAGCTCACTTTTGCTTTTAGGTTGATATTTCAGAATAAAAAGGTAAGTTAACCAATTTCTTTTATTCTTCCACACATTCTGGATGGATGAATGCAGTCATGAGAAAGAGGGACAGAAGCAGCATGAGTCACTAAAATGTTGGTGACACATGGAAACAAACATATGTAAAGGCAAAATGAGCATGTTCATCTTTATATATTGAACAACAAGTCAGTATACTAATTAACCCGACAGGCATTCTCACTGCATTTGCCTGATCATTTGCTATAAGCTGTGCAAGTTTTCCTGTCTACATGTGGCTTCAACAATTAACTACAGTCAGAAAAAACAGCTTTCTAGGCCAAAGAGCACATCTATTTTCAAACACACTTAAATATGCACGGTACTTCCGTGCAGGTGGGTGGCTGCATGCTTTGAAGTAGGAGGTTCCTTTTTCTCATTTTAGTTTCAGAACCATGGAGAGCAGCAATATTCACTCACATAGCAGCCCACAGAGAGGTGTACTGGAGCAGCAGTGTCATTATCGGAAGACTTCTGTAAATGCATGAATGGTGATTAACAATAATAATAATCGTGATGATGATGACAACAATAACAACCCAAGTAATCCATAGATATAAATAAAACAAAACAAATCAGTACAGAAATTTAGTTATGCATAATAAAATCGAATGACACAAGACAGATATAATGAACATACTTACTTGAATTTATTTAATACTCTGTATTAATTCCTTTGTTGGTAATGAAGCTTCAAGACGCCTCCTGTATGGAGAACCCAATCTCATTCATTGCTTAGGTGTGATTTTGGCCCATTCCTCCACGCAGTCTTCAAATCTTGAAGGTTCCGTGGATCGCTTCTATGAACTCTGATCTTTAGTTCTTTACATAGATTTTCTACTGGATTCAAGTCAGGTGACTGGCTGGGCCATTCTAGAAGCTTTATTTTCATTCTCCGAAACCAGTTGAGAGTTTCCTTGTACTGTATTTTGGGGATCACTGCTTTGCTGAAATGTCCATCCTTGTATCATCTTCATCATTCTGGTAGATGGCAGCAGATTTTTATCAAGAATGTGTCGGGACATTTTTTCATTCATTCTTCCTTCTGCAAGCTGTTCACCTGCTGCTTTGTGCAGCAGCTCCAAGTTGAAAAAAACTTGTCTCTCAAAGCACAGTGATGGCAGCACACCTGCACTTAGCTTTACAAAGACATTCTTTAAAAGTCTGTGCCACTCTGTGAGTGTACTCTTTGAAAACAGCTGAAGACCTGTGACGCATTAACAAATACTAATGCTCCTTTTCCACCCAAATGCACCTAAAGTCTTTTTAAGGAGGACATGACTTAAAAACACCAATAAAACTTACCTGTCATTCTGGTCATGCCTTCTGCATAAATACACATTGTCAATAATTCCTGCTCAGACGGCAAACCAGGGACAACTCCAGATGGAAAGGGGGCGTGGGGGGATGGACGCGGCCACCCACAACACCCTTAAAATAAAGTGCAGTTGAAAACTAAAGCTGATTTGTTGAGGTTAAAAAAAAAAGAATTAAAAGAGTGAAAACCATTTACTGTTTTTTAAATGGCCTGAGTATGTGCACACTCTTTTCAGGGGGACCAGTGGATCAGCTTGCCTCCGATGCCCACTCCTCGAGCTGGTGCAGCTGTGGCAGTTCTTGGAAAGCAAATCTTGTTGGTGGGAGGAGTAGGAGAAGATCAGAGACCCTTGAAGGTTGTGGAGATGTACAACACAGATGAAGGGAAGTGGAGGAAGAGAAGTAGCTTGCGGGAGGCTCTGATGGGTGTGTCCATTATTGTGAAAGGTAAGTCCAATGTCTTGATTGCGTTGAGACAACAAATAAACCAGAAACATCCAATAATCACCCCTGTTGGCTTGTCTGTCCATTTGGTAAAGGTTGTCAATATTTTCTTATGGACTGTGGTATTTCTTTGGTTCAAAGAACAGTTGAACATCTGGCACAACATTTTTTTTGTTTTGTTTTGTTTTGTTATTTTCACTACTTTGGATTGCCTTTCAGTTTTCAGTATTTTTTATATGATAATAGTGCAGCAGATAACAGAATATTTGCAGAGGAATCCTTCAAATCACCAAAGTTTGACTGTGTATTCCTTTTGGTACATATTTTAGAAAAATTACATTAGCCATTTGAATTTTCAATAGGGGGCCAAGTAGGGGTCAATTGAAGAACTGCATAGGGGGAAAAAAAGTTCCAGTCATATTCCAAAAAGGTATAGTTTGTACTATCTGTGACTGAATGTTATGGAGTTATGGGGTAAAAACAGCAAGCATGGCGACAAAGGTCAGTTTCAGTTCGTACAGGGGTCAAAAGTTAAAGTTGCTCCAATTATAGTAAAACATGATGCAAATTATTGCTTGAGTTAACCAAATTTTAAAAAGGAATAGTTTGCACCATGTGTCATGCTTAGTTATGATGTTACGGGGTAACATATGTCACGTCATAGAATCCAGTGGACATTTGACAGATCTTTACTTTGGAGACCAAACATTTAACACAGTCAGAACTATTCCATCTGTTAATCCTATTAGTTAAACCAATAATTTGCATGACATTTTACCAAAAGTGGAGCAACTTTAACTTTTGACCACTGTACAAACTGAAACTGACCTTTGTAACATTCTTGCTGTTTTTACCCCATAACTGCAGAGTGCAGAACATTATTTCACAGATAGTCCAAACTATGCCTTTTTTGTAATCATTATCATCAGACACATAATGTGGTATCACTTTCAATATGATTGAAACATTTTTTTTTTTAATTTTGAACCCTGTGCAATTCTTCAATTGACCCCTACTTGGCCCCCGAGTGACCCCCCCAAATTAATACAATTGTCCAAGCAAATTATGATCCTCTGATGGACAAAGTACGAGAATCTATTTCTAAGTGGACAGTTTGCCTATATCAATAATTGGCAGGATCAATTTGATTAAGATGTCCATCTTGCCAACATTTTTGTATCTTTTCCTATCCCTACCACTTCCACTGTCACAATCTTTTTTTAAAGAAATTAATAATTTATTCTGTAAATTCATCTGGAATAACAATATGTACCAAAAGATATACACAGTCAAATGTTGGTGCTTGTAACCGGATTTGAACTATTCTTACAGTTACCTGCTGTACATTATGACATTGATTTGACACAATGCAGCAACAATGAAAAATAAACATTCTTAAACAAAACAGTAATAACACCACACTCATTTTGCACTCATCATAAGGTTAGGATACTGTGGCCTCCAAAAGTATTGGAACACTTGGAATTTCACACATTTTAATGTGTTTATACCATTTTAAATACAAGAAATACAAAAAAAAAAATAAAGAAAGAAAGAATAAAAATGTCTAAAATTATCTTCCTCAAACTCAAACTGAAAGCAAATCTCTAAAACTTGATAAAACCTGTAAATAATAATCAGATTCATTGCCAGTTTTCTTTAGACAAGTCAGGGGATGGAAACATGAACATTTCCAAGTCACTGAACATGTCTTGGACTTTATTTACATAAATTATGAAGAAATACAAAAGTTTCTTTCATCAAAACATCAAATCTAGGCTTTCAACTCAAATGTACTTTCTGTGAAATTGTAGCTGCCTTTCACAACTTCCCAATTTCATTGGAATTGGGGTTGTATATGTCAACCCGGATTAAAGGAGAAATCCTGCTTTTAAGAACCTGGACCTCATTTCTGGCATAAAATACAGCCATTTACTCACCAATATAAGTTTGGTGTGATTAGAAGTCCAAGAGTTCAAACGACATGTTCAGTTCACATCTGAAGCAAACATTTTTTCTTCTTCTACTAAGGTGGATTAGAAGTTTTTGTGGTACACAACACCAACTATTGGACAGGAGGAACCTAGCAGTCAGTGTGACTCATTGATGTGAAAATACAGCTCTATGAACCAGATATGTGGTGCCATGACATGTCAATCATCTGTGTACAATCAGATTTCAGGGGAGTTCTGTGAATCCCCGGCCTCCGCTCTAGCTCCATCCATGCCAGGAAGTGTTCAACATTTCCTGTTTCACTGTGACTGAGGATTCGGCACTTCCTGTTTGATTGTGAGCTTGCCACTGAGTTCCTGCGAGATTTTATGGGATCTCCTCTGTCAAATCAGGAAGTGTTTGACATTTGAACATTTCCTGTTTAACTGTGGATTTTAATTTTGGCACTTCCTGTTTAGGATGCCCTGTACCATGAGTGAGCTTTGCACCACTGTGCGACGCTTTGCACATATTACCAGTGGAGATAATATTTTAATAGTTCCAGGTTTAAACAATTTTACTTTTTGACAACTCAAGTCATTTTTAAAACATGATTAGCACTCATACCCCTGAGTGTTGGGGCTTTATGAATTTATTGTCTTATGGATACCAGTCCATAAAACAACCTAAATAATTTGTCTTATGTATTAGTATGATTTTTGTATTATTTACTTAAAGATTTTCTTGAATTGCAATGGTAAAATACTTTTTATTGCATTTTATTTTATGTTGGACTTTCAAAATGCATGTGATCATAAATTGAAACTTGAACTTGAATGCTCCACTCATATTCAACATTTGCTTTGTTTAGGACCTTCTTCAAAATAACAATGAAATAATCCAGTGATGTTATTAATACACTGTGTATTATGTGGTACACAGTCTGATGTTTGTTTGTTTTTAAAAAACAAAAAATACATTCCAATACATTTGTATTTAGACAGCAATAAAATTTACATGATTTGGATACAATTTCTGGTCATGGTACAGTCTCTGTTATTGGACAAGATACTTCATCTGCATTATCTCAGTTTATATAAAACCTAAATAGATCCTTGTCATTTGATTGGTGGTTTGTATGTCACATGATATTGATAATTTGTCCCATTTGTAATTTTGTTCCATTTACTGTGCAATTTTGGTTCCATGCATTTGTCACCATTGCACACCATGACCACCTTAACGTAAAAATATGATGTATTGCATTTGCGTGCATGCAGCATTCAAGGACCATGCGCTCACAGTAGCACTCTCACAATCTTTGACACTGTGACAGTGCTTTTAAAACAAACATGGCGGGGTTTGTTTTGGTGACAGACCACGATTTGAAGGACCTTAATGATGGTGCTCATTCTTCTAACACTAAAAAACAAATCCAGTACACTGTAAGCTGTCTGGAGGCATTTGCAGTATTCGCTCGGATGTCTATAGCTGAAGTAGAAGTGCTGTCGGGTGAAGAGCTCAACAAATTTATTTTGCGATTTTTCACTAGACTGAGGAAAGCAGATGGTAGTCTGTACATGAAGAAGTCAATCATCAGGTACAGACTACATCATCATTGAACTATCTGACTGTTTTTTGCAAGCTGACTGAGAACAATTTTAGATTGGATTTGATTGCTATTTAAAGTTTGTGTTGGAATGTTTGGAACCTCTTTACCTCCAAGGATCAGTGACGAACACCAAATTGTAAGTCCCTTTTCTCTTGTTTATGAATTAATAAAATATCAAATGACAAGGATCTATTTTAAGCATTATATAAAACAAATAATGAATGTTTATAAGTTTAATGGAAAGAATATTTAATTCAGTGAAAGATGAAATGTTCCATTCAACTTGACTGTACCTCAGTAAATGGAACATTTCATCTTTCACATCATGAAATACGAGGTCTGTTAGAAAAGTATCAAACCTTTTTATTTTTTTCAAAAACCTGATGGATTTGAATCACGTGTGCTTGCATGAGCCAACCTTGAACCTTTGTGCACATGCGTGAGTTTTTTCACGCCTGTCGATTGCGTCATTTGCTTGTAAGCAGCCTTTGTGTGAGGATGGGTGTAGTCTCGCTGCGTTTTTTCTTTGCAAGGAAATGGCGGAACGACTGGAGCAGCGCGACTGCATCAAATTTTGCCAGAAACTTGGCAACAGCCAGGTGGAAATCATTCAGATTAATCAGATGGCTTTCGGTGACGATCCTATGGGCATCACACAGATTAAGGAGAGGTACAACTGGTTTAAAGACGTCCGCACAACGGTGGAGAGCGAGCCACGCTCTGGGCGGCCATCAACATGCTGAAATGACCAGATCATTTCCAAAGTGAACGCTGTGGTGATGTGGGACCGTCATGTGACTATCTGAGAAATTGTGGAAGAGGTGGACATCAGCACTTTTTTGGCACATTACACTGTGACAGAAGATTTGGCCATGAAAAGAGTTGCAGCGAAATTCATGCCGATGGCTTTGGCATGAAGCTGATGGCGGAGCAAAAGCGCCTCCGTGTTGAAGTCTCACAGGACATGTTGTGACATGCCCACCTCTTCCACAATTTCTCGGATATTCACATGACTGAAAAGCCACCGAAAGCCGTCTGAATCTACTTTGCCACTCTGTGCTCGGTCCAGTGGTACAGCTGTCAGTGTCAGCACTAATGTGGATAGATGTTGTATACACAGAAAGTTATTGGTTCTGTGTTGGCCTCAATTTGCTGCACTCCGTATCCCTAACCCTAACTTCGATCCTTGGCCATTATCTTGAATTCCTATATACACCAACTCATCAACACCAAAAGAGATAAATGTGCTGAGTAACTAATGGATTGATCCAAATAATATGAAATATATGCTATTTTTAAGTGGATAGTTAGTCACCTAATTGACTAATTTACACCATTTCATTGACATTTATGGAATGATTAATTTCCAGGTATTAGGTAATGTTCTTTGGGTAATGAGCTTTTCTTCTCCCCAAAATGAATATAAATTATTTAGAATTATTTGGGTTTTCTCATTTTGTTACAAAAACACAGTCACTAAATCTAAATTAAACTGCAGGAGATTGACAATGTAGAATATGAATAAAAATGTAATGAGAAACATGCACAATATTTCTCTTCAACCACTTTCACTTAAGTCGTTCACTTGAAGTATCTTTTAGTCGGCTATAGTGACCTTTAATATAAAGACTAATCACAAACCTTATTTCAAACCTTATTTCAACACAATCATTTACTTCTGTTCATTTTACATTCATTCATTTTATGCTTCTTATCCCAGTCCGGGCCATGGTAGCAGTAGTCCAGGCAGCTCTTCCTACACTTTGTCATTCATGTTCATGTTTATTTTTTTTTTTTCCTCAGGGAACCCAATTCATTCTCAGGCCAGCTGGGAGCCATAATCTCTCTAGCATGTTCTGGGTATTCCCAGGAGCCTCCTCCCAGTTGGAGTTGGCTGAAAAACCTCCCTAGGGATACGACTACAGTAGATACCCATACCACCTCCGCTGGCTTCTTTTGATGCAAAACATGTAGCAGAGCAACTCTGAGTCCCTGCCAGATACCCAAGCTTATCCCCCTGCCCCCCTCTGGATCATCACCTTATCATAGTGGAGGGGTTTGTGTGCTGTAATGACCCTGGTAGCTGTGTTTCATGGAGCAGTAGCTCCTGGTAGGGCCACCCTTGGGAAATTAGTCCCAGCTCAAGAGTCAGACAAAGGGCGAGTCACCTCACCTAGATTGGGAAACTGGCACCTCCTCCTTGAGCCAGGTTCGGAGGGCAGGTGCTCACATGCGAGTGTCTGGTTGTTGGTTTTACAACCATGGGGCTCAATTGGGCTCAACCTGAAAAACCAACATCTTGAACCCTCCATGAGAGAATAAAGGGTGTTGTGCGGTATACAATGGCCACTGGACAGGGACAAATGTCCACACGGGCTGTTTATATTACAGATAAGTCAAAATTCCTCAAGTAGATTTCATATTTTCATTCTATATGGTTGGTAACCGTACCAGTAATTATTGTTGAGATCTTGATATTTTGATAGACTCAGAAGTGGGTATTTTACATTCGATTGTTGTATGTTATCTGAGTAATATCTGATCCAGTTTGCTCAGGATTCCATAAACATTCCATGATGCCTTTGTCTGAAGTAACTATTATCATACTCACCTGTATTATTTACATCTTAAATCAAGTATAAAAGTCAGTTAAGTTGTTTAAGTTTCCCTTCTTTTGATATCTGATCTGCTAAGCTTCACAACTTAAAAAAAATATATGATCAAACATACAATATACAGATTATTATCTACAGTGGATCCAGAAAGTATTCACAGTGCTGCACTTTTTCCACATTTTTTTTTATTTCGCAGCCTTATTCCAAAAGGATGAAATGAATATTTTTCCTCAAATTTCTACACACAATACACCATAATGACAATGTGAAAAAAGGTTTTTGTTTTTTGTTTGTTTTGTTTTGTTTTATTTATTTATTTATTTATTTATTTTTAGATTTTTGCAAATTTCTTAAAAATAGCAGTAAGTTAAAAAAAAAAACAACTAAATAATCACAGCATTGTCTTGAGGCACAAATCTGGGGAAGAGTACAGAAATATTCCTGGTGCTTTGAAGGTCCCATTGAGCACAGTGGCCTCCATTGGCTGTAAATGGAAGAAGTTCAGATCCTCCAGGATGCTTTTTAGAGCTGGCCACCTGTCTAAACTGAGCAATTGTGGGAGAAGGGCCATAGTCAGGGAGGTGACCAAGAACCCAATGGTCATTCTGTCAGAGCTCCAGCGTTCCTCTGTGGAGAGAGGAGAACCTTCCAGCAGAACAACCATCCCTACAGACTGACTTACCTACCTACCTTGAAGACTTAACAGTATTCCCTGAAAACTCCCTTCTGTCTGATCATTTCTTAATAACATTTACATTTACTCTGATGGACTACCCAGCAGTGGGGAATAAGTTTCATTACACTAGAAGTCTTTCAGAAAGCACTGTAACTAGGTTTAAGGATATGATTCCTTCTTTATGTTCTCTAATGCCATATACCAACACAGTGCAGAGTAGCTACCTAAACTCTGTAAGTGAGATAGAGTATCTCGTCAGTAGTTTTACATCCTCATTGAAGACAACTTTGGATGCTGTAGCTCCTCTGAAAAAGAGAGCTTTAAATCAGAAGTGCCTGACTCCGTGGTATAACTCACAAACTTGCAGCTTAAAGCAGATAACCCGTAAGTTGGAGAGGAAATGGCGTCTCACTAATTTAGAAGATCTTCACTTAGCCTGGAAAAAGAGTCTGTTGCTCTATAAAAAAAGCCCTCCGTAAAGCTAGGACATCTTACTACTCATCACTAATTGAAGAAAATAAGAACAACCCCAGGTTTCTTTTCAGCACTGTAGCCAAGCTGACAAAGAGTCAGAGCTCTATTGAGCCGAGTATTCCTTTAACTTTAACTAGTAATGACTTCATGACTTTCTTTGCTAATAAAATTTTAACTATTAGAGAAAAAATTACTCATAACCATCCCAAAGACGTATCGTTATCTTTGGCTGCTTTCAGTGATGCCGGTATTTGTTAGACGCTTTCTCTCAGATTGTTCTGTCTGAGTTATTTTCATTAGTTACTTCATCCAAACCATCAACATGTCTATTAGACCCCATTCCTACCAGGCTGCTCAAGGAAGCTCTACTATTATTGAATGCTTCGATCTTAAATATGATCAATCTATCTTTATTAGTTGGCTATGTACCACAGGCTTTTAAGGTGGCAGTAATTAAACCATTACTTAAAAAGCCATCACTTGACCCAGCTATCTTAGCTAATTATAGGCCAATCTCCAACCTTCCTTTTCTCTCAAAAATTCTTGAAAGGGTAGTTGTAAAACAGCTAACTGATCATCTGCAGAGGAATGGTCTATTTGAAGAGTTTCAGTCAGGTTTTAGAATTCATCATAGTACAGAACAGCATTAGTGAAGGTTACAAATGATCTTATGGCCTCAGACAGTGGACTCATCTCTGTGCTTGTTCTGTTAGACCTCAGTGCTGCTTTTGATACTGTTGACCATAAAATTTTATTACAGAGATTAGAGCATGCCATAGGTATTAAAGGCACTGCGCTGCGGTGGTTTGAATCATATTTATCTAATAGATTACAATTTGTTCATGTAAATGGGGAATCTTCTTCACAGACTAAGGTTAATTATGGAGTTCCACAAGGTTCTGTGCTAGGACCAATTTTATTCACTTTATACATGCTTCCCTTAGGCAGTATTATTAGACGGCATTGCTTAAATTTTCATTGTTACGCAGATGATACCCAGCTTTATCTATCCATGAAGCCAGAGGACACACACCAATTAGCTAAACTGCAGGATTGTCTTACAGACATAAAGACATGGATGACCTCTAATTTCCTGCTTTTAAACTCAGATAAAACTGAAGTTATTGTACTTGGCCCCACAAATCTTAGAAACATGGTGTCTAACCAGATCCTTACTCTGGATGGCATTACCCTGACCTCTAGTAATACTGTGTGAAATCTTGGAGTCATTTTTGATCAGGATATGTCATTCAATGCGCATATTAAACAAATATGTAGGACTGCTTTTTTGCATTTACGCAATATCTCTAAAATTAGAAAGGTCTTGTCTCAGTGTGATGCTGAAAAACTAATTCATGCATTTATTTCCTCTAGCCTGGACTATTGTAATTCATTATTATCAGGTTGTCCTAAAAGTTCCCTGAAAAGCCTTCAGTTAATTCAAAATGCTGCAGCTAGAGTACTAATGGGAACTAGAAGGAGAGAGCATATCTCACCCATATTGGCCTCTCTTCATTGGCTTCCTATTAATTCTAGAATAGAATTTAAAATTCTTCTTCTTACTTATAAGGTCTTGAATAATCAGGTCCCATCTTATCTTAGGGACCTCGTAGTACCATATCACCCCAATAGAGCGCTTCGCTCTCAGACTGCAGGCTTACTTGTAGTTCCTAGGGTTTGTAAGAGTAGAATGGGAGGCAGAGCCTTCAGCTTTCAGGCTCCTCTCCTCTGGAACCAGCTCCCAATTCGGATCAGGGAGACAGACACCCTCTCTACTTTTAAGATTAGCTTAAAACTTTCCTTTTTGCTAAAGCTTATAGTTAGGGCTGGATCAGGTGACCCTGAACCATTCCTTAGTTATGCTGCTATAGACTTAGACTGCTGGGGGGTTCCCATGATGCACTGAGTGTTTCTTTCTCTTTTTGCTCTGTATGCACCACTCTGCATTTAATCATTAGTGATTGATCTCTGCTCCCCTCCACAGCATGTCTTTTTCCTGGTTCTCTCCCTCAGCCCCAACCAGTCCCAGCAGAAGACTGCCCCTCCCTGAGCCTGGTTCTGCTGGAGGTTTCTTCCTGTTAAAAGGGAGTTTTTCCTTCCCACTGTTGCCAAGTGCTTGCTCACAGGGGGTCGTTTTGACCGTTGGGGTTTTTACGTAATTATTGTATGGCATTGCCTTACAATATAAAGCGCCTTGGGGCAACTGTTTGTTGTGATTTGGCGCTATATAAATAAAATTGATTGATTGATTGATAGAGTGGTCAGACAAAGGGCGATCAAAAAAGCCCCTTTATAATGTACACATTTAAGGATGGAGTCACCTCACCTAGATTGGGAAACTGGCACCTCCTCCTTGAGCCAGGTTCGGAGGGCAGGTGCTCACATGCGAGTGTCTGGTTGTTGGTTTTACAACCATGGGGCTCAATTGGGCTCAACCTGAAAAACCAACATCTTGAACCCTCCATGAGAGAATAAAGGGTCTTCTGCAGTGTACAATGGCCACTGGACAGGGACAAATGTCCACACGGGCTGTTTATATTACAGATAAGTCAAAATTCCTCAAGTAGATTTAATATTTTCATTCTATATGGTTGGTAACCGTACCAGTAATTATTGTTGAGATCTTGATATTTTGATAGACTCAGAAGTGGGTATTTTACATTCGATTGTTGTATGTTATCTGAGTAATATCTGATCCAGTTTGCTCAGGATTCCATAAACATTCCATGATGCCTTTGTCTGAAGTAACTATTATCATACTCACCTGTATTATTTACATCTTAAATCAAGTATAAAAGTCAGTTAAGTTGTTTAAGTTTCCCTTCTTTTGATATCTGATCTGCTAAGCTTCACAACTTAAAAAAAAATATATGATCAAACATACAATATACAGATTATTATCTACAGTGGATCCAGAAAGTATTCACAGTGCTGCACTTTTTCCACATTTTTTTTTTTATTTCGCAGCCTTATTCCAAAAGGATGAAATGAATATTTTTCCTCAAATTTCTACACACAATACACCATAATGACAATGTGAAAAAAGGTTTTTGTTTTTTGTTTGTTTTGTTTTGTTTTATTTATTTATTTTTAGATTTTTGCAAATTTCTTAAAAATAGCAGTAAGTAAAAAAAAAAAAAACTAAATAATCACAGCATTGTCTTGAGGCACAAATCTGGGGAAGGGTACAGAAATATTCCTGGTGCTTTGAAGGTCCCATTGAGCACAGTGGCCTCCATTGGCTGTAAATGGAAGACGTTCAGATCCTCCAGGATGCTTTCTAGAGCTGGCCACCTGTCTAAACTGAGCAATTGTGGGAGAAGGGCCATAGTCAGGGAGGTGACCAAGAACCCAATGGTCATTCTGTCAGAGCTCCAGCATTCCTCTGTGAAGAGACGAGAACCTTCCAGCAGAACAACCATCCCTACAGACTGACTTACCTACCTACCTTGAAGACTTAACAGTATTCCCTGAAAACTCCCTTCTGTCTGATCATTTCTTAATAACATTTACATTTACTCTGATGGACTACCCAGCAGTGGGGAATAAGTTTCATTACACTAGAAGTCTTTCAGAAAGCGCTGTAACTAGGTTTAAGGATACGATTCCTTCTTTATGTTCTCTAATGCCATATACCAACACAGTGCAGAGTAGCTACCTAAACTCTGTAAGTGAGATAGAGTATCTCGTCAGTAGTTTTACATCCTCATTGAAGACAACTTTGGATGCTGTAGCTCCTCTGAAAAAGAGAGCTTTAAATCAGAAGTGCCTGACTCCGTGGTATAACTCACAAACTCACAGCTTAAAGCAGATAACCCATAAGTTGGAGAGGAAACGGCGTCTCACTAATTTAGAAGATCTATTAGAGAAAAAATTACTCATAACCATCCCAAAGACGTATCATTATCTTTGGCTGCTTTCAGTGATGCCGATATTTGGTTATACTCTTTCTCTCAGCACACTTGAAGCGGTCTCGCCTCTATGAGGGTGGTCGAACACCTGTCGGAACTTCCTCACAAACTCAGTGTAAATCGTTAGGAGCCGTGAATTCTGCTCCCAGAGCGCCGTAGCCCAGGCGCGTGCCTCTCCTCGAAGCAAATTTATAACGTAAGCCACCCGGCTAGCGTCTGACGCGTACATGATGGGACGCTGTGAAAAGATGAGCGAGCACTGCATTAAGAAGTCCGCGCACGTCTCCACACAGCCTCCGTACGGCTCCGGAGGGCTTATGTATGCTTCAGGGGAAGGTGGGGGGGGGTTCGTTGAACGACCAGTGGAATGTCTGTCTCTGGCATATGGTCAGCAGGAGGAGGTGCTGCAGCAGCACCCTGAGCATGCGCTTCCACCTGGGCGGTGAGAGCCTCTATCCTACGATTGAGAATAATGCTCTGCTCAGTAACTAAGTCCAACCGAGCAGTAAAAGCGGTTAAGATGTGCTGCAGCTCACCTAACACACCTCCTGCTGGCGCCTGTGCACCTCGCTCTTCCATTGGCTGTTCAAGTGATGGTTGACGCCCCTCGGGATCCTTGACGCTGGCCGAGAAATCCTGTTGTGAAAGTGTCGTGACACGGATCCACAACAGGGGGCGTTAATGAACAGACAATGGATAAGCCAAAAAGTAACAATTTAATGTTGTGAATCGCACAACGAAGTACAGACAATACCAATATGGTGGAATGTCAATTATACACAAGGTGACATGTGGGCAGGCTCAAAGATAGAAGACGTCTGGCGAGAGAAGAGCCGGATCCCACACAGCTTCCACCACCAACGGATCTGAAGAACACCGGAGCCGCCAAGCCCTGCGCCCCAGGTGGCCACTGTCTTCAGCAGTCAGACCCGGTACTGCTGGCAGAGAACAGAAACAGTACTGATGAGTGTGAGTTCGCACACTCAGTAATCCCACAGTCAGTGTTCAGTTAGGAGGGAGAACCTCCACCTCCGATAACACACTCAAACAGCTCCTGAGACAACCACTTATCTGGGTGGGGTGGGAGGCGAAGCCATCGCAGTCCACACCAAATGCCAGCTCAGCAGACAGGGAATCCATCCCAGGAAAACGGCTGCAAAAGAGATCAGACTAATGCTCGAATCAGGTTCAGCAGAGAAATTACCTGAATGGTAGCTGATTTCTCGGCGGGGAGGTGGAGTTGCAGTCCGGCCTTTATGGTGGTGGTGATGAGTAGTGGATGAGTGACAGCTGGTACGGATGATGGGTGACAGCTGTCACTCCCGGTCGCTCCGACGCCCTCTCGTGCTTGAAGCCTGCACTTCAAGCAGGGCGCCATCTTGTGGTGGTGGGCCAGCAGTACCTCCTCTTCTGGTGGCCCACATAACAGTGAGACAGTCACTGCTGCCAAAGGTGCATCAACCAAGTGCTGATGCACCACTTGTTGTATGTACATGTGATTTTGTACGTTTTTTTTTTTTAAATAAATTTGAAAAAAAATTCTAAAAAAAAAACTTTTTTCATGTTGTCATTATGTGGTTTTGTGAGTAGAAGTTTTAGGGGAAAAATAAATTTACTCCATTTTGGAAATATTCTGTGAATAGTTTCTAGATGCACTGCACAGCTGACAATTTCTTTACACTCAATGAAATAAGAGCAAACTTATAATTATCTTCAAACTTCGATGTTTGGATGAATATTTCCATAAATGTCTTCACGACAAATCATTACACTGTGGAAATTGCGATGGATGAAAAAAGGAGCAACTATTTCCCATTTTGACAGCACAGTGGTATGTCATTTATTTCTGTTTTGGTTCATACATCACACACACTTTATAGAATAGGTCGGTCCTGCCCATTAACCACACAGGGGTCCTGATGGGAAATCATCAATAGGGCCAAGACACTTTGGTATGCACTTCACACATTTCAGCATTTTGTCACATGCCTAACAGGAACAAACATCACCCAATACCCACGATTGATGTTCTGTGATCACCACTTGTTGCGCAACTCCTAATCCTGTTATCATATGTGTCCTGAATTTTGTTGTTACTGTGTTTTGACTGTTTCATTCGTGATGATGTCTGGTGACATTATATGACATTATAGGGAATAAGTACAGGTTGCTAACTCTAACTTACATCCCATCGCTGTGCCATTCTGGGGCTTGGGAGAGACTCCTCTGGTGGGGGTGGTCATTGAAGCACTGAAGATGGTTAACACTACTGTGGATGGTGATATGTCATGGTGTGGAACATAAATTGGAGAGGGAGTGCTCCTAGGGTTTGTGGCATGGCTGATCTCAGGTTGTGCTTCTGAATAGTTACCACACTGTTGGTGTGTTTTAATGCTGAGGTATGGTTTGCTGGCTGTTGCTTCGGACTATGGCTGTGACCTGATTCCCTGCGGTGGGTGAACTTTAGTCCCACTGGATGGCCTGCATTATGGGTTTGGCTGGGTCATTCCTCTGCACTTCTGCTGCCTTTCATGGGGCAGGAGCTTGGTGCTGGGCCAGTTTGGGGTTGCTCTTTCCTGGCCAGGTTTAGGTGTGTGCCCTTTTCAGTGGCCAGTGCTGTTGAAGGAGCAGGGAGAAGGAGCATATCTTGCTGTGTCCAGTCCT
Organism: Thalassophryne amazonica; assembly: GCF_902500255.1. Taxonomy (NCBI): domain Eukaryota; kingdom Metazoa; phylum Chordata; class Actinopteri; order Batrachoidiformes; family Batrachoididae; genus Thalassophryne; species Thalassophryne amazonica. The sequence continues at coordinate 122,901,354 of NC_047105.1, forward strand.
CTGACCTGCATGCTGTGTTGCTGTCTGTGGACCCTCCAAAAGTTCATCATTGGGTGCATCCTCCAAGAAGAATTCTCAGGCTACCCCAGAGAGCAGCCTTACAACTGAACCCTGTTGTGAAAGTGACGTGACATGGACCCACAACAGGGGGCGGTAATGAATGGACAATGGATAAGCCAAAAGTAACAATTTAATGTTGTGAATCGCACAACGACGTACAGACAATAACAATATGGTGGACTGTCAATCATACACCAGGTGACGTGTGGGCAGGGTCGACGATAGAAGACGCCTGGCGAGAGAAGAGCTGGATCCCCACACAGCTTCCACCACCAACGGAGCTGAAGAACACCGGAGCTGCCAAGCCCTGCGCCCCAGGTGGCTGCTGTCTTCAGCAGTCAGACCCGGTACTGCTGGCAGAAAAGAGAGACAGTCCTGAAGAGTGTGAGGTCGCACACTCAGTAATCCCACAGTCAGTGTTCAGTAAAGGAGGGAGAACCTCCACCTCCAATCACACACTCGTGCAGCTCCTGTTTAACCACTTATCTTGGTTTGGGGTGTGAGGCGAAGCCGTCGCTGATCACACCAAACGCCAATCCCACAGATAAGGCAGAACACCACAGGATAACGGCTGCAAAAGAAGTTCAGGTTATCACTCAACGGTTTGAGTCAACAGAGAAATTACCTGAATGGTAGCTGATTTCTCGGCGGGGAGGTGGAGTTGCAGTCCGGCCTTTATGGTGGTGGTGATGAGTAGTGGATGAGTGACAGCTGGTACGGATGATGAGTGACAGCTGTCACTCCTGGTTGCTCCGACGCCCTCTCGTGCTTGAAGCCCGCACTTCAAGCAGGGTGCCATCTTGTGGTGGTGGGCCAGCAGTACCTCCTCTTCAGCGGCCCACACAACAGGACTCCCCCCTCAATGGGCGCCTCCTGGCACCCGACCAGGCTTGTCCGGGTGCCGCCGGTAGAAGTCGGCCAGGAGGGCCGGGTCCAGGATGAAGCTCCTCTTCACCCAGGAGCGTTCTTCGGGTCCATACCCCTCCCAGTCCACCAAATACTGGAACCCCCGGCCCTTCCGACGGACATCCAGGAGCCGGCACACGGTCCGAGCCGGCTCCCCGTCGATGATCCGGGCAGGAGGCGGCGCAGGTCCGGGGGTACAGAGGGGTGAAATGTGGTGAGGTTTGATGTGTGACTCATGGAAAACCGGGTGGATCCGCAGTGAAGCTGGCAGCTTCAGCTTCACTGCGGCTGGACTGAGGACTTTGAGGATGGGGAAAGGTCGAATGTATCTGTCCTTCAACTTTTGGGATTCCACTTGCAGGGGAATGTCCTTTGTGGAAAGCCAAACCTCCTGCCCAGGCTGATACGCAGGGGCCGGGGCACGCCGGCGGTCTGCATGGTTCTTGGCCCTCGTCCGGGCTTTGAGCAGGGCAGAGCGGGCGGTACGCCACACCCGACGGCACCTTCTCAGATGGGCCTGGACCGAGGGCGCCCCGACCTCTCCCTCCACTAGTGGGAACAATGGGGGCTGGTACCCCAAACACACTTCAAATGGGGAGAGGCCGGTGGCAGACGAGACTTGGCTGTTATGAGCGTACTCGATCCAGGCCAGATGGTCACTCCAGGCCGTCGGGTGCGCGGAGGTCAAGCAACGGAGGGCCTGCTCCAGTTCCTGGTTAGTCCGCTCTGCCTGCCCGTTCGTCTGGGGGTGGTACCCAGACGAGAGACTGACGGTGGCCCCCAGTTCCCTACAGAATTTCCGCCAGACCTGGGAGGAGAACTGAGGACCACGATCCGAGACAATGTCTGATAGAATCCCATGCAGACGCATGACGTGGTGGACCAGGAGGTCTGCAGTCTCCTGGGCCGTCGGGAGCTTCGGGAGGGCCACGAAGTGGGCCGCCTTGGAGAACCGGTCCACTATCGTTAAAATGGTGGTGTTTCCCTGGGACGGCGGGAGGCCCGTGACAAAGTCCAGGCTGATATGAGACCAGGGGCGATGAGGCACAGGCAGAGGCTGGAGGAGGCCTTGGGCCTTGTGGTGGTCGGCTTTGCCCCTGGCACAGGTGGTGCAGGCCTGGACATACTCCCGGACGTCGGCTTCCATAGACGCCCACCAGAAGCGCTGCCGGACCACTGCCATGGTCCTTCGCACCCCTGGGTGACAGGAGAGCTTGGAACCATGACAGAAGTCAAGGACCGCAGCCCTGGCCTCTGGTGGGACGTACAGTTTGTTCTTCGGACCGGTCCCCGGGTCCGGTCTCCGTGTCAGGGCCTCCCGGACGGTCTTCTCCACGTCCCAGGTAAGGGCGGCCACGACAGTGGACTCGGGGATGATGGTTTCAGGGGGGTCTGACAGCTCGGTCTTGACCTCCTCTTCGTGCACCCGGGACAGGGCGTCAGATCGTTGGTTCTTTGTCCCGGGACGGTAGGTGATCCGGAAGTCAAAACGCCCGAAGAACAGCGACCAGCGGGCTTGCCTGGGGTTCAGACGCTTCGCGGTCCGGATGTACTCCAGGTTCCGATGGTCCGTGAAAACCGTAAATGGTACCGATGCTCCCTCCAACAGGTGTCTCCACTCCTCAAGAGCCTCCTTCACCGCAAGAAGTTCCCGATTGCCGACGTCATAGTTCCGTTCAGCTGGGGTCAACCTGCGGGAAAAGTAGGCACATGGATGGAGAACCTTGTCGGACTCCCCGCTCTGGGATAGCACGGCTCCTATCCCTGAGTCAGAGGCATCCACTTCAACAACAAACTGGCGCTTGGGATCGGGCTGCACCAGAACCGGTGCAGTCGAGAACCGGCGTTTCAACTCCCTAAACGCGGCTTCGCACCGATCCCACCAGGTGAAGGGGACTTTTGTGGAGGTCAGGGCTGTCAGGGGGCTAACTACCTGACTGTAGCCCTCGATGAACCTCCGGTAGAAATTTGCAAAACCGAGGAACTGTTGTAGTTTCCTACGGTTCGTTGGTTGGGGCCAATCTCTCACCGCCGCAACCTTGGCCAGATCAGGGGCGACGGAGTTGGAGGAGATGATGAACCCCAAGAAGGACAAAGAAGTGTGGTGGAACTCACACTTCTCGCCCTTCACAAACAGCCGGTTCTCCAACAACCGCTGTAGGACCTGACGTACATGCTTGACATGGGTCTCAGGATCCGGAGAAAAGATGAGTATATCGTCTAGATATACGAAGACAAACCGATGCAGGAAGTCCCGCAAGACGTCATTAACCAATGCTTGGAACGTCGCGGGCGCATTGGTGAGGCCGAACGGCATGACCAGGTACTCAAAGTGACCTAATGGGGTGTTAAATGCCGTCTTCCACTCGTCTCCCTCCCGGATCCGAACCAGGTGATAAGCATTCCTAAGATCCAATTTCGTGAAAATTTGGGCTCCATGCAGGGGCGTGAACACTGAATCCAACAGAGGTAATGGGTATCGGTTGCGAACCGTGATCTCGTTCAGCCCTCTGTAATCAATGCATGGACGGAGTCCGCCGTCCTTCTTGCCCACAAAAAAGAAACCAGCACCCATCGAGGAGGTGGAGTTCCGGATCAACCCGGCAGCTAACGAGTCCCGGATGTAGGTCTCCATTGATTCACGTTCCGGACGTGAGAGGTTGTACAGCCTGCTGGACGGGTACTCAGCACCCGGTATCAAATCAATGGCACAATCGTACGGACGGTGTGGGGGCAGCGTGAGTGCCAGATCCTTGCTGAAGACGTCAGCAAGGTCGTGGTACTCAGCCGGCACCGCCGCCAGATTGGGGGGGACTAAAACCTCCTCCTTAGCTGTCACACCGGGTGGAACTGAGGATCCTACACACTGCCGGTGGCAGGTTTCGCTCCACTGAACCACAATCCCAGACGGCCAATCAATCCGGGGATTGTGTTTTAACACCCATGGAAAACCCAAAATCACTCGGGAGGTAGAAGGTGTTACATAAAACACAATCTCCTCCCTGTGATTCCCAGACACCACCAATGTCACTGGCTGAGTCTGGTGTGTGATTAGTGGAAGAAGGGTGCCATCTAGTGCCCGCACCGACAATGGTGACGGTAAGGCCACTAGAGGGAGCCCAACCTCCTTTGCCCATCTGCTATCCAGCAGATTCTCCTCCGACCCCGTGTCCACCAGTGCTGGGGCGTGAGGGGTTAGATCCCCACTCAGGATCGTGACTGGGATTCGTGCAGATCGTCGGGGTTTCCCCACGTGGGTGTTGTGACCCACCCTTAGCCCAGTCTCTAGGACGAGTGCTGCTGTTTTGACCGTTTGGGGCATTCTCTCTGTGTGTGCTCAGTAGAGCTGCAGAGAAAACACTCTCCACGGATCAGCCTCCTTTGTCTCTGATCTGATCGTTTTTTGGCCCTGCTCGTCTCCATAGCAACGTCAGCAGGGGGAGCTGTTGTCACGTGGAGAGCCCTGGCAGTGGAGCGTGGGGAAGTCGGCTCCCTTTCAGACCCGGGAGGAAGAGGGACGGCGTGTACTTGACCACGCCTCTCGTCTCGCTGCTGTCGGTGTTCCGTTAATCGGTTGTCTAACCGTATAACCAGGTCGATAAGCCCATCTAAATCCCGCGGCTCGTCCTTCGCCACCAGGTGCTCCTTAAGGACCAGAGACAGTCCGTTTACAAAGGCGGCGCGGAGCGCAACAGCATTCCAGCCGGCTCGCGCTGCCGCGATGCGGAAGTCGACTGCATACTTCGCTGCGCTCCGACGCCCCTGCCGTACGACAGCAGCACACTTGAAGCGGTCTCGCCTCTATGAGGGTGGTCAAACACCTGTCTGAACTCCCTCACAAACTCAGTATAAACCATTAGGAGCCGTGAATTCTGCTCCCAAAGCGCCGTAGCCCAGGCGCGTGCCTCTCCTCGAAGCAAATTGATCACATAAGCCACCCGGCTAGTGTCTGACGCGTACATGACGGGACGCTGTGAAAAGACGAGCGAGCACTGCATCAAGAAGTCCACGCACGTCTCCACACAGCCTCCGTACGGCTCCGGAGGGCTTATGTATGCTTCAGGGGACGGTGGGGGGGTTCGTTGAATGACCAGCGGAATGTCTGTTTCTGGCACATGGTCAGCAGGAGGAGGTGCTGCAGCAGCGCCCTGAGCACGCGCTTCCACCTGGGCGGTGAGAGCCTCTATCCTACGATTGAGAACACTGCTCTGCTCGGTAACTAAGTCCAACCGAGCGGTAAAGGCGGTTAAGATGTGCTGCAGCTCACCCAACATGCCTCCTGCTGGCGCCTGTGCACCTCGCTCTTCCATTGGCTGTTCAAGCGATGGTTGACGCCCCTCGGGATCCATGACGCTGGCCGAGAAATCCTGTTGTGAAAGTGACGTGACACGGACCCACAACAGGGGGCGGTAATGAACGGACAATGGATAAGCCAAAAGTAACAATTTAATGTTGTGAATCGCACAACGACGTACAGACAATAACAATATGGTGGACTGTCAATCATACACCAGGTGACGTGTGGGCAGGCTCGACAATAGAAGACGCCTGGCGAGAGAAGAGCTGGATCCCCACACAGCTTCCACCACCAACGGAGCTGAAGAACACCGGAGCCGCCAAGCCCTGCGCCCCAGGTGGCCGCTGTCTTCAGCAGTCAGACCCGGTACTGCTGGCAGAAAACAGAGACAGTCCTGATGAGTGTGAGGTCGCACACTCAGTAATCCCACAGTCAGTGTTCAGTAAAGGAGGGACAACCTCCAATCACACACTCGTGCAGCTCCTGTTTAACCACTTATCTTGGTTTGGGGTGTGAGGCGAAGCCGTTGCTGATCACACCAAATGCCAATCCCACAGATAAGGCAGAACACCACAGGATAACGGCTGCAAAAGAAGTTCAGGTTATCACTCAACGGTTTGAGTCAACAGAGAAATTACCTGAATGGTAGCTGATTTCTCGGCGGGGAGGTGGAGTTGCAGTCCGGCCTTTATGGTGGTGGTGATGAGTAGTGGATGAGTGACAGCTGGTACGGATGATGAGTGACAGCTGTCACTCCTGGTTGCTCCGAAGCCCTCTCGTGCTTGAAGCCCGCACTTCAAGCAGGGCGCCATCTTGTGGTGGTGGGCCAGCAGTACCTCCTCTTCAGCGGCCCACACAACAGAACCCAGTGCTTTGCAAAACACCATATAAATGGGGAAATGGACTGCATTTATAGAGTGCTGTTCCATATGCATGAAAAGCTCAAAGGTCTTTACAATTATGCATCACATTCACACAGACACACTCACACATCAATGTCAGGGTGCCAAGGTGCTCACTACCCACCAGGAACAACTAGGGGATAAAGAACCTTGCTCAAGGGCCCTTCATGATTTTCCAGTCTGGCTGGGTTTTGAATGAAGGATCCTCTGGTCTGAAGCCAAACACTTAACCATTAGACCATCATCTCCCTTCATAGGCTGCAAATGTATATTTGTGGTTGCTTTGAATCAAACAGCGACAAAAGGTTAGCATGAATTACACACATTTTGGGGGGAACGTACACTGATTTGAGACAATTGTGCATATGGTGAAGGGGAGGTGATGGTCTAGTGCTTAATGTGTTGGGCTTGAGTCCAGAAGATCATGGGTTCAAATCCCTGCCTGACTGGAAAATCACTAAGGGCCCTTGGGCAGGGCCTTTAATCCCCTATTGCTCCCGGTGTGTAGTGAGTGCCTTGTATGGCAGCACCCTGACATCGGGGTGAATGTGAGGCATAATTGTAAAGCGCTTTGAGCGTCTGATGCAGATGGAAAAGCACTATATAAATGCAGTCCATTTACCATTTACCATTTAGCATGTTTTTTCTGAAAGTGGAAAGTTTGTGGATCCCCCCAGTTCTCCTCATGTCAGATAGAGGTTGGACAATTGAGTTTTCAATCTCATCTATGTATTTATTGACTTGAGCTCAGAAATTCTCCTGCTCTGGCCAGGGTCACTTTTTACTAAATTGCTGATTATCCACACCTCTCTATTGAGTTTTCAACAGAAGAAAAGAGTCTGCATTGTATTTTAATTTTAATTTAAACTGTAGCCACATCAAAATATCTGGAGACCCGAATATGGTTGTGGCTGTGGTTCATTTACAAGTACCACACATAGCGGTACACAGCGTACATAGCATCCACATTCACATTCCTGGCAAAACTAAATAATTAACCCCAACATTAAAAATAGTTTACTTTCTATCATTATCGAGTTGTAACAAGTCACTTTTCTCTTCTTCATTTTTACTGAAAGCTCATGGAGTTCTGTGACACACAGGATTTGGATCTTGCCAAAGGAATAGGTATTTGTGATCTTCTTAAGTTTATATGTTATAAAACATTTGACAGGACATGTACTTTGGGTGTGCAGCTGACTGCTATATTGGCTAAATGAGCAAGTAAAAATGAAAATGCACACATGCCGCATGCCCAGACACACATGACACGCAAAAGACCTAACGGAAAATGCACTGTAAACAAAGAGCACAAACAAATGTCCAAAAAACAGTCATAGAAGATAAGATACAGTATGTAGAGCTGTGCATTCAGCTGAAACTTATCCTTCCTCAACTCGTGGAGATACGAAATGCAACCTGTTATAGGATTTTATTTATTATTGGTGTCATATATGCACATACACAACACCTTACCTCCACACTGTCAGGTTGAGAAACAACCAAGTATCTGTATTCGTTGCCCAAGTTGGCCCTATAGCCCAAAAACTGCTGAGTGCTTGAATGTGGAAAGGGTCTGATTCTCAGCACCAACATCAGTGTCCTTTAGAAAGTCACTAAACCCCAGTGTGCTCAGGTTGCAACACTGTTCCATGCACTCTGTGTTGAATTTGTAATTCTACCTTGAGTTCCAGCTTATTCAGGTTTTATTCAGTGGGGATAAACAGGTTGTCTGTCTGTGTTGTGACTAACCAGATCCTCGGGTAGTTCCATAGTTTGGTGGATTCAGAGATGCACGGCACCACCTCATGCTCCCAGACATGACTTGAACTTTATAGCCTCATGTCGCTGCTTCAGCCAGCTGGCATGATACTCTGTTTATGGCTTGGTTCTGTGGAAGGTAGTTCAGGGACACAATGCCCTTTACATCCCTGAAAATGGACCGCACTTTCTTTGCTTATTGAATCTTCATATTTTCCCCTGTTGCTGCCAGTTATGTTTTCCAATCAAGTTTGATAAAACTGTTACATATTAGTAACTGTTATTGGCTACAATAAAAGCAGTACAAAACAAGAAAAAAAAATGTATTTCTGGAGAATCGCCACACTTAAGGGATGGAATAGCTAATTTGGGAACAGAAACAAGTGGTTCTCAGAGATCTGTTTTCAACATTTAACACCTTATTTCCACCAAAGGGATACAAAGCATCATTTCTTTGTATCCTTTGTATCCCGCAAAGCCTCATTTCGGTGGAACATTTCAATATTAGTGCTACACCTCCCTTGAAACCTCTGTGCTGTGCATTCTGAGCTGACACTAAAATACTGCAAATTGGAATTCAAGAGCAAAACTGGAACACACTTTATCTGTGAGTGTGATGCAAGTATCAGCAACAAACTCATGGTTGTGTCTGAATGGCATCTTTACCATAAAGATGACATTTCTGTGTGTGTGTGTGTGTGTGTGTGTGTGTGTGTGTGTGTGTGTGTGTGTGTGTGTGTGTGTGTGTGTGTGTGTGTGTGTGTGTGTGTGTGTGTGTTTGTCTGTAGATGCCCGGGCTCTGGCTGTGGGGGGAATGGGTGGTGACCTCCTCCCTCGAAGCATCCTGCAGCAGTATGACCTTCGAAAGGACATGTGGGCACAACTTCCACCCATGCTGACTCCACGCTATGACGCCAACACACATTTACTGGGCAGCAAGGTCTATGTAGCAGGTACAAAGTATTACACTGTGTTACAGTAGTGTCTTGTATGTTGTAAAATAACACAAGTCTGGTCTCTGTTAAAAGAGATTATAGTTCTTTTTTTTCCCATAATGCTTTAGGTGGCCGTCAGTGTAAACGACCAGTAAAGGCGTTTGAAGTGTATGACTCAGAGACACGTTCATGGACTACCCTACCCACAATGCCATGTAAGCGTTCATATGGGGGCATCATATGGGATCCAACTGGGAGGCTGTGTCTGTTAGGAGGACTGCGCCAGGGAGGAGGACACCAGACTTCCAAGTTTACCAAGAACGTCAACATTTTTGACACCAACCAAGGTACAATAATGGATGGACCCATTCTTTTGATCAGTGTAACTGAACTGCTTTCAAGAAGGCCTCAGTCTTCTGCAGGTCTTCATAGTAACCAAAAACCTCATCACCTGACTTCACTGATTCACGCCACATTGAGTACTACAGCTTTAGAGCTGTAGTACTCAAAAGTGAGCATGTTTCTTAGCCATGTGAAGTAGTCTTTTACTTTAGTCTTTTAGTTACAAATGGCATTTAAACAAATCAGTGTAGCCCCATCAGTCCAACTCAGTGAAGTAGTACTAATTAGATCCATATTTGTGACTTGGAGTATGCATGTGTGTTGGTTTCCACCCCGCTGTGAGCAGTAAAATTCAGAGGTGGTGAAGAGGGAGCCGGAGGTCAGACGTCAATGCTCTGAATTCATCAGTATGTCTTAAAGGACATGTCACTCTGAAATCATAACAATTAAGATTTAGGTTGTTAGTGACTATCTGATGATCCACCCGGATTACTTTGTGCACTTTGGTTTCAAAGTATACACCATTCGCAACGAACAGCTACAGAGACTTCCGAAAACAAAGTACTCATGAGTACTCGTGTGTCTCTGACAGCGGTAACGTGACTGTTAGAAGTGTCCCAGCGCACGCTTCAATGGAATATAGCTGCTAACATTAAGAACTGAGGCACAGATTAATTCCGAAGTTTATGCAAGTGTGATGTTGTGTTAGATGATTTGTTTTTAAGTGAAAACTGTTCATTTTGATGGAGTCATGGTAAAAGCAGCAGCCCTGAGAAGGCTTAGTGCACCTGCGACCATGAACGCAGCCTGGCAGCAGCCGTTTTAACGTACAGCTCAGCTGTTAATTGAGGCTTTGTACATCATAGATGTGATCAGATCTAACAGATCGGATCTAACAGTTTCTGATCAGATCTATGCCGACATTTCATGTCATGTTCAAAGCATTAACAGCTGAGCTGCATGTTAAGACAGTCTGATGTACACATACAGACTAAGATGCAAATTACCAGTCTCTCTCAAAGTAAAAAAAAAACAAAAAAAAAAACTTTACCTTCATTGAAAGCTCCATTGAAAGGGAACAAAGGAATAATTTGAAAAAAGAAACTTGCTACTCACCTAGTTGAAAATATTTCCAAATAATGAGTCCACAACGTCAAAGAAGCCCCCATACACGCATCACGCACCAGCCAACTGATTAAAGGTCCACTAGTCCTCACACAGATGGACAGCCAGAGAACATTTTCAAGTTCCGCTAATCCTCAGGTACAGATAGCCAGCCAGAGAATGTCCAGGTCGTCTTACCCTCAGGTTTTGATCCACACACGTATGCGCGCGCATAATGTCCGATTGCAACTCTCCCTTCAGCTCAACTTCTGTCATGATTATGGCATGTTAGAGTCCATTATCTCCTGATAATAGCGTCTTCTGAATTTTTCCAATATGAGACATACATCTGTGTGTCCAGGCAGTCTGTAAAAACAGCATGGTGGAGACAGTCCATGTGCATGATCACAGCAGCAGTAAACCAGCATCCTGTGACACAAACAGCAGTGTCACCACAATTAGGTTCCAAAATCCAACAGACTCTGAAAAATTTAACAGTTGCGGGGTAAAGTATGTCATCTCATCTGCAAATCCGAGCCATCACGTTCAAAGAAAATCTCCAAAGCTTTGTTATCGGACATAACCACATTTGTTTTGCTCTGTCTGTCAGCCATCAATCAGGATGTTTCTGCTCAATTTAATATGTATGTCACATGCTGAGAATTGCAGGGTGAGATGTTTTCCGGGGATGCATCTGTTAACTCATTCAGGGAGAGCAATAAAAACATCAGAGACCACTAATTATGAGTGCATGTGCGTGGAGAGACTTACAATCATGGATACTTTGATGTTGTGTTGCTAATTGGGATGCTAAAAACATGCAAGATGTCCTTTAAAACCTTCACCTGTGAACATGACCTTTGAATAATGACTAAAGCCTGTCTCCCATTGTAGAATTTTAGGCCCAATTGATATCCCAATTTCAGAAATGAGGAAACTGGGCCTGACTGCCCACAACAGCAATCAAAAGTTCTATGTCATACTATTATACAAGATTATACACGAGGATACTGCCAATGACAGGAATGCAGCTCCATGACATGGGAGCTAACTGGGCGTGCTTACAATAGTACTATGTGCAGTTTTTGTGGTCATGGCTGTGTTACTAAAAAGATCAAATATATTTTAATATCTGAAAACTGCCTTCTTTTAAAGAGTGTGACATGCCTTTCATTGGATTATGGATACATATTGTGTATACAGAGCAGGTTCACCAGGAGATGAGCCTAATAAACTGGCCAGTGTTTAAAAAACACCAACGGGAACTGCTGATCAAGTTTCCATTGGTCTTGTGTTGACCAAGGAAAAGAATAAGTTACCACTGCATTGTGCTTCCAGCTCCATTCAATGAATTATCTCTGCTCCAAAACAGAAAACAGTCTGCACCATATTTTAATTTTAGCCTTTTATTTTAATTTGACATCAAAGTGACTGTGCTGCCAAATCTACATTCATGCAGAAACAAGTCATTCCAAGATGCACTAACAAAATAAATTCCAAAGCCATCTGTATATTTAAAGTAAGATACATACATTACCCCGATCTGCACATATTTCATCCAGTTATTCACTTTTGTGGATCGCGATGTGTCTCAACATCCCCATTTTTTTTGAAAATTGTTTCGTCATTTTGTTCTGCAACACCACTGTTGCCAAAAAGTTACACACATTTCCATGCCCTGACTGGGTATCCAATTATTTTGTTGTTTGTTTGTTTGTTCCTTTGTTTTTTTACCAAAAACATACTCATTCGAGTGTCAGAAATTGGCAATGGAAGACCAGCTTAGATAAAGAGTTGTCTTTCTTCATTGACTTGACTCATTCTTTACAATGGAAGATTATAGAAATAATGAATATTTATGAGTTCATTGGTACGGATATTTCATGAGGTGAGCTGGAATGTTCTATTCAACGAGGCAAAGCTGAGTTGAATGGTATGTTCCAGCTTTCACCAAATTAAATATTTGTTCCATTGAAAGAATGTTAAAACATTCATTATTTGTTTCATATAATGGCAACATAAACAACATAAAAGGGACATACATTTTGGTTTTCCTCACTGGTGCTTAACAGTCCAACACAAACTTGAAATTGGAGTCCAAAAATAATTCTGTAGTCCATGATGCCATGCACTGACTTTGTGTAGTTCCAAAAAAAAAAAAAAAAAAAAAAAAAACACTTTGTATACTTCCTCACTCCAGAGAAAAATCATGTCAGAAATTCATCTAGCTTTTCATTCTAACTTTGTGCCCTTAACAGCTCTTCATGCCTCCAGACAGCATATGGCGTAGTGGATTTGTTTGTGTGTGTGTGTGTCTGTTTTAGAAGAATTACCACGGACAATTAGCTTGTTCACATTGTCGTCCATCAGCAAAAGAAACTGCCATGTTAAGCTAAATGCCACTCCCACTAGTGTGTGCGTGGACGGGGTTCGCATCGTGCAATGGTACAAAAAGTATGGAACCAAATTAAATGGAACCAATAATCCATGTCTCGTGACATACAAAGCACCAATCAAATGACAAGGTTCTACTCAGCCATTATACAGTAGTGTTCAGAATAATAGTAGTGCTATGTGACTAAAAAGTTTAATCCAGGTTTTGAGTATATTTCTTATTGTTACATGGGAACAAGATACCAGTAGATTCAGTAGATTCTCACAAATCCAACAATACCAAGCATTCATGATATGCACACTCTTAAGGCTATGAAATTGGGCTATTAGTAAAAAAAAAAGTAGAAAAGGGGGTGTTCACAATAATAGTAGCATCTGCTGTTGATGCTACAAACTCAAAACTGTTATGTTCAAACTGCTTTTTTAGCAATCCTCATGATTTCTTCACATCTGCGAGGCATTAATTTTGTTGGTTTGGAACCAAGATTTTGCTCATTTACTAGTGTGCTTGGGGTCATTGTCTTGTTGAAACACCCATTTCAAGGGCATGTCCTCTTCAGCATAAGGCAACATGACCTCTTCAAGTATTTTGACATATCCAAACTGATCCATGGTACCTTCTTTGGCAAATTGTAACCTCTTCTGCACATGTTTCTGTGTAGGCTCTCAGTTGTCCAGGTGGTTTCCATAGTAGAGCAGCTTGAATCTTCGACTGGACTGGGTTGCTTGACGTGAGGACGTTTCGCTTCAAATCACATAAGCTTCCTCAACTAAAATTCTTGCTCTGGTAGTCTGATTCTGTCTTGACTCTTGTAGAGAAGAATAAACCAGAAGCCAACAAAAGCTTTATTCTTGCAAATAAATTAGCTTCACACAGGCGTCTTCTAACTGTCACAGCACTTACAGGTAACTCCAGACTGCGTTGATCATCCTGGAGCTGATCAATGGGTGAGCTTTTGCCATTCTGGTTAGTCTTCTATCCATTTTGATGTTTGTTTTCCATTTTCTTCCACGCATCTCTGTTTTTTGTTTTTTTTGTTGTCCATTTTAAAGCGCTGGAGATCATTGTAGAAGAACAGCCTATAATTTTTTGCACCAGTGAGTCGCTGGCCAGCGGTCAGCTGACACGCCCCCTGTGTCTACAGTGCTATGAGCAATGCGATGACACATGAATGAGTTCACACCTTGTGGACTACAATTTATGTGGTGGAAGTGACATTAGCCTGGCTTGCTGGCTGATGACAACATTCACACCATGCTGTGCATGCTCAGACATTGCTGGGTGGTCCTCATGTGATCATGTGTGTACATAATTATCAGAATGTCATGAGAGCCTACACACATGTGCAATGTGTGGAATGTTGTTCATGTCGTTGATGGCGCGACATATGTTCTCCTGCTGAGTTGTGAGTACGCAGCTGGACTGAGTACTGTTCCAGCTGGACATTGCAGGCATCCAGATGTGCACTGCGCTGGACAGCAATCGCACTCTGGCCACCTCAGCTGCACCTGCCAATGTTGGATCACGGTGTCGGGGGGCGCACACTTGCATACTATTTGTGTTGCTTGGTAACAGCACACCCGTGGGGCACTTAGAAAAAGTGGGGTCATTCGCACAGCCAGCTTGAATGTGGTCACCTGCACTCTACTCTCGTGCCAGCTGCGCGAAAAGCCAACTCTGGCCGAGAGTGGGTCGAATGGCCATTTGTCCGGGATTTGCTGACATTTGGCGACTGGGCTGAAGGCTGCCTCGACCGCACCATTCGTCCATGGTACGACATGGCAGATTATTTTGTGCAGCTCCTCGGCCACGGCACGATATGTCCGACCTGCATTTGACACACCATGCGAATGCTGCGAACATGATCAGATAGCAGTGCGACCTCATCTTGCCCGCCCTTCAAATGGGTTTCTGCCATGAGTGGCATGCAAATGTAGAGTGCATGTGCTGTGCCCAAACGGTTGTGGCAACTGCTGTACGAGGCGTTCGAGGCGGCTCTGATTTTTCACGAGCGGCATATGATTCCTCCTTCATGCGCCAGTCGGCTTCAATTGTGTTATGTGTGAAGGGGCCATTAACTTGACTCTTGTGTCATGCAAAGTACATATCAATATCACCTTGACCATGAAGGCAGATAGTTTTGTATTCAGTTGTACCTCTAATTCTGTGCACAGACAATATCCCACAGTGCAGTGGAATGACTTATCCCTCGATCTGACAAAGACACCTTGGAATAACAGGTGAACAAATTGAGATGGGACTGAAAGAAGAAATGGGAGAGCAAAAATCAATAAGTAATTTTACTCATTTGGATATGTTGTGACACTTTGGGAATGGTTGAATGGAAGCAGAACATGGGCAGGATAATGCTAATGTATGATAAGGGGAAGAAAGCTTGGTTAGTGTGTTTTCTGAGACAAAACAAACACCTTGTAACCCACCAAAAAAACAAAAAAGTAAGCACTCACATGTATGTTATATAATGATGCAAATCCACACAGGCAGCTGCACCCCCTTTTTCCAATTTAATTTTGGTGGAGATGAGCCACAGGCATGGAAGGAGGGCTGGGGATGAGGAGCGCTTTAAATTACAAAATCCAGAAACAGATTGCTTTATTATCCATTTTCAGCAATGGCTCTTCACACACACTGACTCACACACACACACACATGCAATCTGCTATCACACAGTGAGATTCTATTATTTAGACACAGGCGTCGTAGGTGATGTTTCTGCAGGGGTTTTAGCAATCGATGCATTTCTCTGTGCAAAGTGTAACCTGCACCCCAGAAAACACAGCATTGCAGATAAACTTAACACTCTCACAATCTGCATAATTGCTTCACAGTTATGACAGCCCAACACATTCTCAGCCTACTCCTCATATTTGGATGCTAAATCATTTTTATTTTATGACCAAATATCAATATGTGATAGGTTGTGTCATTGAAATGCTTACCCTAACTCTAACCTTAACATAACCCAAACATAGATAATGTTCCCTGTTGACATGGAAGTGAAGCATATAGCACTATCTGACAGAAATGATGCTTTTAAAAAAGGCGGATTTACCTAATTTGTGAAATAGTTGTGGAAAAGGGCACTGACAAAGTACATTGACAAGCTGGGGATAAGAATGAGTAGGACAACCACCTAGGTGTCATAAAGATGTTTCATTTCAGACAGATGTTGGTAATTTTAGTGGTGTCTGCTTTGATCACATCTTATCCCATCCTCTTTGATCAAACAACCTTCTTGTTGGTCTGTCTCATTTTCTTTTCTCTTCTACCATTCTTTTGTAGTAAGACTGTCTCTAAACTGTTGGTTGAACAAGTAACTAGCATACACAGACCTAAGACAGTTCTGAAAGCCCTTCACGTATAACCCAAATGAGGCCGAAAGGCTCACGAAGGAGAATTTGAATGGCACTCATTAAAAATCCAAGCTGCACTTGAACACCTCGTACAGCAGTCGGCAGAACCGTTCTGCCACAGCACAACCCAATCAAACGGCAATGGAGATGAGGTTGTACTGCTATCTGACCGTGGTAGTAAAATTTGTACGCCATGTTGTACTCAGGTCAGACCATTCAGATTGTGGTCAAGGGGCTGCACAAAACAATTAGCCACATTGAATCCTGGCCGAATGTTGTTAATGAGCTACACTTCACACTAGCAGCCAACTGAGGGTGAATGGTGCCAGAATGGTCCATTTGACCCACACTCAGCCAGAATCGAGGTACCACCCACAAACTTCCAACAGCAGTCGCGGGGCACTTAGAAAATGCAGGCCCAGTCGTGCAGCCAGCATGAATATAGTACACCACTGTTGTGCGGTTGAGGTAGCGAAAGCTCAAATGGAGGTCAGTGTGTCGTGTTCACCCCCCTGAGCAACATGAATGGCGTGCAAGTCTGTCATGCTTAGAGTGCCTTGATTAGAGAGAGTGGCAACATGACAAGTAAAAGAAAATGGTCACGTGACTCATTGTGCCATCTTGGGCTCAAAATAGCGTTCGCTGTTAATCTACCTGCATGGAAATCCAACTATTTCTTTAATTCATATATTTGCTGAAAATGCCGGGTTGCTGTGCATTTGGAGGCACAAATAGACACAACAAGGGCCTCAAGATGTACAGATTGCCTTCTGATCTGAACAGAAGAAAGATTTGGGAAAATAAAGTCAGCTGTGTGGGATGGCAACCTGGTCTCACGGCAAGTCGTGATTCAGCAGCACAAAATATACATTAATCTATTGGTTCGTGATATTGTGACAAAAAGTGCCTCATTTTCATCACGGCACCACAAATTCATTCTAATTCATTCCGTGATGGCTGCATGAAATTAAAAGTGAAGCGGGGGGTCAGGGGTGGTTATTGTTAGAGTGGGGTGAAAGAATAAGATTAGGTTATGGTTAAGGTTAGGATTGGGGGTAGGAGTAGGGTTAGGAATAGTGAGTTTAAAAAAACCCTGTCACGAAAAAATGTGACTCATTTCATCACCGGAGCACGAAACAAAATGTGAGACTGGGCTGGGGATGGAAGCCGACATAATTGTCAAAGCTTTGAGAGGTAAATTTATTGTTCAGTCCCATGTACAGTAAAATTCACCTACACTGTCATTGTATAAACCAGATATTTGCAGTCACCGGACAAAAAAGTCCCAAAGTTTTTGTGTTGTTTTCCATGTAATAAATACAGTATACGAGTATAACGGATTTTGTACAGCGGATTTTTTGCTCACATCAGATAAAATGTCTCATCCGATGGTAATGTATTTCCATTAAAAACCCCTCACATGTGGGACCGGAGTCATTTCCCTGATTAAAAGCCTGACCATTTTTTTTTTCACACCATGGTCAGACTTGGAGCAGCAGTCTGGACGTGCATGTCAGGCTGCTGCAGGCTGCTTCTGCAGTGAAAGGAGCAAAGTTTGCAGCTTTCACTGCACATGTTTACATTTTGATAATGGATCAAATAAATTTGGCAGATGGATCAAATAAATTTGGCAGAGAAAAAAAATTTCTGAGGAAATTTTGACCCGGTCATTAAATGAGGCACAGGTCCTGATTCAGAATTCCCATAGATGTTCGGCACCTCCTGACTGACTGTAATCCATTACATACATCTCGCTCACATCGGATAAATGCCCCGTCCAATCGCAATGTATTTCCATTAAAAACTCCAAGCACTCTGGACGTGCAGAGCTACCAAATTAAACTTCAGCGCTGACACAGGAAAGTGGGACTGGAGTCATTTCTGTGATTAAAAGTCCAAGTTTTTTTTTTTTTTTTTTAAACATGTTCAGACTGGGACCTGAAGTCTGACGTGCACCTGTTAAATCAGCCACACATTTTCTGCTTTCAGTCCTTCGTCTGCCATCATATTATAATAGTTTTTAGAGTGCACGCTGATTACAAATGGATCCGAAAAGTCCGCAAAAGCTTGCTGGGGGTCAAATTAGTCCAGAACAAAGCACAATCCAGAGACGGAGAACTTTAAAACCAGTGTTGTATAGTAACAAAGTAAAAATAAAAAAGTAAAAAATACTACTGTACTTAAGTACGTTTTGGAAGACTTTGTACTTTACTTGAGTTTTTTTAATTCAGCTTACTTTCACTTTTACTTCACTACATTTCCAACCTTAATTGCATACTTCTACTCCGATACATTTTCTATGCGCCATACCTCATTACTCGTTACAAAAAAAACAAAACACACACACACACACACGAAAAAAGTCATGTTTTCACCCAGAGACACCACTGATTACTAGTGACTGCAACGAAGTCAGGCCGATTTGTCATGAGGCATGTCCGGTAGGCTTTTTGCAGTTGCGCACTTGGGGGGTGTTTGTCAGGAAAATTATCATTTCTCTGCATTGATTACAGACCAGCAGCGGGTCTGTAATCAACTTTTCTGCAGCGCGGCTTTGCTTTGAACCTTGAACCAATCGAAGCAGTGATTCGCAGGTTGAAGCAGTGCTTCGATCTACGATTTGTGGATTTTATTTCGCTTAATCCTAATTTTTTCCCGCTAAAACCCTGAAGATCATGTCTGTGAGTAATATTTAATATTTTTATGTTAAACTGACCTGTTATGGTCTTCTGAAACAGCTGATAGATGTATTTCATAACTTAAAAATGGGACTGATGCTAACACGTTAGCATGTCTACGGCGTTTTCAATGTTAAAGTTAGCATTAAGCTATTCGTATCAGCACGTTTGTGTTGATTTGTTTTCTGTAACATTCGTTGTCATAAATGAGTCAAATTGTAATTTTTTTAATTTATTTTTATTCATATATTATAGCAACAACAATAATAGTCTACATAATAGACAATAATAGTCAGTAATAATAGACTAATAATGTTACAATACAGTTTTAGAGAAAGAGACAAAAAGAACCTAATTGTTGTGTGGGCCGCTGAAGAGGAGGTACTGCTGGCCCACCACCACCAGAGGGCGCCCTATCTGGAGTGCGGGCTCCAGGCACCAGAGGGCGCTGCCGCCTCACAGGAGCAGCCAGGGTGACAGCTGTCACCCATCACCTGAGACAAGACAGCTGATATCAATCAACAGGGAGGTATATCAGCAGGACGGCATCTCCACCTCATTGCCGAGATATCGCTCTACCAAGGAGGTAACGTATCCAGCCAAACGGATCATCTTTTGACCATTAAATACTTTTTGCCTTTACACAGAAAGAGAAAAGACAGCAGGAGACTGTATTTTGGATAAGTACTCACATTCCTGCACTCACCTGTATTTTCCTGACAAGAGGTGGAGGTGGTGTTTCCACCCTGTGTGTTGCTGGGTGCAGCCGCACCCACACCTGACTGTATCTGTTCCTTGCCAGCAGTACCGGATCCGACGAGCGGAGGCAGTGGCCACCTGGGGTTCGGGACTTGGCGGCTCCAGTATCCCCGGGGTTCGGTGGCAGAGGAAATCGGGTGGTTCCGGTTCGACTCGGACAGACGTCTCCTATCGTCGAGCCTGCCCACACGACACCTTTGGAATTCGGTTACTGCTGTATTTGTAAATCTGTTGTGTTTGTTGTGTGAGTTCACAACAGTAAAACTTTGTGATTTGACTTTCTCCATTGTCCGTTCATTTGCGCCCCCTGTTGTGGGTCCGTGTTCCTACACTTTCCCAACACTAATGAAACAAAACACAACAGAAAAGATAAAACCATGTAACAATGAAAATAAATAAATACATATAGAAATAAATAACTGTTTCCTGTGAACACTTAGTGAGTAGCCTACTCTCGTTTAGGTTTTGAAACCTTGTTTCTGAAGTGTTTTGGTGTGATGTGCACAATTTTCAGGATTTTGACTAATACTACCAGTCATTTACAAGCCTAGATAAACTTTTATTTAAAAAAAAATCAGTCCGTTTTTGATTATTAACATTTACTTGTACTTTTACTTTCAATACTTGAGTACATTTAGTTGTACATTACTTGTCATATTTAAGTACAATAAATACTAGATACTTTAAGACTTTTACTTGAGTAGCATTTCAATCAGTGACTTGAACTTCTACCAAAGTCATTTTTTAAATGGGTATCTGTACTTTTACTTAAGTGTGATTTTCCGGTACTTTATACAACACTTTAAAACTGCCACACACGTCATTGCATAATAGGGAGTTACAGCTGTGTAGCTGCATAAATCAGGCTTTAAATTAATTAAATAAATCATCATAAATTGTAAATTTATGCAAATTTAATAGCTTAACTATTTTTGTATTTATTTTGATAGCACCTGTACCTGGATGTATTGCTGTATGTGGTTAAATGATTGTAAAAAATAATGTTGTGAAAACATTAAAGGTTCATTCAGTAGTTCAGCGCAGTTGGAACCAAAATGGTGCCATGTTCTGATTTGATGCCACTTTCTCTAATCAAGGCAGTCAGTTCATAGATAGAATTTTGAAGCTAGGTCTGTAGATCAGATGTGCCAGTTTGTGTGAAGATATGCCAAAATTTATGGCCTGTGAAAACTTTATACACTTTTCTATAAAAATCAAGATGGCAGCCACACCATTTAATTTGACATGATAGGTTTGTTTTAGACATTTCCACAGTATAACAGGTCAGAACAGTTCATCCACATCCACAGTATTAGTAGTTGTAGTGAAAAAGCAATTTTGACTATCATAGCACCACCTACAGACCAGTTGATAACAACTTATTTGTGCCTTATTTGTTGCCTCCAGAGTCCATGTGGAATTTTTGATACATGAAAGCACTATTGAGGTGTTAACTCACTTACTGTTTGGGGGCTTCACTGTAGCAGGGTGTTGGATGAGATGACAGTTTGCTTTGTACAACCCCTGGCAAAAATTATGGAATCACCGGCCTCGGAGGATGTTCATTCAGTTGTTTAATTTTGTAGAAAAAAAGCAGATCACAGACATGACACAAAACTCAAGTCATTTCAAATGGCAACTTTCTGGCTTTAAGAAACACTATAAGAAATCAAGAAAAAAAGATTGTGGCAGTCAGTAATGGTTACTTTTTTAGACCAAGCAGAGGAAAAAAATATAGAATCACTCAATTCTGAGGAAAAAATTATGGAATCACCCTGTAAATTTTCATCCCCAAAACTAACACCTGCATCATATCAGATCTGCTCGTTAGTCTGCATCTAAAAAGGAGTGAACACACCTTGGAGAGCTGTTGCACCAAGTGGACTGACATGAATCATGGCTCCAACACGAGAGATGTCAAATGAAACAAAGGAGAGGATTATCAAACTCTTAAAAGAGAGTAAATCATCACGCAATGTTGCAAAAGATGTTGGTTGTTCACAGTCAGCTGTGTCTAAACTCTGGACCAAATACAAACAACATGGGAAGGTTGTTAAAGGCAAACATACTGGTAGACCAAGGAAGACATCAAAGCGTCAAGACAGAAAACTTAAAGCAATATGTCTCAAAAATCGAAAAATGTACAACAAAACAAATGAGGAACGAATGGGAGGAAACGTCTGTGACCGAACTGTAAGAAACCGCCTAAAGGAAATGGGATTTACATACAGAAAAGCTAAACGAAAGGCATCATTAACACCTAAACAGAAAAAAACAAGGTTACAATGGGCTAAGGAAAAGCAATTGTGGACTGTGGATGACTGGATGAAAGTCATATTCAGTGATGAATCTCGAATCTGCATTGGGCAAGGTGATGATGCTGGAACTTTTGTTTGGTGCCTTTCCAATGAGATTTATAAAGATGACTGCCTGAAGAGAACATGTAAATTTCCACAGTCATTGATGATATGGGGCTGCATGTCAGGTAAAGGCACTGGGGAGATGGCTGTCATTACATCATCAATAAATGCACAAGTTTATGTTGATATTTTGGACAATTGAAAGGATGTTTGGGGATGATGAAATCATTTTTCAAGATGATAATGCATCTTGCCATAGAGCAAAAACTGCAAAAACATTCCTTGCAAAAAGACATGTAGGGTCAACGTCAATGAGCAGATCTGATTTGATGCAGGTGTTAATTTGGGGGATGAAAATTTACAGGGTGATTCCATAATGTTTTCCTCAGAATTGAGTGATTCCATATTTTTTTCCTCTGCTTGGTCTAAAAAAGTAACCGTTACTGACTGCCACAATCTTTTTTCTTGATTTCTTATAGTGTTTCTTAAAGCCAGAAAGTTGCCATTTGAAATGACTTTAGTTTTGTGTCATGTCTGTGATCTGCTTTTTTTCTACAAAATTAAACAACTGAATGAACATCCTCCGAGGCCGGTGATTCCATAATTTTTGCCAGGGGTTGTATAACCTTTGAGAAACCTAATGAATGATCAGATACAGGAATTGTGTAAAATAAAACATATCAACAGACATGCAAAAATGTAACATTTCCCCAATGTGTAATATGGCAGAAAATCACATCATAGGGTGCCTTGGACTTGGAATCTGATGATGCTTGTTTTTGAAAATAAGAGATACGGATCAAAAGTTACAAGTATAAACAGCCCTGAGTGTTGGCTTGTTGGTGGCACTAATATACTTGAGCTAGAGACATGAAATGTGATGACAAAATCAGAACACTTTACTGAATTAATGTAAAAAAGTAATACAACTGTTTACCATATGGTTATGTACTGTAGGATACATACAGTGCATCTATTATATATACATATATATATATAATTTATTAATTTATATAGCGCCAAATCACGAGTAATCGCCTCAAGGCGCTTCACAAACATCATTTAAAAGCAGAATAAAATGAAATAAGATTAAAACACAATAAAAAATAACCATAAAAGGTAAAAGAAGTAAAACAAAAAAAGAAAGTATTCACAGTGCTTCACTTTTTCCACATTTTAAAGATAATATGGTCCCTTTCCCCACTGCAACAGCAGGGTAGATGAAGCCCTGTTAATATCAAAATGATTCAAGGCCCCACCAGATATGCAAGAAGTCATGTTGATGACATGAGCACTTCATAACACCATAGACTGAAAATAATGTGCTTGTGATGACAAAATTAGAGGGGAATCGTGTGTATGGGGACAGTTGGAACAGTTGGAAATTGGCTTACTCATTTTGGCAGGAGTTTAAAAATCAAAAGGTGAAACAACAGCAAGCCTTTGGAATGCTGAGACACACACACACACACACATATATATATATATTGTTATTGTTATTATTTACATTGATTATTATGATCACATTGTCTTATGTACAATTTGTACATGTTCAATCAAGCCCCTCTAATCACATGAAAATTTCACAATGACCATAATGGAAATAAGCATTCATGCTTTATTGTGTTATCTGTGTATCATTGTTATATTCACCTCTGTATGTTTATATTGATGTTGCAGAATAAACTCAATCAATCAGTCATAAACAATATTTTCTTTATGTTTCAGTGGCATCTACAGGAGGGTGTGCATGTGTGCGTACATGAGCTTTTGGAAAGAGCAGATGTTAGCTTTGACCACATGTGATGCGTGTGCACACTGATGTCTTGTAAATCACTCCAGAGGTGTTATCAGGTTACAAAAGTAGCGTTTTCAGTTTTATAAGTGTTTATTTGCTGCTAGGTTTTACATAATATATGAGAAACATGTTAGATTTAGCCAGAAACAAAGCAGTTTGGGAGCACCAGAGAGAGACCAGACAGTGAAGTCACAGTGCCTCTCTACTCTGATTGGCTGTCAGCCCCCCACCCCAAACAAAAATGGATTTGCATGATTCATAGCATAAAAATAGGAAACAGAATGTTACTTTTGAACCTCTTAAAATAGGTCAAGGTTAGCCATTTTTTAACTTTTCCAAGGTCTATGTCCCAAGAATGTTCCCTGTGAATTTGAAGACCCTGACAGTAATGGGACTGGACTTATGCTGAGCACAGACAGACAGACAGATGGACAGACAGACGGATGGATGGACGGATGCAAAGCCTTCACAATACCCGATGGCCTCAGGTAATGAATGCTGTCCCAAAGAGTCACCTACATCTGGTGTATGAAAATTCGTTTGTAATGAAGAGACAGAATCCATCAAAGTATGAGAACCAATCACCATGCTTTCCAGTTTTAATCACGATGACAATTACAAAGGAGCACCGCAGACAAAATTACCCAGCTCAAAGAATACAAAGCCCAGTCTTCAGAGAGCCGCCTCATCTGTTTTTATCACGTTTCTTTCTGTTCGCTCTTTCTGTCTCTGCCTCTATTGTCTCGTCTTGCAGTCTCTTTATTCTGCCATTGTCTTTCTCCCTCCAGAGGAGAATAATACATGCTGGTATTTTTCTCGTGTCCAACAAAGAGAACTTAGTAATCCCTCCAAAACAATTCAGGCCTGCAGTCACTCATCAGTCTCTGAGGATTGGACCATCAGACAGTCATGTGATCTTTCGGTACAGCACTCATTAGCACTCATGCTGAAATGAAAAGTATATTCTTCATGTCTTATCTTGTGTCCATGCTTGTACTGCTGGAGGTAGAAAAAAAAGAAGTTAAAATCTGTCTTTCTTTATGAGTATTTAAAACAATTCAGAATTAATGTCATTCTCTACCCAAAAAATATTTTGACTCATCCTGCACTCATTAGGATTTACATTTGTTGAGCTAAATAGCATAAAATTAGCTTTTCAATTACTTAAAGAAAATGTCCATTAGTGTGTCAAAGGACTGAAAAGCAGTTTCATGTTTTTGTCTAACAGACAAACATATTCATTTGGTTCAAAACATTTGGTTTAATTTTTTTTTTTTTTTTTTTTTTTGGTTTTCTATTGTGCAGTGTTGGTTAAAACACATTTAAAATTGATAGTGTTTGGTTTGACCTAGTATAAACACACCTCAAAACATCTTTAACCTTTTAAACCCTAGAGTCCCCAAATTTAACAGCAATAATAAAACATTTATGCCAGGCGAGTGAACTGTCCAAAAAATGCCCTCGGACCCCAGAGGGTTAAAAACGACCAAAACGTCCTCCTCTGTACATCATCTAATTTCTCTTTATTTTTTAAATACGTTCATCTCCTTGTTGATTTTAGGATTTTACGCTCCTGTTATAAGACAGCGATTGCAGCACAGTGGTAGAGTGGCAGTCTGTTAATCAGAGTTTTTGCAAATTGCAGGTGCGAATCCCACGGGTGGCATTTAGTTTTAATTTAACCAGGATTATTTAACCGCAGGGTTTTGTATTGGGTCCCCTTTTATTTATGATTTATATCAACCCAGTTATTTTCACTAATTATACACCATTATCTAATCTATCAGTGTCCGGTGATTATAATTATTTATATACCCGGCTGGACATAATAAAGACATAATGAGAGCACACTGCTTCATTCATGTCATTTTATGACTGTACGTCTGTGACCATAGCTCATAGGCACAGAGGGATCATTCTTGTATTGTCCACTCAGTAAGAGGGATTAAAATTTGGAAATTGCTGTGTTTTATATGGTTTGTGGTTTTCATTTTGTTTCTCCACAGCAGCAGCGTGATGTGGTGCAACACATTCCAGCTGCTCACATTGTGTTTGTGCACGCCTGCCCAACCGGGTGTCCCTCCCGACTTTGCCGTGATGTTTTCTTGGTTAGCTCATTCAGGTTGTTTTGCTGTGATTCGCCCTGATTCGTGCTTATTCGTGCTATGTGTGAAGGTGCCCTAAGATTAACCTACGTAATCACTGATACCTCAGATAGCAGTGCATCAAGAACCATCATTCATCAATAGTTGATATAACTTCATGGGCAAGAAGGGGTGTTACGTAACAGATAAAAGTAAAAATAATAATTATAAATTGCTACTTTCGTCCACGCAGCACACCCTTTGCAATATTGCAGTTCCTTTTGAAATGTGTGTTGGACCTATGGAGGATTGCAAATGCAATGTTGAGTAGCTTGTTTGCACTCGTGTACTCCATTTTCCACTTTTGCAGCCCACACGTACCTTTTTGACAACCATCCACTGAACAGTATGGGCCTGTATGTTGCTTTCACACTGCTTTAAAATTCTAATTTAACTTTAAAGGCAAGATATAAATGGATCACACACTTGAGTAACACAGCTTTGATTACTAAAGTGGGTAACCATCAGTGGTGGGCACAGATAACCAAAAATTAACTTCAATAACAGATAAGATAACTGAAAAGTTATCTTAGATAAAAGATAAACCGATAAACCACCCAAAAATGTATCGGAAGTTACTGATAATCAATAACCAATAAATTCCGGTGTTGTCTATGGGACATTTGCAGTTACTAAAGAGCTGAAATTGATTTTTAACACGATCGCTTTTGAAAGCATCAAAAGCAGTTAAAGACCTAAAGAATAAGCAAGAATGTTTGACCATACTGCCTCCTGCAGGAAGCAGCACAGACAAATCCTGAGAGCACCCACGAAATTAACTCTTTACTAATCGTAATCGTTTTTCTTTCAACATTCTGCCCCTGCTGGAAGCTCTTGTTTATAACAGCGCTCTCACCACAGAGGCACACCAAGCGCAACCATAAGGCCAGCTCCCTATCAATTTCAACACTCCGGTCAGGCGGAGGTCTTGAAAAATAAAGTCATACTGTTGGGAAGGTGTCGTAGCACGGACCCACAACAGGGGGCGCAAATGAACGGACAATAAGTAAGCCAAAAGGTAACAATTTAATGTTGTGATATTACACAACGAAACGTGTCTTAATGTTCACAGTCAATAAACACCAGGTGACGTGTGGGCAGGCTCGAAGATAGAAGACGCCCGACGAGAGAGAAGCCGCGTCCCACACGGCCTCCACCACCAACGGCCTGAAGAACACCGGAGCCGCCAAGTCCCGAGTCCCCAGGTGGCATCTGTCTTCGGCTGTCGACCCTGGTACTGCTGGCAGAAAACAGAAAGATGATGTGTGAGTGTGAGTCCGCACACTCAGTAATTAACAGTCCAGACACCGTTAGGAGGGAGCACCTCCACCTCCAAATCACACACACTCGTGCAGCTCCTGATCAACCACTTATCTGGGACGGGGTGCGAGGTGAAGCCGTCACTGTCACACCAAACGCCAATCCTCCAGACAAGGAAAGCACCAGGAAAACGGCTGCAACAGAAGTTCAGATTACTATTCAACGTATAAGTCAGCAGAGAAAATTACCTTAGTACTGGTAGTCGATTTCTCGGCGGGGAGGTGGAGTTGCAGTCCGGCTTATATGGTGGTGTAGATGAGTGACAGCTGGAGTAATGAGTGACAGCTGTCACCTCCTCTGGGTCTGGCGCCCTCTCGTGCTTGGAGCCCGCACTCCAAGCAGGGCGCCCTCTGGTGGTAGTGGGCCAGCAGTACCTCCTCTTCAGCGGCCCACACAACACATACTAACTTATGGTTTTTTGAAAATACTGATAGAATAACTCCATGTCAATTCTGTCATTTGTACAAAGTTAAAATATAACATATATCTTTTAATGTTGAATAAGGCACTAATTCTGAGGTTTTGTAACAAACACAGACGACAAAGCATTCTGGGTAAAAGTGCTAAACAGTGATTGGTTCAGTAATCCATTATGTAAACCAACACGTTAATGTGATGTGTGTCGTGTGTTGGTTTAAAGATAAATGTGCTTTTGTAAAATATTCCATTTTTATTTGTAAAAACAGGCATTTTTACAGAGCCCTGGAAGTGCTATCGCAGTTGCATGTTTTAAAACTTTTATGATGTTGTAAAACATGCACTCAATATTAGTAAGTAAGTAAGTAAGTAAATTTATTCATATAGTGCCTTTCACAGACATAAGGCCATGTACACACGTTGTCGGGTATTTGTAAAACCGAATATATTACCCTTTCAGTTTGGGGAAAAAACTTCATCCACACTATGTCGTTTACTGATTAAAATTCTATCCAATCAGGAGCCTTATTCTCTTGTCGTCACTTCCACAAAAACTAAAAACATGGCGCCAACTTCGTTCGTGTGGACCGATAAGGAGTCAGAATTACTTCTAACCTTCTAGTTTTAGAATACAAAGTTAACAAATATATGCACACAAAAAGAGCCTGGACAATGGACAATACCAACACTTTGAGAGCAGCCATGTACCCAGACATTTAATACTGCCATGAACACTCCTGGCCAGTAGATGGCAGTAGCGGCCTTGAAAAAATGTCAAACAAAATTCCAGATAATCCGTGTCTGCTACATTTAAGATGCGTGGAATTTAACAAATGCAAATACACTAACGTCTATAAACCCAGAGAATATATTCACTTGAGTTTTAGGCACTAGAGTTTAATGCTGTTATCTGTGGACCCTGAACAGAGTGTCTGAAATGCATTTGTCCTGTCTTGAACGTCTGAGATTACCTTATGCTACCCATAATGCATTGCTGCCTGGCACAGCATGTGCTCACAAAACCTTAAAAATTAGCACATTACTTTAAAACGAAAACATATATCTGATATTTTCACTTTATAAACTTCAGACATGACAATAATTTTAAATAACTTGTCACTTGTCTAAAATGAGTGGTTACAATTTGAACCATAAGTTAAACATGTATGCCTCTGGATGACTTGGTGACATTGTGATTATATTAGTATGGTGTTAAAGGAAATTACTTTTTTTTTTGGTCACCAGTTCTCCTTTGTTTACAGACAATAGAGTGGTTTCTGTTTGCAGAGGGTAGAACAACATACTTATGAGGAAACTTTTAACAGGTAGGTCTCAACAGCTTTAACAGTTTTAAAAATGTTTTTCACTGTTCAGCTTAGTTTAGTAAGTTATCTGACGGTAATTCATCGGAAGATAATTAGTCCGATGATGGTTTTTAAATTTATCTAAAATGATAATCCGCTAATGAAAACATTATCTTCGATAATTATCTGTTATCGGATTATCGGAAGTGTGCCCACCACTGGTAACCATGCACTTGGACTGGAATGTTTGACACAGTCAAGTGCATGCATGATTGGTAGCAACTAAGCTTTTCTTTTGAATATCCTAATTTGTATAATGATTTTTTGACACCCTGAAGAAGATGTTTTGAGTTGAAATGGTGATTTTTTTTTTCTTTTTTTTTCTCATTAAAACCAATCTCCTGCCTTGAGGTTATGTGTTTTGTGTGACTACTTTAGCTTGTAATAATGGTTCATAGAAAAATGGATGTTGTGTTGATGGCATGGCAATGTGTACTTTTGCCACAACTGGGTGACTGCTGTTTTCTGATGCTGTGACTGCAGATGGTATACAAATAATGAATGTTAATGAGTTCAATGGTACAAATATTTCATTAGGGGAAAGATGCAATGTTCCATTCAATGATTGAAAGAAAGAAAAAACATTCATTATTTGTTTTATGTAATGATGAAAATAAATCCTTGTCATTTGATAATTTTATGAATTTATAAATAACAGAAAAGGGATATTTGGTGCTTTGACATCAACAGTCTAACATGAACTTTCAATAGGAGTCCAAAATTGTTCTCAGTGAACTTGCAAAAAACAATTATGATGATGTAGTCCGTGACGCCGTGCACTGACTTTGTGTACAGACCGCCATCTGCTTTCCTCACTCCAGCGAAAAATCGCATCAGAAATTTGTCAATGTCTCGATCCTAACTTCATTCTCTTTATCTTAACAGCTCTTCATGCCTCCGGAGGGCTTCAGCGTAGTGGATTTGTGTCTGTGTGTGTGTTAGAAGAATTAGCACTGTCAATTAACTCCTTCAAATCCCCATCCATCAGCAAAACAAACTCAGCCAAGTTTAGCTAAATCCCGCCCCCACTAGTGTGGGCATGCAGTATGCATGGGTGGTGGTCGTAGCGTGCAATGGCACAATACTTATGGAACCAAATCTGCATGGTAAATGGAACCAAATTTGCACGCTAAATGCAACACAACACAAATGGGATGAATAATCCATGTCACGTGACATTCAAAGCACCAATCAAATGACAAGGATCCACTCAACTGTTATACTGTATAAAAGCTGCATAATGAATTCTGTCGTGCACTAGACTGTTTCCCTTCACAACGGTGATACAGTGTTGGCAGATGTGGATGATTTTATCCAGTTTTGCACTCTTGGTCACCCTGATTTTGGGGAAAGACAAATTAAATATGAGGTGCTTTTAGAAACACCTGACAGTTTTCATAGCTGTGCTGCTGCAGTTTTGGTGCTTTGATATGACTTTAAAGAAGGTTTGCCTTCGAGGTAGGATTTGCACTGTTTTGGCTTCACCATCAAGAGATTTGACTCTCCATCTGCAAAAGGCAAATGCTGTTTGTAATGCAGTTCAGCAACATAGAGCTGAAACAGAGTCGGAGGACCCCGATAAAATGTTTGTTTGATTTTCAAACACGCCTTGTTTACCTGCAAGTGAAATAAATGTTTGAATTGATAAGTACAGAGAGTTGTGTGGAAATGTTTTCAGAGACAATCCAGAAAGGAGGCCTGCCATCTGGCTGCTTCTCGCACATTCCCTCTCTTTCTGCATCAGTCTGTCTCTACATCTCCATCAAGATAAAGAGGAGAGGAAAATATTCAAATAAAAGACAGAATGATGGAGACAATGTAAAGAAAAGGTGGATGTTGAAAGAGACCCAGAAAAGAAAGAAAATTGCAAAAGAAAAATGGGTACAATTTTCTCAATTTTTTGAATTTCCATTGTCTTGCTGATGAACTTCAATTCAGTTTGTTCATATAGCGCCACATCACTATATAAGTTGCCCCAAGGTGCTTCACATGGGTAAGGTCTAATCTCATCAACCCCATGAGCAAGCAGTGATGACAGTGATAAGAAGAAAAAAAACTCTCTGGCTTTTTATTTATTTATTTTTTTAAGGAAGAAACCTCAAGCAGACCAGACTCAGACTGCTTAGGCCAGTCTAACAATAACAGGGATCAGACAAACTACAACAGAATGTTTACAACCATGCAAAACACAATGAAGTTAAAAAAATAGGGTTCAGAGTGCAAAGTGCAATTGCAGGTTATGTTGTCCACGTTAACACCCACTTTGGCAAGAGTCATTTGGTCAGTATATTATCCTATCCTTTCTGTCATTCAGCCATGGGTCCAACAGGCAATGTCGGCCTTTGATTCTCCAACAATATAGTCCATGAGCCAATCAATTTAAACCTAATCGGTACCACTTAAAGGGACTAAACAACGCTTACAGTCCAGCCTCAGTGTATCATGGCCTACCCAAAAAAATACGATAGCCATCCTAGGGTGGTAGCCATAGCCACTGTGTCCATGTTTTTCACACAGACCTCGCTAATGCCCGGTCCGTACTCACAACACATTGGTCTGATATTTCCCCATACAGACCGAGCAAGTGAGGGTAATAATCCATTTATTATATGGCTAATATATATATATATATATATATATATATATATATATACACACACACACACACACACACACACACACACACACACACATGTGAACGCCCGAATATGAAAGATGCTGATGACTCATAGACAGAGCTCATAGTCACAGCAGGGCAGTTTGCTTCACCTCCGAGCTGGTTAAGTTCACCTCGAAAAAACAAACAAACAAAAAAAAAATGGATAGACCTCCTCTGCTCACTTCAGAGCTCTGAAGCTGAGCTAAACAGCCGCTCACCTCAACTCACCTCCGAGCTGACGGCCGGTGTCCCAACAGAACACTGGAGCAGAGCAGGAACTTGCTAACAGATGGACAAGGTCGAGCTGGTAAACTTTCAATATGTGTGTTTTTCCAGATGCTGTTGAGATATTTATGGAGTACGTTCATGTCCAAATTGGTTTTTCTAATTGCATTTTTAGCTTCCTGGTTTGTAAAGAAAATACGCGTTCAGACTGATTGTGATGGAAACCGGTCCGGATATGGGAAAATATCTGATTGGTAATCAGCCAATTAGAGCGCGCGTAGCGTCACAGCCATATAATAATGGGTTTTATTTTTTAATTGCTTGTATGTTATATATTGTAATGGTTATGTTGCTGTAGTTTATTTGTCCATTATTATGTGCTGCTGCCTTTCTTGGCCACGTCACCTTTGTGAAAGAGGTCTAGAGCTCAATTATTTATTTAGTTAATTTTTAATCTGGTTACATAAAGGTTAATTAATTACTTAATTAAAAACTATACCACATTATTTGTCTCAACATAAAGATTCCAAAAAGGTAAAGTTTGGACTAACTATGACAAAATGTTAAGGAATTATGGGGTAGAATAGTGACAGAAAGTTAAAGTTGCTTCAGTTTTGGTAAGAAGTGGTGCAAATTATTGTTTGAACTACAATAATAAGATTAATAAATGGAATAGTTAAAAGTGGTGCAAATTATTGGTTGAACTACAATAATAAGATTAATAAATGGAATAGTTAAAAGTGGTGCAAATTATTGGTTGAACTACAATAATAAGATTAATAAATGGAATAGATAAAAGTGGTGGAAATTATTGGTTGAACTACAATAACTACCCCATAACAACTACCCCATACGTGATAACTTAGTATGACACATGGTGCAAACTTTTTCTTTTTAAAATGCTATTAACCCAATAATTTACATCACTTTATTTATTTATTTATTTTTTTTACCAAAATTGAAGCAACTTTAACATTTGATCCCTGTACAAACTAAAATTGACCTTTGTCACCATTCTTGCTACTTTTCCCCATAACTCCATAGTTTTTTTTCGTGGATACTCCAAACTATACCTTTTTGGAATCTTTATGTTCAGACAAATAATGTGTTATAGTTGAATATATGATTGAAGCATTTTTAAATTTTGACCCCTGTCTAGTACTTCATTGACCCCTACCTGGCTATATCTACCACCCCAGGATGGCTATCATATATTTTTGTGGAGTCCATGATACAGTGAGGCTGGATTCTAAGTGCTGTTTAGTCACATTAAGTGGTACTGAAAACTTGAGTGCCCCAAGGGCTAGTAGCCACAGCATCTCAAACAGAGAGAAAGAGTGTAGAATTAATCACCTGAAACTAACAGCACATAAAACATTAAATTCTAGCTGTAAACTAACAGCAGAGAG
Organism: Thalassophryne amazonica; assembly: GCF_902500255.1. NCBI lineage: Eukaryota > Metazoa > Chordata > Actinopteri > Batrachoidiformes > Batrachoididae > Thalassophryne > Thalassophryne amazonica. The sequence goes on from NC_047105.1 coordinate 122,934,563, forward strand.
GTTAATAATGTGGGGGGCCAGCAGGTCAAATACCGGCAGGCTGATATGAAGACAAAACAGGACAAGGCATGGGGGTTGGAAAGTGAAATAGATTCAACAATCTGGCAGTGAGTTGTGAGACAGTGAGGGCTTAAATAAGGAGCAAACTAATCAAGGTGATATGGAGCAGGTGTGTGGAAGTCTCTGGAAGGGGGTCTGGCCGGGGAAGAAAAAGAGTGTGCATAGTGCAAGATAATGAAGAAGGAAAACACAGAGTAGAGTAATGAAAGAGACGAAGACACATGAGCAGGTGCAAGAGTAGGAGTGGATGAAAACACAGAGCAGAAAGAGTCATAGTGAGAGACAAAGACACAAACTAAGATGAGGCAAAAAGTGAGAACAAAGATAAATCAGAAACCACGGACAGAATTCAATACAACTATGACCAAGAATGAACTAAGCATGAACATGAACTGAAAAGTGACTTGTCAGAATAAACGCAAAACTACAATGGAAACTAATCATGGCTGAAGGAAGAAATAAAAGATAAGCAGGTGGCAAAACAAAACTATTGGTTAAACAGCAAATAAACAAAATCGTGACTACAGAATAGTGCAATAAATAAAACAAGATAACTGATAAACCAAGAATGCAATAAATAACAAATTGAACATAATAAGATAAGCATCACTGAAGATAAATAATAACAAAAACCTGTGACTAAAGTATAATACAATAAATGTGATAAGCAGAATTAAACTAAGACTAAAGCAAAATAGGGGACCAAGAGTGAAAGCAAACAAACAATAAAGTAAAACTAAATACGTGGCAAAGAAAAGATACACAGAGAATAAATGAAACAAAACCAGTTCATAACTGAGCATGACCCAAAAGAACTGACAAGACATGATGAGACATGAATAAAACAACAGAAGGCTCTGAGCAAGGTATTTGCTAAGGACTCAAACTAATAACAACTGGCCCGTTTTGTAGCCAACAGTGTGAGCTTGAAATCCAGAATTGCATCACACCATGGAAAGTGGAAGACTTCTCATTTTGGAGTTTGGCTTTTTCGGTCAAAACTTCTAGATGTATGCTTGAGGCCATGAAGATGATTACTGAATCAGTGCATTTGCATTTTTTAGGGGGGAGGGGGCAATGATTGTATAATCAATGGAGTAATCATGTCCAGACTCATGAGCACTGAGTTTAAGATGTCCACAAGGCTATCAACTGAATGATCATATAAAGAAAGTGATGTTAAGTATCAGGCGGTCCAAGTCCAAGTTCATATACTGTATGGTTGAGGAGCTGATGTGATGCTAAGATGATAAACAATTATCTCATCCTCATGGACAGGACAGTGAAACTGTAAACTTAATGTGAGTGATCTGAGACAGCTGATATCAGAGAAACAATGTTAAAATCAGAGATGGTAATACCAAATCCAGGGTGTTTCTGCTACTGTGAGCCAATCCCTGAAGGCATTGATGAAATCGCAGCATTTCCATAATTTCCAGAAATGATTTGCTGGGGGGATTAGAAGTCTTATTTACATGGCTGTTGAAATCACCAACAATCAGAATGTTGTTAGCATGAGTTGCCAAATCAGAGGTAAGCAGAGGTGGAAGACTCTCGCTTCAGAAAGTAAAAGCCCTACCATGCATTGCTTCTACCCGTGCACCTAAAACAGGTGACCTCAGTAATGATCTCATCCACCTGCCTGAAGCACTGAACTAATTACAATCAACCGGTTTATTAGGAAGATACAACAAATATGTGGTTGGACGTTTACTTTCTAAAGCTGGAGTTTTCCATCTCTGGAGATAAGCTCACCAGTTTCATCTGATAGTTTGGAATATGAACCCAGAGGCCAGTAAACGGTGACAAAGTAACATGCCTGATTTTTGTTCTTCTGATTGTGACTGCATGTGGCAGCTTGAAAGGTGCAGAGAGCCAAATGTTCAAATGGATTCAATTTAGGACCCCCAAGAGCCATTAAGCAGATTTATAAATTAAAGCAGTTATTGTTCTTCCTCAGCGTTGGCAGATAAAGTTTGACAGCAACTAATTGTAAAAGAAAAAAAATTACAGCATCTTCCAAGGAGCAGGAGGCAGTTTGATTGTTGTTTTCCCTCATTATCAAGTTGATTCATGCTTTTTTATCATCTGAAGTTCTTAAGCTTGTCTGAAGTGTTTCAGGAAAACTAGTCCAACAGAGAGCATGGTAAATGGACTGCATTTATATAGTGCTTTTCTATCTGTATCAGACGCTCAAAGCGCTTTACAATTATGCCTCACATTCACCCCGATGTCAGGGTGCTGCCATACAAGGCGCTCGCTACACACCGGGAGCAATAGGGGATTAAAGGGCTTGCCCAAGGGCCCTTAGTGATTTTCCAGTCAGGAGAGGATTTGAACCCATGATCTTCTGGACTCAAGCCCAACACCTTAACCACTAGACCATCACCTCCCCCGAGGTGAGCATTTATCCTAAATTGGAATGGCTTGAATAAAATACAATCAAATAACTCAGTTTCTTCTTAGACGTCTCTGTAGCATTGTGGGTTGTTATTTTGGTTTGTTTGAATCTGAACCAACAAATCTTAACTACGTCTTTAATATGCATATGTTGCGGACATGAATGAGCAAAGCTCGTCAGCATCTCACCATGTCATTTAGGGCCCGGTCCCACTGGGGAGAGGATTAATTGCGCACGAATTGAGTATACAAATTTCGAGCATTTGTTGTTGTCCGCAACAAAAAAATTGGCCTGAAATGACAAATCCTCAGTATGCATTATGGATATATTAATAATGTATAGTGAATATATGATGAACAATCACGGCTGTATAACGCATGTATTGAGGAAACAGATCGGACGCATTGTGATTATCACAGAAGTATTACAGATGTATTGTAAATGCATTGCGCACATGATGCGGGAACAGCGGTTGTATTGCGCATGCAATTGCTGGACTTGGATAAGTGAATTGGTATTCTAATAATCATAGTTGATGTTCATGTTGTCATGCAAGGGATAACTGTTCATTAGTTTGGGAAGCCGCTCGGGGTTGTGACACGGTGCTTTTTTTCAAAAAGAGAGACTTCAGTGTCTGTTGCGGCTGTAACAGCAACTCTTCCTTTTGTTGGAGTTAAATAAATGTTCTGAAAGAGAACCGAGTTCCACAGATGACTTCTCTGCAGCTGGGGTTTTACAGTATGTTGTTGGATGGCATCAACTCTCACACTACGTCTTTGGGGATCCATAACTACATCTGTACGTCTCCACAGCTGGACTAGCAATGACTGGCAGGTATGTCGATTTCTGTTTGTTAAGCAGACATAATACAAACGCTTTATTCATGGCCAATCTGTATGCATTCGCTACAACTTATTTTAGTTTGTGATGTGGACGTGATAGGCACACAATATATCCATTTTACACACTGTCCCAGTCTGCTGCCAAGCTACTCCCCCCCCCCCCCCCCCATTACAGTCCTCTTAACCCCCAGCCACTTTAAGCATTTTTTAATGTAGATGTAAATTAATATTCAAAGTTTTCAGCTAGTTGACAGCAGGGCTGTACAATACGGTCAAATTATCATATGTCAATAATGTCATAAATTGTCATTATATGTCACATATACAGGATGTCCATATTCTTGAGCTTCTTAGGTGGGTAGGGAGAGTTCACATGGGATAAAAAAGCTTTGCAACCTACCGTCCCTGGTTCTCAAGACCAGGCACCTAAGTGGCTCTACACACTCTCTTTTATTTATTTATTTTTCTTAAAGAAATTTAGGTGTTCCTTAGTAAACACTAGTAGAGTTCCACCTTAGATTTGGAATGTATAATAGAAGATATACCTTACTGAATTTTCATATCAACATGCTATACGATATGACTATGATTTGACACAAAGTGTAGCAACAGTGAAAATTAAACATTCTGAAACAAAACAGTAATAACACTCGTTTTGCACTCATCATAAGATTGGGATACTGTGCCCTCCAAAAGTATTGGAACATTTCATTCATTCATTCATTCATCTTCAAACACTTTTCTGGGTGCGGGTCACACACATTTTAATTTGATTATGCCATTTTAAATACAAGAAATACAAAAAAATAAAGAATCAAAATTTATAAAATTATCTTCCTCAAACTCAAACTGAAAGTAAATCTCTAAAATGTGCTAAAACCTGTAAATAATAATCAGTTTTATTGCTAGTTGTCATTAGACAAGTCAGGGGATGGAAACATGAACATTTCAAAGTCACTGAATATGTCTTGGACTTTATTTACATCAATTATGAAGAAATACAAAAGTTTCTTTCACCAAAATATCTAATCTAGGCTTTCATCTCAAATGTACTTTCTGTCAAATTGTAGCTGAACTTTCAGTTCTTCTTTTTAAGAAAATCCTCCTCTACACCACTTCATCAGGAAGCTGGATTTTATATTTTTAATTATATCAAGTTGTAGAGATTTGCTTTCAGTTTGAGTTAAAGAAGATAATTTTACAAAAAAAAAAAAAAAATGTATCTGAAATGGAATAAACAAATTAAAATGTTTCTCACATTTTAATATTTGTTTCAATACTTTTGAGGGCAATTGAGAAACACCGAGGAGCAGCATCTTATTTTTTATATATAGTGCAGCAGATAAGAGACTATTTAGAGTGGAATCCTGCAAATGGCCATACAAACATCAAATTTGGCACAAATAATCCCTAGACATTAACTCTTAAAAAAAAAAAACTGATTGGCCACTTGAATTTTCAATAGGCAGCCAGGTAGGGGTCAATTGAAGAATTACACAGGGTTCTAAATCAGGGGTGGGCAACTTGTTCCAGAAAGGGCCAAGAGGGTGCAGGTTTTCTTTGCAGCCATTGACTCCACCAGGTGATTTCACTGATTAATATCACTTTGAGCAAATGGAATCAGTTAATCAGTGAAATCACCTGGTGGAATCAGTGGCTGCAAAGAAAATGTGCACCCTCTTGGCCCTTTCTGGACCAAGTTGCCCACCCCTGGTCTAAATTAAAAGATGCTCCAATCATATCGAAAACTACACCACGTTATTTGCCTGATCACAAAGATTTCAAAAACGATATACACTCAACAAAAATATAAATGCAACACTTTTGGTTTTGCTCCCATTTTGTATGAGATGAACTCAAAGATCTAAAACTTTTTCCACATACACAATATCACCATTTCCCTCAAATATTGTTCACAAACCAGTCTAAATCTGTGATAGTGAGCACTTCTCCTTTGCTGAGATAATCCATGCCACCTCACAGGTGTGCCATATCAAGATGCTGATTAGACACCATGATTAGTGCACAGGTGTGCCTTAGACTGCCCACAATAAAAGGCCACTCTGAAAGGTACAGTTTTATCACACAGCACGCCACAGATGTCGGAAGATTTGAGGGAGTGTGCAATTGGCATGCTGACAGCAGGAATGTCAACCAGAGCTGTTGCTCATGTATTGAATGTTCATTTCTCTACCATAAGCCGTCTCCAAAGGCGTTTCAGAGAATTTGGCAGTACATCCAACCAGCCTCACAACCGCAGACCACGTGTAACCACACCAGCCCAGGACCTCCACATCCAGCATGTTCACCTCCAAGATCATCTGAGACCAGCCACTCGGACAGCTGCTGAAACAGTCGGTTTGCATAACCAAAGAATTTCTGCACAGACTGTCAGAAACTGTCTCAGGGAAGCTCATCTGCATGCTCGTCGTCCTCATCGGGGTCTCGACCTGACTCCAGTTCGTCGTCGTAACCGACTTGAGTGGGCAAATGCTCACATTCGCTGGCGTTTGGCACGTTGGAGAGGTGTTCTCTTCACGGATGAATCCCGGTTCACACCCTCCAGGGCAGATGGCAGACAGCGTGTGTGGCATTGTGTGAGTGAGCGGTTTTCTGATGTCAATGTTGTGGATCGAGTGGCCCATGGTGGAGGTGGAGTTATGGTATGGGCAGGCATCTGTTATGGACGAAGAACACAGGTGCATTTTATTGATGGCATTTTGAATGCACAGAGATACCGTGACGAGATCCTGAGGCCCATTGTTGTGCCATCCAAGAACATCACCTCATGTTGCAGCAGGATAATGCACGGCCCCATGTTGCAAGGATCTGTACACAATTCTTGGAAGAATGGCAAAGAATTGCACCTACAAAGCTTCAACAATTAATGTCCTCAGTTCCCAAAAGCTTATAGGGTGTTGTTAAAAGGAATGGTGCTGTAACACAGTGGTAAACATACCACTGTCCCAGCTTTTTTGAAACATGTTGCAGGCATCCATTTTAAATTGAGCAAATATTTGTGCATTGTCATGGCATGGTAAAACAGTTGTGTGTTCTTTCCTTCTTGTGTGCAGCTGCTAAAGTATGTTTATGACAGATTTAACATCTCGTTACAATCGTCCAGACAAGCTGCACTCTGATGCGATCCGCTGGTGTCACTACTCGCTCTGTTTACTTCTTTACTCCACTTGACGAGCTGCACATCGTGTTGGCAGTTAGATCGTGCCACGTATCACGACATTTATGCATGAAGGATTTTTTGAACATTTCAAAATTCTTACGTCGGCGCCCCACTTACGTCCTGTCTGCGCCCGTTAAAGATGAGATTACTCTCCAGCACAACACAGGTCATGCTAGTGTGTGAATCAAGTCATGCTACATGTCACCAGGTCTTTTCTGAGATATGAGTTGAACCTACGGCAGAGATGGAAAGCCTTTCAAATCAATGAAGATGAATAATTTATGTTAAGGTTGTGATTACATCCACCTTGATTAAATGCTCAGATATCCAGAGTTGGCACCCAACTAGTGGTCATTGGTTACACTGACCGGGATTATTTCAGTGCTGTATTTCTTCCTGAAACAAGATTGGAATTGGTCAAGATGCATGTTGAAGACATGATGGCACTTTGGACATGAAGGGGAGTTGTCATATGGGCCTGTCGCTGGTCAGAGCCTTGGGATTTTTTCGAGGACAGGTGCAATCAAGTCAGTGTTTGGGCAATCAAAGACATAGCCATATTCAGGGGAAGCATTGTCCTACTATCAGAGAGCATAGTTGGGATAGATGGACTATGGCATAGGCATGGAGACAAGGTGGTGAATAATGGAGTGAATGCCACAAGAAGTCAAGCTTCACATGCAGTAAATGCAAGTCCCCGTTGCGCCAATCAATAACAGAAGCTGAACATCTGTCTTTTTGTGTGAAGAAGTTCATAAAATTGTCTGGGGAAAAGATCTTGGGAGTGCGCCTGGGCAGGTGGGTGACTAGATTCAATCGGGAGCTGAGTGTAATAAATATGGCGCAGTGAAGACATTACATCTATAGTGTAATCATGTATTTTTGAATTTTGGACAAATAATCCATTATTTTCTTCTTCAAAGGGCTCTGGAATGCAGATCAAATAGGAAGACAGCGACTATAGGGAGGAGGACTTTTACTTAAACATTTTTTGCATCCTTGTGGCACCTCCATTCATCTCTAATTGGGATCATCTGACTCTCTCTCACCCCATGATCAGGACATAGATTTGGCACAAATTTTACTTTAACTGCCTTTCTTTATTCCGTTCCAGATCTACAAGGAGACAGAACCTCACAGAGGTTCTTCTTAGACGTCACTTGCACCATTACAGTGGTTTAGAATATTTATGATTTTTCAAGGCTGAAATACTTATAGTTGGTGCAAACAAGCCTAAGGTTGAAACATCTGTCCTTGTGCATGCAAACACATTTCCTTTGTACAAACAAATTTACAAGCATTTCTGCACAACGTTAATACATGAGGGCTCGGGTATGCCACACAATCTGCACAGTCCATGTTTGCAACCACTGTGTGACCTATTTGTACGGGGTATGTACTGAATAATTAATTGTATCATAATTTGTAATAGTTTAATGTGCACCGTTATCCAGCACATCCTGTCGGCGTGTGACTCTAATCTTAGCTTATGCAGCTAAATCACAGAGCAGTTAATACTGAGGGTCAGCGCTTATCAGCAGACTACACTGCCAGACACAGGAGCAGTATAGGGAAGCATTTTTTTCAAAACAAGATGTGAAATTTCAGCTCCAGTTCATCTGAAGGTACACAGGGGACTCAAGCCTAGATTTGCTCTGTTTTTCTTTTTTAAAAACCCAGGAACACAGTCATACGTAAGTGCTTTAAATAACAAGCTTTGCGCCTGGTGGAAAGACAGCTTCTAAATATATTGAACAAAAAAAGCTGCTCTTTTGCTGTGTCTGTGCTTCTCCTAACCCTTGTGTCCTTGCCGTGTACGTACAGATGGCAGCACACGTCCTGTTAGCTCAGGTCACACTCTGTAAACAAGGTCAGTGCTGTCCTTTCCACCCCAGTGTGGGCTGAGCTATTAAATAAACTTACACAAATTTTGCTGTCTCCTGCTGTTGCTACTTGTTTTTTTCAAAAGGTGTCTGGTTGAAGTCAGAGGACACGGTGGCGATGAAAACCAAGAGAGCTGACTTTGTCGCTGCATTCCTCAGAGGCCGGATGATCGTAGCAGGGGGACTAGGTGAGAGATTTTCACAGCATATTAAACATGTCCAAAAGAACAGATCTAACAAAGGTTTGTCTTACTGCTTAATATCCAACCCTTGAAATTTCATATTGTAAAATAATTGTTAAAGTCTTCAAATTAATTTTATGTTTCACTCCAGCTGATTACACGTACTACTGCATTTTCCAGAGTATAACACAGGTTTTAGTTATTCATTTTTACTTATTTATTTTTGTAGTTGTCAGTCCTTGTCCATGTAGGTCTTGTTCCAGTAGCTCATTTCCCATCAGTGTGTCCCGTTTCCTCAGCAGCTGATGCGGACCTTGTTAACCCAAGGTTTTATTTACTTGTCTTTCACTCATTATTTTGAGGTAGGTTGCGGGAGTAGCATGGGGGCCTAGCCTGGGGACCCTTACTGGATGAGTGTCCTGACCAGGGTTTGAACCATTGACCTGTTGTGTATTTATTTTTAACTGTCTTGTTTTTTAGTTTCACTTTTGATACTCTGTGTGCTTCTTAACCTGTGTGGTGCTATACAATGCTGCTGGAACCTCAGTTTCCCTGAGGGAGTCTTCCCACGGGATCAGTAAAATTCTGTCTATTCTAATCTAATCTGTTGTTCAAAAGGCAGCAATTTTATCACCACACTATCCATGCTGCTGTGGAAGGTAAAGTCCAAAGTGGTCCCAGTGGTAACTGGAGCACAAGGAGCTGTAACCCCAAATTAGAAGAGTGACTCCGGCAGATTCTAGGCAAACATCAGAGGTCTCTGTCCAAAAGAGTGCAGTCCTAGGAACAGCTAAGATACTGCATCAAACCCTCAAACTCCCAAGCCTCTGAAGCTTGAGGAACACACATTACATACAATACATTGATATGATTTAAAAATGTAAACAGTTGTTTGATAAAAATGGCTTCACACAACCACTAACCATGAGTGACAACAAAACGTTTTTGTGTTATCATTAATATTCTCTGAATGATGGCCAAAAAAATTAATAATTCTGACAGGGTATGTACAACCCCAATTCCAATGAAGTTGGCATGTTGTGTAAAATGTAAATAAAAAGAGAATACGATTTGAGAATCCTCATCAACCTATATTCAATTGAATATACCACAAAGACAAGATATTTAATGTTCAAACTGATAAACATTATTGTTTTTGTGCAAATATTTGCTCATTTTGAAATGGATGCCTGCAACACATTTCAAAAAAGTTGGGACGGGCAACAAAAGACTGGGGAAGTTGATGAATGCTCAAAGAACACCTAATTGGAAACAGGTGAGTGTCATGATTGGATATAAAAGGAGCATCCCCAAAAGGGTCAGCCGTTCACAAGCAAAGGTGTGAAAAAATAGTCCAACAACTTTCTCAATGTTCAGTTGCAAGGAATTTAGGGATTCCATCATCTACAGTCCATAAAATAATCAGAAGATTCAGAGTATCTGGAGAACTTTCTACACGTAAGCGGCAAGGCTGAAAACCAACATTGAATGCCTGTGACCTTCGATCCCTTAGGTGGCACTGCATTAAAAACCAACATCATTGTGTAAAGGATCTTACCGCCTGGGCTTAGGAACACTTCAGAAAACCATTGTCAGTTAACACAATTTGTCACTACATCTACAAGTGCAAGTTAAAACTCTACTATACAAATTGAAAGCCATACATCAACAACATACAGAAACGCCGCCACCTTCTCTGGGCCCAAGCTCATTTGAAATGGACAGACGCAAAGTGGAAAAGTCTGCTGTGGTCTGATGAGTCCACATTTCAAATTGTTTTTGGAACTCATGGATGTCGTGTCCTCCGGACAAAAGAGGAAAAACACCATCCAGGTTGTTACCAATGCAAAGTTCAAAAGCCAGCATCTGTGATGGTATGGGGGTGTGTTAGTGCCCATGGCATGGGCAACTTACACATCTGTGATGGCACCATCAATGCTGAAAGGTACATCCAGGTTTTGGAGCAATACATGCTGCCATCCAAGCAAGGTCTTTTTCAGGGACGTCCCTGCTTATTTTAGCAAGACAATGCCAAGCCACATTCTGCACGTGTTACAACAGCGTGGCTTTGTAATAAAAGAGTGCAGGTACTAGACTGGCCTGCATGCAGTCCAGACTTGTCACTCATTGAAAATGTGTGGCACATTATGAAGCGCAAAATACAACAACGGAGACCCTGGTCTGTTGAACAACTGAAGTTGTACATCAAGCTGGAATGGGAAAGAATTTCACCTACACTACAAAACTTCAACAATTAGTGTCCTCAGTTCCCAAACGCTTATTGAGTGTTGTTAGAAGGAAAGGTGATGTAACACTGTGGTAAACATACCACTGTCCCAGCTTTTTTGAAATGTGTTGCACGCATCCATTTCAAAATGAGCAAATATTTAGTACTTTGAACATTAAATATCTTTGTGGTGTATTAAATTGAATATAGGTTGAAGAAGATTTGCAAATCATTGTATTCTGTTTTTAATTACATTTTACACAACATCCCAACTACATTGCCATTGGGGTGTAAATCAAAACTATAAGTCAAACCTGCTTTCCTTTTCAAGACCTCTGCCTCATGGCTAGCTCAGTGTATACTGTCAAGGTAAATGATACTTCCCTACAGCAGTGGGCAGGGTGCACAAAGGCAGAAGTGCTGACTCATTGGCTGTGTTTGGGTTTGTGATTGTCTTTGATTCTATTAAAAGCTTTGACGGTGTTTAAACTCAACTTCGGCTTGTTAGTAGCTGAGAATGTACGGGAGACAAAACTGAAAGTTATTGGCTAGCTGTAGCTTCTGATACATTTTTAGGCGGTTTAGCATTATAAAATATAACTTTTCAGTTTTCTGATTAGCAGTCATCAAGACTAACTTTTTGGTTTAATAGGTGCGACTTATACCCTGAAAAATGTGGTAATGTGTAATCAATAAAACATTTATTTCCTCTCTGAATCACTCTATATGTTCTAACCCACATTAGACTATGGAATTGTTTCAGCCTCCTGTAGATGCAAAAAGCATATATGCAGTATTTAATATGTTTAATATCTGAGTGTTTGTTGTTACTGTGTTTTCCAGGTCACGAGCCTTCAGCACTAGACACAGTGGAGGCCTTTCATCCCCAGAGGAAAAAGTGGGAGCGGTTGGCTCCTATGAACTTCCCTCGATGCTCAGCCTCTTCTATCGTCATCAGAGACCGCCTTCTTGTGGTAGGAGGCGTCAACCAGGTAAAGTTAAAGTAAAGTTTGTTTCATTATTTGTCATACAACCTTGACAAAGTCACACTGAGCTGAAAAATATTTTTGTGTAAGTTGCTGTTGTACAGTATCTGTTCGCTGTAACTGTGTTGACAGAAGCACTGAATACCTGCAACAGTAATTTGTTTCCACATTCCAGGATCTTTTTTTGTTTTCATACCAAATTGGTGAAATAGTTTTGATGATGCACCCTACATTATTTTATCCCATTATTTGTAATTTGGGCATTTACCTGTCTATCATTTAAAGCCATACTGTCTGTCTCACCAGTCATTGCCTATCACAGAGCAAACACAGCGGTCAGAGCTTTTAAAACCGTTGTTTCTTTTTCTCAGAATGGACTGTGGTTTTGGTCTAATACACCCATCACACTGAGCCATGTTTCCACAACGTCTGCAAAAAATTGTGAGAACCCACCCATAACTGGTACAGCTTTGTAGAAACCAAGCAGAGACACCAAAGGGCATGGTGTTTTTTCTCCAGGGATATGGAGGATGTGTTTGAATTTGGGACATGTTGAAAATATGCTCGGCAAGGACATGGGTGAATTACTACGCAGTAAGAATTAAATAACCATGTATTAATGTCTGCACTGATGTATTATTGACTTAATTAACCCTGGTAGGGACTTCACTGATGCAATACAAGTGTGGCATGGATAGACTCACACTGCAGCTGTCTGTGGGTTGCTTTGTGAATGATCACTGTCCATGGTGCTGAAGCCAGCCAAAGGAAAAAAACAATAACTCCTTTCCAACAAATTGTTAAAAGTGACATCAAAGCAGATACACACTGAGCATGTTGGAGAGCTGAAAAGTGTAGCACTTGTTGCAGTATTGATACGATCAGGATGGGTGCAGTGAGAATGTGGCACACTCGTGTGCGCTGTGAGTGTAGTAAAAATGTAAGAATGAACTGCACAAAAAAGTGCAAAAAAGTGCTGTGTGATCACATTTTTGTATTGTTTCTTTGAAAATCGTGAAAGAGAGTAAGGTTTTGTGAGAAATTTAGTTTTACTGTAGTTCCATGTTTTGCCAGCAGGGGGACAGCTTCCCAGTGAGACAGCTTAGTGTGTTCAAAAGCCCTTGTCTTCAGAATGGCAGAAGTGAGGGAAGGAGGCTAGGGTCAGCTCAGCGCCCAAAGCATACCAACGCACATGGTGCACAAGTTGAAGGAAGTAGAGACTGTAAAGCAGCCAAACATGGGGAGATGTTTGAACAGAAAGCTAAGACAGCCACAGTACAGCAGCTTTCAGAGAAAATAGATGTGCTCACTAAGTTAGTCGACTCATTGACAGACACAGTACAAAAGGGACACGCATGTCACTGTCCCACTGACAGACCCAAAGTAACGAGAAAAGAGAAAATCTATGGTTGCCCAAAGTGTGTGCAGGACGGCGTAAGAGATTGCAAACATTGCTTTTTGTGTGGTGAGCAAGGCCAGCTATAGGTTGTCAAAAAAATCTGAAACAGCAGGGAAAAGAGAACCAGTTGCTGTACGGGGACAAACAGTAACTGATACCCTTTCCAAATCCCACCAAGCAGAGGCACAAGCTATATTAAACAGTGGCCATATCACTAGTGAGAGCAACAGGCTGGGGACAGCTTACGAAATGAGTAATGGCAACAAAAGATACGGATACGGACCTGCCTATCATGCTGACTTGAGCGCCATTGTCCACAAGAGCATTTACTGCAAGGCCGTTGAGGATACACTTAGCTAAAGCTTTCCTGCCTATCAGTTTATTGAGAGGATCGTTGGTAGTTGGTGTGACATTACGCAAAGACTTAGCGGCAGTTTTCTCATGTCCGTATCTTTCCCTGTAGTGAGTTTCATCACCCTTGGTGATGAGCCCCACCAGAGTTGTGCCATCTGCAAACTTCACTATGTGGTTTGTGCTGTGGGTTGTTGTGCAGTCATGTGTCAGTAATGTGAAGAGCAGTGGACTGAGCACGCAGCCTTGAGGAGCCCCTGTGTTCAATACAATGCTGCTTGAGGTGTTGTTGCCAACACGGAATGCTTGTGGCCTCTGGGTGAGATAGTCCAACAGCCAGTTGCAAAGAGAGGTGCTGAGCCCCAATTTGTCCAGTTGCAGATGAGCTGTTGAGGTATTATGGAGTTGAACGCTGAACTGAAGTCTATGAACAGCATTCTCACATATGAGTCCTTCTTGTCCAGATGGGTGAGGGCTGGGTGCAGGGCTGAGCAGATTGTGTCCTCTGTAAAATGCTTGGATCTGTATGCGAACTGGGAGGGGTCTAGGGTGGTGGGGAGGATGGATTTGATGTGTGACATGACTAGCTGTTCGAAGCACTTCATGATAATGGGTGTCAATGCCACCGGACGGTAGTCATCGAAGCAGGATTGAGCAGATTTTTTTGGCACAGGTATGATGGTGGCAGCTTTGAAGCATGATGGAACAATGGCTTGCGTCAGAAAAGTGTTAAAGATGTCTGTGAAGACATCCTTAAGCTACTCTGCGCAGTCCTTCAGCACGCGACCAGGGATGTTGTCTGGACCTGTTGCTTTGTGGGTGTTGATGGCCACCAGTGTCTTCTTCACGCTGGCGACAGAGAGGCACAGGGTCTGGTTGTGGGGAGGGGGTGGGGTCTTCTGTGGCTGTGTGGTGTTCAGTGCTTCAAAGCGTGCAAAGAAGCGGTTCAGGTTGTTGAGCAGAGAGGTGTTGCTCTCACAGCGCTGTGGTGCTGGCTTGTAGTCAGTGATGGCCTGAATGCCTCGCCATAGGCTCTGTGCGTCCTTGCTGTCTCTGAAGTGGGACGTTATCTTTTGTGTGTAGTCCTTTTTTGCCTTCCTGATGCCATGGGACAGGTTGGCTCTCGCTGTTCTCAAGCCAGATTCATCTCCGGCTCTGAAGGCTTTGTCTCTGGCTCTCAGCAGGTTGTGGACATCACCTGTCAGCCATGCTTTCTGGTTGGCCCAAGTGATGATGGTTTTTGTGTGGGTCAAATCATCAATGCACTTTGTGATGTAAGAGGTCACAGTGTCTGTGTACTCCTCAATGTTAGTGTTGTTGTAGGTTGCTGCATGTTTGAACTTTTCCCAATCCATTGTGTCGAAGCAGTCCTGGAGAGCAGAGGTGGCCCCCTCTGGCCACACTCTTACCTGCTTCTTAGCAGATTTGATGACTTTCACAGTTTGTCTGTATGCTGGTATTAGCATAACAGTGATGTGGTCAGACAGTCCGATGTGGGGGAGGGGGGTGGCTTTCTATGCTCCTTTGTGTGTGGTGTAAGCCAAGTCCAAGGTATTTTTTCCCCTTGTTGGGAAATCACCATGCTGGTTAAATTTTGCATGGACAGTTTTGAGATCAGCATGATTAAAATCTCCAGTGAGGATGATAAAACTGTCTGGGTGTGCAGTTTGTTGTTCACTGATCACTGCTGCTGTTTTTGAGGGTGGATGTAGACTGCGACCAGCAAAATCACAGTAAACTCCCTGGGCAGACAGAAGGGACATTACTTAATGATCATAAACTCCACTAGTGATGTGCAGTATTTGCACACCACCACAACGTCCTGGCACCACTCATTCCGGATGTAGACACACAGACCCCTGCCGCGAGTCTTTCCTCCATTTACGAGGGCCCGATCTGCTCGATAGCATGCTAGCTCCTCCAGTTGTACAGCAGAGTACGGAATCTTGTCATTTAACCATGTTTCAGTGAAAACAAGCACACAGCAGTTACTCACTGTACGATTCGCTGATATTGGTTGTGTTCCAACTTTGCAGATGTCATTGAATCTCAAAATGACATCCCAGTGCAGAAAGCCTACTCCTCTGTACCAAAACCATTAGTTGCAGAGGTAAAGGAGTACATCCAAGATCTTTTAGCTAAAGGTTAGCTCATCAAGTTGAAGTTTCCTTACGCAGCCCCTGTTGTATGTTTCTGCAAAAAGGATGACTCGCTACGCCTTTGTACTGATTATAGATTACTGAACCAAAAATCGATTCCTGACAGGCACCCATTGCCCGGATCCAAGATCTGACCGGTACGCTGGGGGGGCCATACATGGTTCAATTTCCTTGATCAAGGAAAAGCGTATCATCAAGGATTCATGGCAGAAGGCTTACGCCATCTTTCAGCTTTTGTAACCCCTTGGGGGCTTTATGAGTGGGTGAGAATACCTTTTGGTCTCTCAAACACACCTGCAGCCTTCCAATGGAGCATGGAAGAGATGTTGAGCTCTCTCAGAGATGATTGCTGTATCCCCTATCTGGGTGACATTCTTTGCTATGCAAAGACATTCAAGGAACATGTTGAGGGTGTTCGCAAAGTCCTGAGAGCACTCTAACAGCAAGGGGTAAAGTTGAGACCTGAAAAATGCGAGTTGTTTCGAAGACAAGCGAGGTATGTGGGTCGCCTTGTCTCTGCAAAGGGTGTGCACATTGATCCAAGTGACATAGAGGCAGTACAATCCCTCAAGGTCAAAACATTCCAAACTGTTGGTGATGTGCGGTGGTTGTTAGGCTTCCTCAGCTACTGCTGGAGCCAAGTACAAGACGCTGCACGTATCGCAAAGCCAGTGTCTGAGCTTCTCCAAGTCAAACCAGACATGTTACCAGTCCAGACAAACAAAACAAAACCAAAGGGCCCTCAACTGCCCTCCAAAACCCTTGTTGAGTGGACCAGTGAACACCAGGGGGTGGTGAACCAACTCATGGACATGCTCAGGAAACCCCCCAGTCCTCGCCTACCCAGACTTTAACTTAACATTTGTATTACACACAGACGCCTCTGAGCATGGCCTTGGCACTGTACTCTATCAAAAACAAGAGAGTAAGCTTAGAGCCATAGGGTACGGTTCCAGAACACTGACCCCAGCTGAAAAAAACTATTGTTTGCACAGCAGGAAATTAGAGTTTTTGGCATTGAAATGGGCTGTGTGTGAGAGGTTTAGAGATTATCTTTATTACTCTCCACACTTCACCATCTGTACTGATAACAATCCCCTAACTTACGTCATGAGCACTGCCAAGCTCAATGCCGTGGGGCATCGTTGGGTTGGGGAGGTATCTGATTTCCGGTTTGAGGTGAAATACATACCTGGCAAGGCCAATGTAGATGCCGACACTCTGTCTTGTATGCTTCATGATATCAAGAGGTATGTGGCAGAGTGCACTGAGGGGCTGTCACGAGAGATTATGGAAGCTACTTGGAATAGGAGAAGCAGCTCAGGAAAAGGATGTGGCTTGGGTTTCTGCCCTCACTCTCACCACAGCTGCCGACCGAGATTCCCCGGCGCCCCTTCCGACCATCAGCAGGGAAGAATTGGTCAAGGCCCAAAGGGAGGATCAAGCAGTGGGTGAGATCCTTAAGCTAAAGGAGACAAATGCAGTAATGACCAGTGACATAAGGCGAACAGTGGGTAGAGCAGCAAGAAGACTTCTCCATGAGTGGAGTAAATTGCATCTTGTACTGGTCTATTGTACAGACAGGCAGGTGAAAGACAACAACTTGTTCTCCCAGCCACATACAAACCCACAGTATTAAAGTCCTGTCTCTGGCTAGGGAGAGGTTTTATTGGCCATATATGAAGCAAGAAATTGTAGAGTATGTCACCAGGAGATGTCCCTGCATAAAACACAAAAAGCCCACCGAGCATGTCTGTGCCCCAATGCGTACCATAACCTCAAACTCACCCTTGAACCTGATCTGTATAGATTATCTTCATCTCGAGCCCAGCCGAGGTAGATATGAATACATATTGGTTGTCATGGGTCATTTTATGAGATTTGCTCAGGCATATCCAACCAAAAACAAATCTGGAATGACAGCAGCTGAATGCATCTTCGGTGAATTCATTCAGCACTTTGGTTTGAGAACGACCTTTTCAAAACGCTGTGGGAAAAATCTGGCATTGGGCACTCGAGAACAACGCCATATCATCCCCAAGGCAATCCTGCCGAGAGGTTCAACAGGACCCTCTTGCAGAAGCTTAGGACACCCGGTGAAAAAGAGAAGGAACGCTGGAAAGACCATCTCCAAGAAACTGTGCATGTCTATAATTGTACGCATCATGAGTCAACAGGGTATTCCTTTCTGCTTTATGGACCCCCCCCCCCCCCTCCGCCTTCCTATAGACTTATTGTTTGGCCTGATTGGTGAGAAAACCAAAGTGTCACACAGCGACTATGCAGAAAAATTGGCGGAAAGATTGACAGAGGCGTATAAAATAGCAAGTGAAAACAGTAAACGATCAAGCGCCTGGGAAAAATCCTATTATGACCAGAAGCTCCGAGGTGTAGTGTTACATCCTGGGGATAGGGTCCTTGTGAGGAATTTCAGCGAACGTGGTGGTCCAGGGAAACTCAGGTGTTATTGGGAGAGGAGCATCTATGTACAGTAGTCAAGGAGCAGGTAGCAGACAACCCTGTGTATGTAGTTTGTCGTGAGACAGGGGACAGACAAAAGACAAGAGTCCTCCACCGTAACTTGCTACTGCTTGTCAATGACTTGCCAGTTGAAGCTCCACCCACAAAACCCAAACTCGCAACAAAGAGACAATCTAAACAAACCAGCAATCGTCACAGAAACAAAAGACCAAAGTGAAACGAGTGACTCTGATTCTGAAGGGAGCACTGTAGGATATTGGTTGAGGGTCCCTGCAACAGGAGGAGAACCCACATGTGCAAGTCCGTGCTGTGAGGCGTCAACCTCGGGACAAACAAATCTGGTCCCTAGCAGTAAGCAGCCAGGTCCAAGTACCTATGAGAGAGGAGAGACAGATCAGAGTACCAGTAAGAGGAGAAAGGTGTGAAGAACAGGACCAAACATTTGCTCAGTCGGTCACTTGCTTGTCATCTGACTTTGATCTACCTGAAACCGACAGTGAGGATGGCAAAAGCTTAGATCCTGGGGAAAACGGGTTTCACGTGCTCACGAAGCAGGCCCATCAAGCGAGGTTAGGAGGGTTGCTCAGAGACAGGAAACCAAGACAGATGTTCACATATCCAACATTAGGTGAGCCATCATTTCAGCCACAGCACATAGTAGCTACACTCGCCTCCCCCTCCATATGTGCATGTATGGCTACTCATTGCATTCCACCACAAACAAGCTTTATGCCTTACATCCCATACACACACACACACACACACACCTTACACATACACCACACCCCTGTTGTATTAAGTGTTTTTTTTTATGTATAGAAGCCACTGTAAGAAGTTGGATTTGCAAATGTCAGGAGCCATTTTAGTGACACACAGAAATGTGTGATCACATTTTTGTATTGTTTCTTTGAAAATCGTGAAAGAGAGTAAGGTTTTGTGAGAAATTTAGTTTTAGTGTAGTTCCACGTTTTGCCAGCAGGGGGATAGCTTAGTGTGTTGAAAAGCCCTCGTCTTCAGAATGGCAGAAGCGAGGGAAGAAGACACACTATTTCTCTGCTTGTCTCATTATTTTTCTGTTGTTTACAGGACAGTAAATCTGGTAACAGTCCTCTCGTACGGGGCTTGTTACACACACAAACCTACTGTCAATTTAGAGCCACCGATTCACCTAACCTGCATGTCTTTGGGAGTAGGAGGAAGCTGAAGTACCTAGAGGGAACCCACGTGAACCCAGAACATGCCATCTCCACATAGCAAGAACCAGCTGGAAAGCAATCCCACAACCTTGCTGTGAGGCAAAAGTGCTACCACTAAGATACTGTGCCACCCATTATTATTACTACTACTACTACTACTACACCCTTTAATACTTCCTTTTAATTAGGCATATACATATGAGGACACAGTTACCCCCCCCATCCATTAACCACAACTCATAATGTACATATGAGGACAACATTGTTAGTCCCACCATGAAATTTAATGCTTCCTTCAAAATTTTCCCAAGTGTTTTTTAATACCCCTGTCACACATAGCCAGAATGAGGCCAAATGGCATCAGAATGATGATTCAGTCCACATCCGAAAAGTGTCCAGTTGCAGTTCCAAACCATTCTGACAGCCATCTGCGAGAGTCCACACAGCTGGTCCCAATTGGCTGGTGGCCCCGAGTTTGTTGCACATCTTCAAAACCCTCTGGACACCATCAAGATGGGAAACCTATTTGACAATAACCCATGTGCAATCTGAAGACCATCTGACTGCAATTTGCATATTCTGATGGTGGAAAAACAGGATCCGAAATGATTTGAGTGTGTAGGAGGGCACCTTGAGATGGATCTGGCATGGCAAAGCCTGTTGGTATGACCTGCACATGCCACGTGTAATAATGTGCACTTCTGAGCCCCCCCCCACCAAAGAGCACAAAGGAACTCTTGATATGTATGTGGCACACTTCATCATGTACAGTGAATGTGAGCAACGCCTTCAAACTGAAAGTGCCCTATGCTACTGCGCGCACACTGCCGTGAACCTGAACAGGATGTTATATCCACAATAAACCTTACAGTACAGATATTTGTCCATTCCTTCACATGGGCAATGTAAATAATGTGAACTATTGTCTCCGTCATATCTGTATAGATCACGGGCAGCTGCGCCTCTCCGTGATCTCATGTGCAGTAACGCGTCATTGCACACATCAGGCTCAAAGCTGAACAGATCTCACCACTGTAATATATGATCACCTTCTAACTCTGTAGGGATGCTTCAGTGCATCTGGAACTGGGAATCTCCTCAAGGTGGAAGGAATTATGAAGAAAGAAGGATATATATATAAGAAGGATATAAGTTTTAAAAAGAAAAACGTCAAGCAGTCACCAGCAATACTAAGTATGGGTCATCACTTTGTCTTCTAACACGACATCAACCCAAAGCATGTATCGCTTCTGGAGAAGAACTACCTCCAAACGACCTAAGTGAACGCTATTGACTGGCCTGCACAAAGCCCTGACTTGAATCCCACTGAAAATCTGCGGGGTGAACTGAAGACTATGGTTCTTGCCAGAAGACCATATAATCTGGAGTATCTTAAGAGAGTTGCCAAAGAAGAATGGGCTGGGATGTTTCAGGACATCTCTAAGACTTGTTGACAATGACTAAACATGACTGCAGTCTGTTATCCAGCCAAGAGTACACATAGCTGACTATGAACATAGGAGGACTATTAATTTTGACCCTGGTAGTTTTTGGTTTTTGTGAAATAATTTTGTTTCTGTGTACAAACTAAAATAATGTAAACATGCAAAATAAAGTAGGATGTTTAGAAATTCTGTTTTGAAAATGCCTTGATCTGTTAAAAACACACTTGGGAAAATTTTGAAGAAAGCATTAAATGTCATGGTGGGACTAATAATTTTGTCTTCATATGTATGTTGTGATTTTATTATTATTATTATTATTATTCATAAAATAAATACTTTTTATGACAAAATATTTGATTGCACCGTGGAAGTTTATTGGTACAATTTATATATTTTGTGATTTACTCCTTAATTAACCAAAGACTATTCAACTCATCTAAAAAAACATCAACAGACTAATAAAAAAGTATTGCTGGATGAATTGATTACAAAAATAATCATTATTTGTAATGCTAGTGTGCAGTATGTGTTAAGAGGGCAGAATTGTATGAAATGTGATTGCTGTAGAGACCCTGAAACACCATCCAAGATCCACAGCAGTTTTGTCACATGGTGGATGCGGCAACGGGAGGTACCAGCATGTTGCTTGATGGAACCTGCCGTGGGCAGATGATGTGATAGCACTGAAGTTTGGAGAACTACTTATAAAACAAATACAAATCCAGCATTTTTACTACAAAGGGAAGCTATAAAGAATTATTAGTAATAAACCATATTGTGAACCAACAAACCCATTATTTGTCTGTTTACATATTTTAAAATTCTGGGACTTGGTTAATTCCATCATAATACAAATCATGTTTGAAGTTTAAAATAAACTTTTACCACATGTCCAGGACCAGTTTAAAATGAAGGACTCCAGTTATAATTTGAGAGGAACATGATAAATAAGAGGAATAAGAAATAAGAGTCTTGATTAAATTAAATTATTTGGTAACTTGGTTGGGTTTAAAAGGCTTTATAAAAATCATTTAATTACTTGTTATAGCAATATGAATTAGGTGTATTGATTTTGTTTTGTTTTTGGATTTGTGCATTATGTACTGTTTGCATGTTTGTGTTTTAAAATTGTAGCTCAGTGATTAATTTATACTTTGTATCTGTTATCATGAGTGTATATATATATATATATATTTTTTTTTTTTATTTTATGATTAAAGGGGTGGGCGTTTATAAGCTTTGTTTACTCGTACAGGAGTGAAGCCGAACCACCTGACTGCTGCGGTCTGCTTCACCTCCCTACAGGGAAGAAGTTGTTCTAACACAACACAAGGACACGCACTGTAATTAAAGTGGGGGAGCTGAAAGCGGGACCCTGGGCACTGCAGAGTCACAGTGTCAGCATTTTCACACCTGCAAGAAACAGACCTGTCTGTGCCGAACATTTTAACTGCAACTTGGACATTTTATAAATCATGTATATATTTTGTAGGTATGGATAGGCTAGTCAGCATTTCATATGTGGCAGTTAACACTTACACAGCTGTTCTGAACATTCTGACACTTGACAGAAAAAAAAAAAAAAAAACACAACTAGCCAATCATAAAATGAAACTTCTGTACCAGACAAGGTACAACTGAAGAGCTGGGATCAGCTGAAAAAAGAACTTGTATTTCATTTCTTCTTGCCTTAGCTTTGTGGATACTTATAAAATATGAATCTATGAATCTATTTTTTTGTTTTCTGTGTCTGCACAAATACAAAATGTGTGTTTACAAATTGGGCACTTTTGGACATGTTGTTTTTCTTCCAGGGACGAGCTGGCGCTCCACCCCACAGATTTCCCTGTTGTTTTTCAGGGGTTACTGGCGAGATTGGCACTTAAGCAGCAGCAATCACTTTGTAAAGCTCAGGACAGGAAAAATCTGTTGCTTCTACTCTTTGTGGAAGTAACTCTGCCACTGCCATCTGTCAGAGGACGCCATTCTGAAGGGGACAGGGCAAACTGTTTGGACCCTCATCTCAGGAAAAAATGAAAGCAAAGATTTCAGACATGGTCACCACAACAGTTGCCACCATCTCAGGAGGGTGGTGATCATTTCTGTGAAAACACTCATAGAACTGCAGGACTTATTTGCAACCCCAATTCCAATGAAGTTGGGACGTTGTGTAAAATGTAAATAAAAACAGAATACAATGATTTGCAAATCCTCTTCAACCTATATTCAATTGAATATACCACAAAGACAAGATATTTAATGTTCAAACTGATAGACTTTATTGTTTTTGTGCAAATATTTGCTCATTTTGAACTGGATGCCTGTAACATGTTTCAACAACGCTGGGACAGTGGTATGTTTACCACTGTGTTACATCATCTTTCCTTCTAACAACAATCAATAAGCGTTTGGGAACTGAGGACACTCATTGTTGAAGCTTCGTCAGTGGAATTCTTTCCCATTCTTGCGTGATGTATGACTTCAGTTGTTCAACAGTCTCTGTTGTTGTATTTTGCGCATCATAATATGCCACATGTTTTCAATGGGTGACAGGTCTGGACTGCAGGCAGACAAGTCTAGTACTCACACTCTTTTACTATGAAGCCATGCTGTTGTAACACGTGCAGAATGTGGCTTGGCATTGTCTTGCTGAAATAAGCAGGAACGTCCCTGAAAAAGACCTTGCTTGGATGGCAGTATGTATTGCTCCAAAACCTGGATGTACCTTTCAGCATTGTTGGTGCCCTCACAGTTGTGTAAGTTGCCCATGCCATGGGCACTAACACACCCCCATATTGTCACAGATGCTGGCTTTTGAACTTTGCGCTGGTAACAATCTGGATGGTCTTTTTCCTCTTTTGTCCTGAGGACACAACATCTATGATTTCCAAAAACAATTTGAAATGTGGACTCATCAGACCACAGCACACTTTTCCACTTTGCGTCCGTCCATTTCAAATGAGCTCGGGCCCAGAGAAGGCAGTGGTGTTTCTGGATGTTGTTGATATATGGCTTTCGCTTTGCATAGTAGAGTTTTAACTTGCACTTGTAGATGTAGTGACAAACTCCGTTAACTGACAATGGTTTTCTGAAGTGTTCCTGAGCTCACGTGGTAAGATCCTTTACACAATGATGTCGGTTTTTAATGCAGTGCCGCCTGAGGGATCGAAGGTCACGGCATTTAATGTTGGTTTTCGGCCTTGCTTCCTATGTGTAGAAAGTTTCAGATTCTCTGAATCTTCAAATTATATTATGGACTGTATATGATGGAATTCCTAAATTCCTTGCAATTGAATGTTGAGAAACATTGTTCTTAAACTGTTGGACTATTTTTTCACACAGTTGTTCACAAAGTGGTGATCCTCTCCCCATCTTTGCTTGTGAATGGCTGAGCCTTTTGGGGATGCTCCTTTTATACCCATTCATGACCCTCACCTGTTTTGAATTGACCTGTTCACCTGTGGAATGTTCCAAATAGGTGTTCTTTGAACATTCATCAACTTTCCCAGTCTTTTGTTGCCACTGTCCCAACTTTTTTGAAATGTGTTGCAGGCATCCAATTCAAAATGAGCAAATATTTGCACAAAAACAATAAAGTTTATCAGTTTGAACATTAAATATCTTGTCTTTGTGGTGTATAATTGTGTTATCGTGAGCAAGACTTGAATCTGTAGTATTTTAATGTTCTCATTCCAGGTGAAAATGCCACAGCAGACCAAATGGTTCTGCATTTTAATTTGTCACGTTTTACACAGGATACACTTCCTGATGCTTCTCCACAATCCTTGGAAAATAGACAGGGGGGCTTGAACCCAGAACCTTCTTCTCTGGAAACAAGCGTACTAATTGTGTGCCACTACACCTGCCATGCAAGTAAAAACCTGGATGAAAAAAGTATCCCGTATTTACTCTAAGAAAGGCTCCCTCTCTAATAAAATCCCCCCACCCCCTTGATTTTTTCATCACTTTGCATGTAGTGAAACTGTGAAGAACAGAGTAAAATGAAAACAAAATAGTCCTACCAATTGCCATGAAATCTCATCAATTCTGTTCTGGTTTCCATGTTGCTTTTGTAGCCACAGTGCCTCATATTTCAGACCTTCCCTGTCATGCAAACGGCTGCTGATCCCCTCACCAGGTAGCCATATTCTGTTATGGCCAGGGTTGCAAGCTTATCCTTGTTCCTACACCACTCCCAGATGCATTTCATATTGACTAGGGAAATCTGAGCAGCATGATGCTTCCGCTTCTTTTACAACTTTTAGCTTGAACACTGCCAAGTAAAAAGATTTGCACGGAGCCAGTTCATGTAATTGTGTAGCAGCTACTGCATCCAGGAAAACAACAATTGTTTAGAGTCTGTGCTGCTTCGCTTGCATGCAGTGCGCATGTACGTATGTACCTCAAGGCCGTACTATGTACAGCATGCATGCATGTGCATGCAAGCAGTATGAATAATAGAAGGTTTTTTCTTCTGCAGGTTTGCATATTTAAACAAATACTAACATGTTGTCCATGGGTATCCACGGGCACTAGACTGGGTAGTGTTTCTAAAAAAGGTAGCATTTTTCAAGGATGGTAATAAATTGCGCAAAGTTTCTGTAATGAGTTGTAATGGTGTGTGATTCCAGAATGTTTTTAGAAGCTTAGAGCTCACATTTTTTGAAGAACTCAACCCTTTTATTTCCTTTTCATTACATAATTTGTAATGCTAATTTACTGTCTTAATGTATTTCTAATTTGTTTAGGTTCTTGTTATCATATTCACACTATTATTATTATTATTATTATTATTATTATTATTATTACAATTATTGTTTTATTTTTACTTCTATTTTGTCATTTGATTTTTAAATAGTCTACAATGGAAATAAGTGTTTTCACTTTCTTGTGACATCCATGTATTTTTAATGTATTTACAATTATATTATGTACTTACATTGAACTTACTAAATAGAATCATGCACACATGCTTTTAATATATAGATGATTTACCACCCCCTGCTGCATTGCTGTGTGAGTCCAGAATGTAAATATCAATGTCCGTTGTTCAGTGTAAATATATTAATCCTGTCATCGTTCAGTTTTGGCGCCATTCGTCCTTGACCCAAAATACATAAGTATACTTTCTTGGAGCGTAGTTACTCAAGAGAGATATATTCAGATTTTGAACTGCGCCTCACTAAAAACCAGGAGCTTCCCGGTGAGTCCCTAAATTGGTGAAGAAGCAGGAAGTGTCATCAGCACTGGAACCATTATCTTAAAAGTCTCATTAATATATGGATTAATTTATAGATTTTTACAGGGTACTGACAGCCCCATTTCCACCCAGTGGTTTGGGTCGGTGATGCACATTTTTTATATGTGTCAGAACTCTTCATTTTCGCTGACAGAATCCTTTTGATTGGCAAGTGAAGCACTTATATTGACAAGTGTGCTCGCACGGTGTCTGTGGCTTCTCCAAAGTCTTTTAACTTGCAATGCAAACAGGAGACACTTGATCCATCAGCCACAGATGCAATGAACAGATTACTCCTGTAGTTGACTGTACCGGTCGCGGATCAGTACAGCAAAAACTTTAACCATCATGGACTTTTCTTCAGCCAGGACAATGAATTAAACTATTTTAAGATAATGATCTCACTGAAACGGAGAGGTAAGACTATATATTTATTTCTTGTGTGAATGGTTTTAATATTTAATAATGTGCGCACAATATAGTACAATGAGCACACAATATAATAAAATGTGTGCACAATATAATAAAATAACTGCATAATATAATAAAGTGAGCGCACAATGTAGTAAAACATATACACATTCTCTCCACATGCAAAACATATTGCGATGACACTTCCAGGGCTCCATACGTTACTAATGTACAGTACATTAACTATATTTAAAGAAAACGTATCACCTGCATGCCAAAATCGCCTGCAGTATTTTTTTTTTTTTTTTTTTTAATAATCACCATTCTGTGGTCTGACCTCTGCCAATATCATCACTGCTGTCAGACTGAAGGTTTTCCTCCAAGGTTTCGTCTCCCTCAATGTCATCTAAATAAGGCTCAAAACCATAAGCCTGTGTCCTCCACAGTTTCTTCAGGCACACGTTCAGACTGGACTTTAAAAAAGCTCCATACTAGAAAAAAAATTGTCCGAAAACACCTCGACCTCCGCCATGTTTACAATTGATTTGTGCTTGAATCAACAGGTGCCATTCTCATGATGACGTAGCAATAATATGGCCGCAGCTGAGGGGTGAAATAGAGCGCAGGCTTCAGACAGCTGTTTATCCTTCACCCTTCACCACAGACATATATTAGGCCATGGAAGAATCCATTAAATTTTGGAAGTGATCCAGATCCGGATTCTGGATCGTTTTATTTTATATAGGCTTTGAACAATTACGTCAAAACTACTTCACGGATTCTCACCGATTTTCACCACGGATATGTATTAGTTCATGGAAGAATCCATTAAATTTTGGAGGTGATCCGGATCTGAATTCTGGATCAAGATTTCACTTTATGTTGACTTTATAGGATTACGTCAAAACTACTTCATGGATTCTCGCCATATTTGCACCACAGATAGATATTAGGGCCTAGTAGACTCCACTGAATTTTGGAGATGATCCAGATCCGGATTCTGGATCAAGATTTCCCTTTGTATAGGTTTTGAAGGATTACTTCAAAACTGCTTCACAGATTCTCACCAAACTTGCATCACAGATGGATATGGATGGTGGATTAGGACATGGAAGAGTCCACTGAATTTTGGAGGTGATCCAGATCTGGATTGGTGGATATCAGAAATCTCTGATTGCTCTTATTTGTTTTTGTTTGGGAGCTGTTATTTGTATTGTCTTTGCCATGGCTTGTCTTTAGCTTATTTGTGTTACCCACTAAAATTAAGGGGGAAAACGGCAATAACCCATTATAGTATTGAAAACTGTGAGACTTGGATGCTAATCAGTAGGGGTGGGACGAAATGCTTTTCCCCCTGATTCAATTCTCTAATGATTTTTTTGCGTGCCAGTTCGTTTTAAATTGCGATTTTTACGATATTGACGATTTTGCGATTCGTAGTTTAGCTTTCTTAATACCAGTGAAAAAGTTGCATAATGACGTCTACAGAGTATATCAGCAGGCATGTTTCCCCCCAAAATAAACATCACATATGAATTGGTTTTTAATATTTATTTAGCAGCTTATTGAACTGTTCTGCTCAGTCAGTGCTGTAAAAAAAAATACATTTCACAAACAGAACACCTGAAAACTCAAATGTGAGCCTTTCTGGAAGGTATCACGTACCTCGGCTCCAGCCTTTGTAGCATGTTCCTAAAACCTGTATTTTCCACAACACTATAAGGCTGCAGGTCTTTGCAAATAAAGATTGATTATGTGATTCGCTTTTTCAGAACTGCTGGGTAGTTTGGAAAATGCTGCTTTCAGTGTCTGCTGGCTTGCTGCTGCAGGACATTTAGCTGGAAGCTCTGTATTTATTTCAGGATGGTGCCTTGCTAGGTGGGCATTGAGGGTTGTCATATTTCTGCAGTACGCAATGTGTGCATTACAGATTTTACAAATAGCTTTCAACATGTCCAGTTCTGCTTTTCCCTTCGAAGCAAAAAATCCAAAATGTGCCCACACTTAAGATTTAAAATGTGATGGTGGGGGTTTTATCCCCACACCATGTAGCGAGTTGTCCGTCATTCTCTACTTTCAATTAATTTTTTTCCACCCTGCAAACGGATGTGACGTCACTTTGCCCAGGTAGAGAGTTAAAGAAAAGCATTTCGCCCTCTGCTGGAGAAAACTTTTACAAACCCAGCTGATAAACAGTCTAAAATGAAGCATTCAAATTTAGAAAAATATAAATGTTGTTGTTGACCATTTGGCTGCTCCCGTTCTTTTGTTCGGGGTCGCCACAGCGGATACAGCCAGATCCGTTCTAATATTTGGTACAAGTTTTACACCGGATGCCCTTCCTGACGCAACTCCAGTGTTACCTGGAGAAACACACACACCCGCTGGTGTTCCAAAGAGGTCTCCCATCCAAGTACTAACCAGATCCTGCACTGCTTAGCTTCTGAGATCTGACTGGATCAGGCTGACACAGAGCAGACCAGCTGCCTAGAAAAATATCAATATTTTTGTTAAAAAATCAATTTAAAAATCATAAAACAAAAAAACTGCAATACTTATGTCAATCGATTTTTTTCTCCCACCCCTACCAATCAGTGACCTAAGCCACACCTACAGTGAGGAAAATAAGTATTTGAACACCCTGCGATTTTGCAAGTTCTCCCACTTAGAAATCATGGAGGGGTCTGAAATTTTCATCTTAGGTGCATGTCCACTGTGAGAGACATAATCTAAAAAAAACCCGGAAATCACAATGTATGATATTTTTTTTTAATAATTTATTTGTATGTTACTGCTGCAAATAAGTATTTGAACCCCTGTGAAAATCAATGTTAATATTTGGTACAGTAGCCTTTGTTTGCAATTACAGAGGTCAAACGTTTCCTGTAGTTTTTCACCAGGTTTGCACACACTGCAGCAGGGATTTTGGTCCACTCCTCCATACAGATCTTCTCTATATCTTTCAGGTTTGGAGTTTCAGCTCCCTCCAAAGATTTGATTCCATTTGATTTGATTCCAAAAAGCTCTATTCTGGTCTCATCTGACCACATGACCTTCTCCCATGCCTCCTCTGGATCATCCAGATGGTCACTGGTGAACTTCAAATGGGCCTGGACATGTGCTGGCTTGAGCAGGGGGACCTTGCTGCCCTGCAGGATTTTAAACCATGACAGCATCATGTGTTACTAATGTAATCTTTGTGACTGTGGTCCCAGCTCTCTTCAGGTCATTGACCAGGTCCTCCTGTGTAGTTCTGAGCTTTCTCAGAATCATCCTTACCCCACAAAGTGAGATCTTGCATGGAATCCCAGACTGAGGGAGATTGACAGTCATCTTGTGTTTCTTCCACTTTCTAATAAATAATCATAACAGTTGTTGTCTTCTACCAAGCTGCTTGCCTGTTGCCCTGTAGTCCATCCCAGCCTTGTGCAGGTCTACAGTTTTGTCCCTGGTGTCTTTAGACAGCTCTTTGGTCTCAGCTATGGTGGACAGGTTGGAGTGTGAGTGATTGAGTGTGTGAACAGGTGTCTTTTATACAGGTAACAAGTTCAAACAGGTGCAGTTAATACAAGTAAAGAGGTATACAGGTAATACAGGTAAAGATTCTGTTGTTTAGTATATGTGGCGCTGCATGGTGTCAGTGTATGCTGACCTGATCAGAACATGACGAATATTTCCATGCTGCTGAATATCTTTTGACTTCAACTGAAAGAAGCAATTAGAAAGTGTGCATGGCACATCAAATTTAAATGTTTATAAATATATTAATATTACTGAGATTTGTTGTGCTTTTGAAGTTAAAGAACATCATTTTTAAAATTTTGCACAAATAGGCTGACATTTCAGTGTTTGATGCCATATAAAGTAACACTTTGTATTAATTTTCAGAGGACTAAGCAAACAGTTGCATTTCACTGTGCTTCACGTCGTGGCGGTTAAACATTCTGCAGTGTGTTTTGCGTTTGCTGAAGGTGTGACAGTGAATGCAAACAGGTGCCACAGGCAGTAAAATTACAGCACTGTCAATGAAATTGTGACTGTAATTATGAATAGCAACAGCTCCCCCATGTGGACAATCTGCAAGTTATTAAATGTGAGTTTCAAGCAGAGCAGCAATGAAAATAACAGGCTTTTAACCACTTGCAGTAGAGAGTGCCTTAGAGTTTTTCTTAGTCTTTGTGATAGTAAAAGTTGTTTTAATATTTTGTTAGAACATTGCTAAAGGCCACTTCTTACTGAGCTCCATTGGTTACCCTTTGCCACCTGCATGAAGTTCAAATGTTATGACTGGGTTTGCACGCATCTACAACCCAAATCACAAAAAGTTGGGACCATATGAAAAATGCATATTAAAAAAGAACACTGCTATTCTTATTGTTTTTGTTTGTTTGTTTTACCTGTCTTTCATTGCAGACAGTATGAACCAAAGATATTTCATGTTTGTTTGCTTTTTCTCATGAACATCATTTCATTTTGTAATATATGTTGACGAGCTGATTACAAAGGTATTTCCTTCCACCTATCACAGATTCCGAAGAAACTGTTTGGGCCGAACTAAAGCTGCCTCAAGAAGAGACAGCTATAGTTACTACTCCTGCTACTACTAAAGTATTTAATAGCCTCTGTTACTCCCTGTATGTTAAAGCAGGGGTTTTCAAAGTGTGTGAGAGTGAGCTCCCCCTCAGAGAACAAATGAACAGCTGTGCCCCCCCACCACCCACGACACACATACACTAGATGTGGGCGGATCGATCCTAATATCGATAATATTGATACCAACGCTGGTATTGATATTGAACAATCCTCATGCAAAAAGATCGATACGCAAGCTTTTTTCCTCTCCGACACGCACTGAGTGCTGCACACGCAGATTCATCAAAGTCTGCTCTCTGTCTGAAAGAGCACCGCTGCGCTGTGTCACACAACACAGAGTAGTGCACCCTTGTATTGTGGTTTGTCAGACCTCTACCTCAGGAGATTTTAAGTTGTGTTGAGTGATATTTTTTAAAACAAAAATGTTGATTGTGATAAAGTATTTTGTTGTTACGTACAGTGTTTGGCAAACTTTTATCCTCGGTCTTTTAGATCCTTTGGATCTATGAAACTTAAATATGAAAAAGTATCAGTATCGGTATCAATATCGCTGATATTGGGTCTGTATTTACTTGGTATCAGATCAATACCAAAATTCCCGGTATCGCCAACCTCTAACATACATGCAATTCCACATCTTCGTGTGTTTCTTTTTATTCTTTTACACATCTTAAACACATTTTAAAAGTATCTGTGTGTTTTAAAGAAGTGTCTATGCATTTACACATTTTAAACATCTTAAACATGTTTTTAAAGAACTTTCTATTCTTTACACCCTTTTCAAACATTTGAAATTTTAAGCATGTTTTTTAAAGAATGTTCTGTTCTTCTATTTTTACCTTTTGTCACATTTTGAACATTGTTTTTTAAACATTTAAACATCTCTGTGTTTTTTTTAAACATCTTTCACATAACTAACACATTTTAACATAAATAATAAGGGATGGGTATTGATAAGATTTTTATCAATATCGATGTCATTATCGATTCCATTTATCGATCCAATTCCTTATCGATTCCCTTATCAATACCTCTTGTGAATTTTCTGTGCACTAAAAGTAGGCTTTATAGGATTTCTATGTCAACAACATTTTATTGAGTCTTAAAGTAAATAATGAAATTGGTCACTGGATCCTTGATCTCTGGACATAAATAGAAATAAACAAAATCTGTAGTTTTTCTCAAAAGCATTTCCTTTCAGACATTAATGGAACAAATCTAACTCCATACCTCTGAGCTGAGCTCAGCCGGCTGCGCTGCACGTCAACATCAATGTAATTCATAAAGAAAGCAATATGTCTCATTTTGGGAGGAAAAAAAAATGTTTTAGTCTGTTGGAGTTTGTTGTCTGTTTTACAAAGTTTGGAAAAAGGTGTCATTTCATTTAAAGCGGCAATTCGCTTTAAAGTTAATAATTCGGACCAGGTTAAGAAGGGGACTTGACTTTTGAAAAGCAGCAAAGCAAAGAATCAATGAAGCAGTGGCTCAGAGCACTGCTTCGTTGGTTCAAGCTTCAAAGCAGAGCTGTTACAGAAGCAGTTGATTAATAACTCGCTGCAGGGTCTGCAACCAACGTAGAAAAAAGATAATTTTCTCGACAAACACCCTCAAAAACAATGGCCACTCTGAAGGACAAATAAGAAAATCATTAAGCAAAAAGTCTGTTAATGTCGGTAGATTGAATAATTTCTTAACGATTCTCAAAAAGAACTAGTTCATGCTACCCATCCCTCGTGCCCCCTCGTTCCACCACATGTGGTGGAACTCTGGCACCACATATGTGATGAGTATACGAGGTCTATTAGAAAAGTATCCGACCTTATTATTTTTTTCAAAAACCATATGGATTTGAATCACGTGTGATTGCGTCAGACAAGCTTGAACCCTCGTGCGCATGCGTGAGTTTTTCCACGCCTGTCGGTTGCGTCATTCGCCTGTGAGCAGGCTTTGAGTGAGGAGTGGTCCACCCCCTCGGCGGATTTTAATTGTCAGGAAATGGCGGAATGATTTAGGCTTTTTTTCCATCAGAATTTTTTCAGTAACTGTTAGAGACTGGCACCTGGAAACCATTTGGCTTTCGGTGAAAATTTTTACGGGCTTCACAGAGAACCATTTTCCAGCAGATTTCACTTTTAACAAGAGATTTTGTCATGGAAAGCCGAGCGGAGGCTTCGCGCGCCACGACAGATTTGCTGATGGAGCGAGACAAAGGAACACCTCCGCTTTGGTCTCACAGGACGGCTTTGAGATGGCGTTCAGACAGCTGTCGGTGGTTTTTCCATCGAGTGATTATCCGAGAAATTGTGGATGTGCCTGGACATGCCAGAACATGTCCAGTGAGGCTTCATCACGGCGTTGCTTTGCGCCATGCGGCACCGCCGCGACGCGCGGAATTCCTCTGCACGTCTGTCTCAATGTTGTTACAGCCCTGGGCCTTGTGGGATGGGTATTTGGTTGTTTGTTTTGCCCTCTTCTTTGTCTGCAGGGTGCTCATTTCCGGAGGACGCACTATAAAGCTCCGCCTGTTCTTCTGCTTAGTTCTCCCTCTCTGCTGCTTCGGGTCCTGACGTGCTGCTGCCGGGCTCTGGGTCCTTTGACATGCACCTTTGAGTTTGCTTTTTAATTTCACATATCACACATCTTCGCACACATACATGTACAATACATCCAAACACCTGCCTTCACCACTGATGCTGACATCCACACCTCATCTTTGTTTTTTGTTAAATAAATTCTTATTTTATGCATGTTACTCCAGCATGGTCTCCATTTTTGTTATGGCGTTGAGCCGGTCATACCAAATTGGGGGCTCATCCATTTTTAGGTTTAGTAACATGATGTAGTTTAAGTAATTTTGTCTTAACCGTGTTTCTGTTGTGGATTACGGTGTTGGACTGGGCGCTTGTGCGTATTGGATAGCTCTTGTATTTTGTCGGCTTTTGGCCTTGTTTGAGTTATCTGTGCATTTTGATTGGCGTGTGTTGGGGGAAGCCCATGACGTCATTTTCCTTATTTGGTTAGTTTGCGCTTTTTGGAGACGTGCCGGAAGTCAAGTTCGGTTGCGTTGTTTGTGCAGCTTGAGGGAGCATGTTTTCCATGGTTTTGGGATGCAATGCATTATTTTGTGGAGACTTGGAAGGTAATTGTGAATCCTCTGATGTGCACTGGTGTTAAGTTTAGACGGGTGTCCCCTTGTAGGTTGTAGCGGCGTTTCCCAATAGGGGTTTCACCACGGAGTTTTTTTAGTGTGGAGGTACGGCGGGTGGAGCTTCCACTTTTTTTCCCTTTCCCTACTTCGGCTCGGGTGCATTTCCTTGGTTTCGTGTGGTTGCCAGTGTGCTGGTCGCCTGTAGCGTGCCACTGGGTTATAAGTGCTTAAAAACCCACCCCTACGCCTCACGAAGACTAGGGTTGAGTTTGTAAGTTGGTGGGTAGGTAGTTTAGCGAGGGCGTCCTCGTCTTTGGTTGGCTATCGTTAAAGCCGGTGGTGTGCATTAGACAGATTCTCACTTAAGCTTCTGTTTGGTCTCTTGTGGAGTTTCGCCATGGATGAAGTTGTTGAAGATTTTATTGAGTCGCATTGTGAAAATGGCTTGGATGTTTGTACAAAAAAGCAACTTTTAATGTTGGCAGCACATTATAAGGTTGAAGTTGGTACAACTCAGAGAACTAAAGAATATATTAAAGGTAATTTGAAGTCCAAGTTGTTTGAGACTGGTGTTTTAAAGCCTGGTATTGTTGGACTTGGTGCAGTTGGGACTTGTCTCTGTTGGGATGAGTGCCTCTGGTTTATCTTTTGAACAGCAGAAGGAATTGCTTTTGTTGAAATTGGAAGCTGAGCAGGAATCTGAAAGATGGCGTCAGGAGTTGTAAATGGCTAAAATTGAGGTGGAGAGGTGGAAACTTCAGCTTATTGTTGAAGGTAAGCTGGATGGTGTGGAGCGCCCTCTGGGTGTGCATGCGGGAGTTACATCGGATGATTTGGGTGATTTGAGATTGGTTCCAAAATTTAATGAAAAAGACCCAGAAACGTTTTTTTCTTTGTTTGAGCGTTTAGCTGAGACTCGTGGTTGGTCAGATTCTACACGCATGTTGTTGTTACAGTGTGTTCTGACTGGTAAAGATCAACAGGCTTTTTCTGCTTTGAATACTGCTGATTGTGTGGAGTATAGTACTGTTAAATCTGCTGTACTTAAAGCCTATGAGTTAGTGCCTGAGGCGTATAGACAGCGTTTTCGGGGGTGGAAACGTGGTGAAAAGTCTCATTTGGAGTTTATGCGGGATCTGTGTACTCATTTTGACAGTTGGTGCTCCTCGGCTAATGTCACCACTTTTGAAGGTCTCCGTGATTTAATTTTGTTGGAACAGTTTAAAAATTCTGTTTCTGAGCGTATTGCAACTTACACTGTTGAGCGTGGAGTTAAGTCTGTGGCGGAGGCTGCGGCGCTTGCTGATGATTATTATCTGACTCATTCATCTGGGAGTAGTTTGGGTTGCTCGGGTCCACATGGAGGTTTTTCAGAAAGGCCTGATTTCGAGTCTAGAAATGGAAGGTTTTCACGGGAGTCTGAACAAGTTTGTAATTATTGTCACAAGCGCAGACACTGGAAAAGTGACTGTTATGCACTGAAGTCTCATCTTAAACAGGGTACTGGTAGTGCTAAGCCTGTCATGTGCACTGCATCTGTTGTGAAGGGGCAGGAAGTGGCAAAAGTTACTGTTAAGTCTGAGTTGGAGTCATATTTGCCATTTATTACTGATGGTTTTGTGTCCCTGGTGGACAGTGAAGAGCAGGTGCGCTTTTGACTCTTTTATTGTGGCTTCTGCTTTGCCATTCT
Organism: Thalassophryne amazonica; assembly: GCF_902500255.1. NCBI lineage: Eukaryota > Metazoa > Chordata > Actinopteri > Batrachoidiformes > Batrachoididae > Thalassophryne > Thalassophryne amazonica. The sequence goes on from NC_047105.1 coordinate 122,970,437, forward strand.
CAAATAAAAATTCTGTTGGCTCAGACATTCCTGTTATGGGGATGAGCATGAATGTTTTGAGTGTGCCACAGCATAACATGATGCTTCATTGTGATCTTTTCCAGGGTGAGGTGGCTGTTGGGGTACTTCCAGCCTTACCTGTGGACGGGGTGGACATGATTTTGGGTAATGACATTGCAGGTAGCCGGGTGTGGGTGGATGTCCCTCCACCTGTGAAGGTGACTGATGTTCCTGTGCTGCGTAGTACGCCTGATGAGAATGAAGTGCAGTTTCCAGATGTGTTCGGTGCCTGTGTGGTAACCCGTTCAAGGACGCAGAGAGATAAGTGTTCTGATGATGACTCTAAAAATGATTTGACTGTGCCTGTGGCTCCCTGGTCTATTTCTTGCAGTGATTTGGTAAAGGAGCAAAAGGAAGACAACACTTTGGCAGCTTTGTGGGAGGAGGTTTGTTCTGCAGTGGAGGTTAGGAACAAGTCTCATGGCTACTTTGTGCACAATGATGTGTTGATGAGAAAATGGACACCTCAGTTAGATGAGTTTATTGGTGATCCTGTGTATCAAGTGGTTGTTCCTTTTAAATTTTGGCCTGTGGTTTTACAGATCTCTTATGATCACTCTGGACATTTGGGGGTCAGGAAAACTTATGACCGTGTTATGAGGTATTTCTTTTGGCCTTGTTTAAAAAGCGATGTGTCCGCGTACATAAAATCATGTCACACGTGTCAGTTGACTTGTAAGCCCAATCAGTCTTTGAAACCAGCTCCACTGTGTCCAATTCCAGCTATAGGACAACCATTTGAACATTTGTTAATAGATTGTGTAGGCCCACTGCCACCGTCTAAGTCCGGGGCCCGTTACTTGTTGACTGTGATGTGTCTGTGCACTCGGTATCCAGCTGTGTATCCTCTTCGTACCATTACTGCAAAATCTGTAGTCCATGCATTGTCTCAGTTTTTTTCTGTTTTTGGTGTCCCACGTGTGCTACAATCTGACAGGGGATCAAACTTTTGTTCGAAATTGTTTGCACAGGTCCTTAAACAACTAAATGTGACACACAATCTTTCTTCTGCTTGTCATGCGCAGAGTCAGGGCGCGCTTGAACGATTTCACCAGACTCTAAAGGCCATGTTGCGCTCTTTTTGTGTCCAAATGCAGGGTGATTGGGAAGAGGCCATACCATGGATGTTGCTGGCTGCTCGAGAGGTGGTCCAGGAAAGCATAGGGTTTAGCCCTAATGACCTGGTATTTGGCCATAGGGTCCGTGGTCCCCTGGCGTTGTTACAGGATGGTTGGAGAGATTCTGACCCTCCCAGTAATTTATTGGATTTTGTGAATGGTTTCCGATATAGACTATATTTGGCTCAGGAAACTGCTAAGAAAAAGCTTGCGGGAGTGCAGTTTAAAATGAAAAGGCGCTATGACTCTAAGACAGAGCATAGGGAGTTATTTCCTGGTGATCAAGTGCTGGCCTTGATGCTGTTGGTTACATCTCCTTTTCAGGCCAAGTATTGTGGTCCTTATTCTGTGCTAAAGAAGCTGTCAGATTTGAACTATTTAATTTCTACACCTGACCGTAGGTCACGCACGAAACTGTTTCATGTTAATCTGTTGAGACCTTATGTTGCTCGTGAGGCTGACTCAGTTTTGAATTCTGTAGCTCATACTGTCTGTATGTCTGTTCCATCAGGATCTCTAGTTGTGGCAGAGCTGGATGTTGACAATCTTCCTGGTCCGGATGATGCTATTGTAACTGGTCGGTTGAAAAATACAGTCTTTGGAAAGGTTGGAAAGTTTTTTGGGCCACTTGGAGCCATGGCAAAGAGATCAGTTGGTCCAGTTAATTCACAGCTTTCCTTGTATTTTTGGTGATATCACGCACCACTTGGTGAAAGCACGACATTGATGTTGGATATCCTAAGCCTATAAGGCAAAGATTTTACAGAGTACATCCTGAAAAACGCAATCATCTTGAGGCAGAAGTGGGGTATATGATTGAGAATGATATTGCGGTGCCTTCTGATTCTAGCTGGGCTTCTCCTTGCCTTCTGGTCCCTAAGTCTGATGGGAGTCCACGTTTTTGCACTGACTTTCATAAAGTAAATGCAGTCACAAAACCTGACTCCTTTCCTTTGCCATGAATGGAGGACTGTGTGGACCAAGTGGGTGGAGCGAGCTTTGTGACCAAGCTGGACTTGTTAAAGGGGTATTGGCAGGATCCCCCTGACAGAAAGGGCCAAGCAGATTTCTTGTTTTATAACCCCTAGTGGCCTATATTCGTACAACGTCATGCTGTTTGGTTTGAGAAATGCACCAGCGTCATTTCAGCGCCTTATGAATTTAGTTGTGCGGGACTTGGAAGGCTGTGCTGTGTACCTGGATGACCTGGTTGTTTTCGCAAATAGTTGGCAGGAGCATTTGGAGCGGCTTGGAGCTGTGTTTGACCGCTTGGCTCAGGCCAATCTAACTGTGAACCTGGCTAAATGTGAGTTTGCTAAAGGCACGGTGGTATACCTGGGTCGTGTGGTTGGCCAGGGCACTGTGAGGCCTGTGCAGGCTAAAGTCCAGGCCATTGATCAATTTCCTTTACCCACTACAAAAAAGGAGCTGATGTGGTTTTTGGGGATGGTGGGCTATTACAGGTGTTTCTGTAAAACTTTTTCTACTGTGGTAGCGCCCCTGACCGAGGAAAGGTAAAATTTGTGTGGACCAATCTATGCCAGAAAGCATTTGAGCATGTCAAGGCATTACTTTCAAATGCACCTGTTTTGGCTGCTCCTAGGTGGGACAGGGCATTTCAGTTGGAGGTCGATGCAAGTTTGGTTGGTGCAGGCACTGTCCTGTTGCAGGCAGATGATGGGGGGGTGAATAGACCAGTTTGTTTCTTTTCAAGAAAATTCAATCGTCATCAAAGGAACTATTCCGTTAATGAAAAAGAAACACTTGCTTTGATTTGGTCTTTACAGCATTTTAGTGTTTATGTCGGATGTGGTCCGGTAACTGTTTTTATCGATCATAACCTGCTGACCTTCCTCAGCAGTCTGCAGTCTCCCAACCAACGTTTAATGCGTTGGGCCCTATTGCTTCAATCTTATTGCCTTGAAATACGACATATTAAAGGCTGTGATAATGTGGTGGCGGATGCGTTGTCTCGGGCGCATTGAACAACTTTGCCTGGCAGACACCTGTGAAGATTGGTGACCAGGTGTTCTGCTCTGTTGTGCCTGTTTGCCACGAGATCTCTATCTAAACTTCTAGTGTTTTAGGTGCCTGGATACCTCTGTGGTCCAAACGTCTACGACAATGTTGTGACCTGGTTCACACATTGTCCACCTTCTCGAGGTACATTAGATTGGCACACTGTTCAAATATTCTGTGGTTTGACTCCTTTCATGAGTTAAAATTTTTATATGGGGTTTGTAAAGGTCCCTGATGGGTCCCCTTTTTGTGAGGGGGGTGTTATGGCCCTGGGCCTTGTGGGCTGGGTATTTGGTTGTTTGAACGCCATCTCAAAGCCGTCCTGTGAGACCAAAACGGATGTGTTCCTTTGTCTCGCTCCATCAGCAAATCGGTCGTGACGCGCGAAGCCTCCGCTCGGCTTTCCATGACAAAATCTCTTGTTAAAAGTGAAATCTGCCGGAAAATGGTTGATGTCCAGCTCTTGTGATAACCAGAGAAAGTGCACACGACGGTCCGGCTCCACAGAGCCATCCATTTAGAAATGATCCGGTGGTTTGTGGCTCTCGATGGCGGCAAGGAGCGCGGCGCACCGAGTGTCCTTAAAGCCGTCCTTAAAACTGTAGTAACAGTCCTTATTCTCTGTGAAGCCCGTAAAATATTCACCGAAAGCCAGATAAATTTTTCGAATGGTTTCCAGGTGCCAGTCTCTAACAGTTTCTGAAAAAATTCTGATAGGGAAAAAAAGCCCAAATCATTCTGCCATTTCCTGACAATTAAAATCCGCCGAGGGGGTGGACCACTCCTCACTCAAGCCTGCTCACAGGCGAATGACGCAACCGACAGGCGTGGAAAAACTCACACATGCGCACGAGGGTTCAAGCTTGTCTGACGCAATGACACGTGACTCAAATCCATATGGTTTTTGAAAAAAATAATAAGGTCGGATACTTTTCTAATAGACCTCAGGGGGTGGTGGCCAAGTGGTTAATGCGCTTGGTTTCAGTTCAGAAGGTTCCGGGTTCAAATCCCACCCCTGCCACATTTCTCCATGTAATGTGGAGTTGCGTCAGGAAGGGCATCTGGCATAAAACTCGTGCCAATTCAACATGCAGATCCACCTTGGATTTGCTGTGGCGACCCCAAGTGCAAACAAGGGAGCAGCCGAAGGGACTTACTTTTACTTTTCTAATAGACCTCGTATGTGGTGGGGGAGCGCCACCACATATACTCTAACACCACTGTGTTAGAGTATATGTGTGCCAATTTTGGCTCAATTCTGAGGTGCCATTTGGACAGGAGAGGGCCATACACACACACACACACAGTTCTCTCTTAGTACATAGATTGCTGCATTTTAGACCTGCAACCCATTCCAGAAGACAATGCGACAATAAAGCATGTACCACTTTGTAATGTTGCCCATCCTTGTCACAAAGATGTTTTGGCATTGAGGACACAAGGGATGGGATGAAGCATTTCTAGTGTTATCTTCTTTTTCTAGTGTTATGTTGTTCCTACAAATACATCTTAACATTTTTCATTTCAAAATTCTCCACACATTCTCTGCTGTTGGCAGATCAGGACTGCAAGCAGGCCATTCCAGCATCTGTACCTACTTATTCCACAGCCATATCTTTGTAATGTTTTCAAAATATAGTTTTGCATTGTCCTGTTGAATAATGCATCAGTGTTTCTGGAAAATGTTATCATGAAAGCAGCATATGTTGCTCTAAAATCTCAATACACTTTGACACAACCCCATTTCGTCACAGACCCTGGCTTTTGGACGTGTTACTGATAATAGTCTGGATAACTCCATATTCCTTGAATATTTTAATGACATTATGCACCAACAGGGGAGCAACTTGCAAATCCCTTCCCATCTTTCTTTGAGGAACATTGTTTTTAAATATTTCAATAATGTTCTCATGCATTTGGTGACAATCTGGAAATCCTCTGCCCATCTTTGTTCTTCAAAGACCCAACCTCTCAGGTTACTGCTTTTGTACAAAATCAAGATTGCAATCACCTGTGGGTATCACCTGTGTTTTGGTTGGTTGTTCTTTTCCAGTCTCAGATGTGCTGTCTATCTTCTTATCAGCTGCTCACATTAGGGATCACTGCAGCACATCGCTGTTTTGGTTCAAAACGCTGCTGCCAGACTCTTGACAAGAAGGTGTGGAGGGAAATGTGTGGGAGTGGCATCCGTGGACAATGGGATGCTGGACTGGCTGCGAGATGCCATGCCTGAGGCTGATGCAGCAGATCTTCTGAATCCCTGTTTTCTGTCTCTTCAGCTTTCTAAAAAATTTGTAACTGTTAGAATGGCCTAAGCAGTGGGTCAGACCTCTGAATCTGGTCTGCTTGAGGTTTCTTCCTCAGTATCATCAGAGGGAGTTGAGGTACCTTTGTTGTGATTTGGTGCTATATAATATGGAATAAATGTAATTGAAATTGAAGTAAATAGGCCTATTCCACAGAGCACTGTTCCTTCCCATTTATTCTTTATTAGCAATTTGGGGCACATTTTGAAGCATCATAGTAACTTCTTGGTCCATGTTTGTAACTCTCAAACAAACTTGGTATACATAGTAGTTGTGGCCATCATCAAAACCAGATTTGAAATTGGCATCCAATTTTTGAACTGTTTACTAATTTCATCCTGATTCTCAAAATAATTGATAGTACATGCTAACCTCTAGGTATTCATAGTTTTAGTGGCTTCACTCATGACTGAATGTCTTTAAATGAGGTATTCGTAGTGACTACAGCTTCAAACTTGTTTGTTCATGCACCACTGGGGAAAATATTGAAGCCAAAGCAGCATTTGTTGCGGTTTTTATTAAAAGTTGAACAAGTCGATCATGTATGGCTGAGAGTGCAGCTTCTTCCTTTTGTTTTTGGGCAGATTGCCATTTGCATTTTATAAGCCACCTAGTTGCCAAGTGTGCATTTTATAAGCCAGCCAGTTGCCAGTTCTGCACTTTATAAGTCAGCTTGTTAGGAGGAAAACCAGATTAAGCTATTTCATTCCATTTTTTTTTTTTCTTTTTTTTTTTTTTTGATTGTGGGTGATCGTAGTACAATGGTGCATTGTGGAATAGGGGTGTAAGATCATTTTTCAAAAAGAGCTTGTCATACGACTGGGGTTGTTAAAAAAATTAACTTATCCTTTACAGTAGAATCATGTGAAGATGCTACAAAAGCAAAAGCATCCAGTTGATGCAAAGTCCAGGGATATGCTCAATAACACTATATTAGTCCCATTTTCACAAGGAAACAATAAAAAAAAAAATGCTGTCTTTGAGCACCCACAGTAAAATGGGATTTTTCACCCGTCTTTTGTGCTTGTGTGTCTCAGGTTCCCAGCCCGGCCCATGAGATTCTCTATGTGAAGGAAGAGGAGTGTCTGTAGTGCGGCAGTTCCACATTTGATCCTCGGATGTGTCTCTGACTTTGTAATGTATCAGATAAGGCTACCCTGTGCTGGGCTTTGAAAACTGTCACCTACACACACACACACACACACACACACACACACACACACACACACACACACAAACACACACACACATATAGGGACACGTGTACAATGGAGGAGCTGGCTCTTTCTTGATACTTCTGTTTTTGCTACATAACACGTCTACACTTTGTAGTGCACAATGGAAGAATAAACTGTTTCGTAGCACCATATCTAGTAATGTGGTTGGAACATATACAAAAGAGATCTTTTATGACAAAGCTCACAGTTTGTATTTCATGTTTTTCTTTTGTTGACACGTTTGTTTGTGACACTACTGTATGCTGCTTCCTAATTGATGATTTGTGAACAGTGTGTTTTCCACCTACGATCTAATTTGGGGATTTGACTAACTATTTGGACATTGACAAACCCTTTTTTGGATTTTTCTCAATCACGTCATATTTGAGTTTGAAGCAAATATTAATATGAGTACATAAAGGTCATAACACTTTAAATCAACTCTAAATCAGTTTTCTGTGGATTTGTCATTGAAAGACCAACGCAATAACACACACCTGATGGAGAAACAGCTCAGTAGACTATTAACCAATTACTTTTGTTCCGTTAAAAATGTGGGACAGCACACAGACACACGCGCACACACAAATATACCTTATTTCTTACAGTATTTACCTAATTCCAATGTAAATGTCATCAAGCAAAAGTTCACAGTAAAATATGCGCTGATCAAGAGCAACAGTGCATCCAGAAAGTATTCACAGCGCTTTACTTTTTCCACAATTTGTTATGTTACAGCATTATTCCAAAGTGGAGTAAATGCATTTTTTTCCCACAAAATTCTGCTCACAACACCCCATAATGACAATATGAAAAAAGTTTTTTTTTTGAATGTTTGCAAATTTATTAAAAGTAAAAAATGAAGAAATCACATATGGGTGATTCTTAGACTACGGGCACTTATTATGTCCTTTGATCATATTGTATGAAAAACAGAAAAAAAGGGGAAATTTCACACTTTTATAGTTATCTTTACAATGAAAGTGTGTTAAGAAATTTGTTCTAGTAGTCTATGATGACTTTTTCACCTTTTTTCAGCATCATTATATGCAAATATTGCCGTTTTGTGCTTTTCCCACACCCAGACTTTTGATCTTCAATGATAAAAATGAATGGTAAAGAAACGTTTTTTCTAATGTTTTAAAATATCTCTGAATAAAATATCAGTAAAATAATCAAAACATAATTGGGGTATTCAATGTCATACAACTGTTGTGATTTTTTTAAACAAAATGTAGTTGTCCCACACTATTGCCGTAATTTCCACCACAACACTGTAATGTCCCTTTAAGCAGTTTGTATGAAAGATTGTTTGGGTAGTTTCTATGGCGATAAACAGTGACATCAGAGCACATGTATATAGCGCCAAATCACAACAAACAGTTGCCCCAAGGCGCTTTATATTGTAAGGCAATGGTGTGGTGGAAATTACATTTACAACGCCAATAGTGCCCGTAGTTAAAGAATCACTCATATATGTACATAAATATTCACACCCTTTGCTCAATAATTTATTGATGCACCTTTGGTAGCAATTACAGCCTCACTTCTTCTTGAATATAATGCCACAAACTTGGCACACCTATCTTCGAACAGTTTTACCCATTCCTCTTTACAGCACCTCTCAGGCTCCATCAGTTTGGATGGGGAGCATCGGTGCACAGCCATTTTCAGATCTCTCCAGAGATGTCCAATTGGTTTCTGGTCTGGGCTCTGGCTGGGCCACTCAAGGACATTCACAGGGTTGTCCTGAAGCCACTCCTTTATCCTTTGATATCTTGGCTGTGTGCTCAGGGTCATTGTCCTGCTGAAAGATGAACCCCAGTCTGAGGTCAAGTGCACTCTGGAGCAGGTTTTCATCCAGGATGTCTCTGTACATTGCTGCATTCCTCTTTCCCTCAATCCTGACTAGTCTCCCAGTTCCTGCTGCTGACAAAACATCCCCACAGTATGATGCTGCCACCACCATGCTTCACTGTAGGGAAGGTGCCTAGTTTCCTCCAAACATGATGCCAAAAAGTTCATTATTTGTCTCATCAGACCAGAGAATTTTGTTTCACATGGTCTGAGATTTCCTCATATGCCTTTTGGCAAACTCCAGGTCGCTGCCACGTGCCTTTTACTAAGGAGTGGCGTCCGTCTGGTCACTATACCATACAGGCCTGATTGGTGGATTACTGCAGAGATGGTTGTCCTTCTGGAAGGTTCTCTTCTCTCCACAGAGGAATGCTGGAACTCTGACAGAGTGACCATCGGGCTCTCAGTCACCTCCCTGACTAAGGCCCTTATCCCCTGATTGCTCAGTTTAGACGGGCGGCCAGCTCTAGGAAGAGTCGTGGTGGATCCGAACATCTTATATTTATGGATGATGGAGGCCACTGTGCTCATTGGGACCTTCAAAGCAGCAGAAATGTTTGTGTACCCTTCCTCAGATTTGTGCCTCAAGATAATCCTGTCTCAGAGGTCCTTTGACTTCATCCTTGGTTTGTGCTCTGACATGCACTGTGAACTGTGGGACCTTATATGTAGACAGGTGTGGGCCTTTCTAAATCATGTCCAATCAACTGACCCATCTGGACTCCAATTAAGTTGTAGAAACATCTCAAGGATAATCAGTGGAAACAAGATGCACCTGAGCTCAGTTTTGAGCTTCATGACAAAGGCTGTGAATACTTACGTACGTGTGACTCCTCACTCACTCACTCAGCTTCAACCATTTACTCCAATTAAGGGTCACAGAGATGGGATTTCTTAGTTTTGTTTTTGTTTTTTTATTTTATTTTATTTTTTTTACAAATCTGCAAAAATCATAAAAAAAAAATAAAAAATAAACTTTTTTTTTACATTGTAGTTATGTGGAATTCTGTGTAGAATTTTGAGGGAAAAATGAATTTATTCCTTTTTGAAATAAGGCTGTAACATAAAAAAATGTGGAAAAAGTGAAGCACTCTTTCTAGATGCACTGTATAACACACACACAAAAAAAATACCAACATCCAACTATATATTGAGCTTAATATTGCCTGTTTCATATCACATAACATTAATATAGAAAACTGGCCCTGGGACAGACTGGTGTCCTGTCCAGCATGTACCCCGCCTCATGTCCTATGACTGCTGGGATAGGCTCCAGCTCCCTGTGACCCTTAATTGAAGTAAGCGGTTGAAAATGCGATTGAGTGTGAGATTCTGGAGAACTGTCCTGTAAACTGTACAGTAGCAAAAAAAAAAGGGGGAAAAAACAATGAATTTGCACTAAATCAATTATAATAACTGTGAGTTGGTTAGACCATAAGTCATTTCTAGTGTAAAATGTATTGTGGCGATTACACTGAGAGTACTGTATTATCAGTCTTTGTGCTACAAAGTTGCACATTTGTAGGCATGATCATTAATCAGGTTTAGTATGTTTAACAGCTGAAAAAATAAGTTTGTGTATCAAATAACAACACAGGATGTTTAACAGCTAATGTGCTGCTGTACTGTCAAATTGGGGTCAATTTGAAAAATGAAGGGAAACAAGCCATCAATGAAAACAATGTATGACTCCATAAAGCTTGAACTTGATAAAGAAAAGTAAGCAGGCAGTCACATCAGGTTGGCATGTGTGTCACTCCCTTATAAAACAATACAATACATAGCTAGATGCATGGGCCATGATGGAATTCAGGGATAACACTTTTTAGATTGTTTCGAGTTCATTCAGTTTGGTGCAATATGTGCAATCCGGGGCAATTCTTGGTTTAATGTTGACAGTTTCCGTGATGAATTTGAATCGGTCAAAAGTGGCATTTATCACCTTCAAATACATATTTCTTCAAAAACCAGAGCCTTCAGCATTTCTGGATGGATCTCATCAACCCCTGGGGCTTTGCCACTGCAAAATTGTTTGACTATCTCAGTGACGTCTCCCAGGGAAATTGATGACATTAAACCCTGTATATATTCAATACATTTCGTATGGCCATTAGCCCATATTTTCCTCTTTTATTACCCGAGGCAATCAAATATGGCCAACGGGTATTGCAAAGGCTTTGTGTCAGTCTGTCTCTCCATGCTCAGCATAAGTCCAGTCCTATTACTGCCAAAGTCTTCAAATTCACAGGGAACTTTCTTGGGACACAGACCTTGGACATGTTCAAAGATGGTTAATCTTGACCTATTTTAAGAGGTATTTTCAGAGGTTCAAATGTCACATTCTCTTTCATTCTCTTGCTTTTTTTGAGTGGAGGGGTGACAGCCAATCAAAGTAAAGTTGTGCCATGACATCAGTGGCAGATCTGTATAAAATAGCTTCATTTATGTGTTTATACCAAACACTGAGTGAGGCCAAAAAAAGAAATCCAATAGGCCATCAGCATCATCCACCATGAGGACCTCTAAGAAACCATGGGCGCTGACATTTTGAATGGTCACATGTGCCATTCGCTTCATCTGCCATGAGGACCCGGTCACAGCAATGTCAGCTCCGGTTTACTTCCGTGTCAGACCGTGGACCCTCACTTCTGGTTTCAGGGCTGTGAAATGAAAACTGTAAAATCCGAGGAAAATTTGCAGGGGGTCTGGGGGGCATAGGCCCCCAGGAGCTGGGGTCTTGGGCCATGTGGGATCCCAGAAACCAAATAAATTTTTTATCTAATGATACATTTTCACCATCTCCTGGAACAAAAAGTCTCAAAATTAGCTCAAAACATTTAAATGACCCTGTATTCAACCTTTCATTTGCACTGTCAATGATCATGTTGAAATAACAAAATATGATGAGGAACTAGGGCCTGGAATGATTTTCCTTTAAATTGTAAACCAAATTATACATTAACTCAGAACAATTAAACTACATGAAATTTATGAAGACTGAAAAGACTGTTACAACATTTCAAAAACCACAGGTAAAGCTTGTAGAATATTTTGAAAATTGTGGTAAAATATCAATAACATACCTTATAGTAAAAAAGCCACATATTCTTGTGTAAATTCCTGTAAATCCAGTGTCTTTTTCCCATGAAAAAAATCTACATTAATAAAAACTCATTTACATTCTTGTGTAAATTCATGTGAATCCATTCAAAGCCACAGTCTTTTTTTTCCCCAATGAAAGAAAGTCTAGATTAATGAAAGAAGTCACATAATCTTGTCTAAGGGCCCGGTCCCACTGCGGAGACGATTAATTGAGCATGAATTGAGTATACAAATTACAGGCATTCGTTGTCATCTGCAACAAAAATGGCCAAAAATGACAAATGTCCCAGTATGAATTATGGTTATATTAATAAAGATAAAGATAAACATAAAGTTTATTGATCTCACAGAGGAGAAATTCACATGTTACATCAGCTCTTAAAAAACACACAAGGTGGGTGCAAGTAGAGGAAAATGTTCATCAAACAGCGTGTGCAAGGATAAGCAATAATAATACTTGTAACAGTACAAGACAGAGGATATGAGGTATATATATATATATATATATATATACACACACACACACATGCATGCATATGTACAGTGAGGAAAATAAGTATTTGAACACCCTGCGATTTTGCAAGTTCTCCCACTTAGAAATCATGGAGGGGTCTGAAATTTTCATCTTAGGTGCATGTCCACTGTGAGAGACATAATCTAAAAAAAAAAAAAAAAATCCAGAAATCACAATGTATGATTTTTTTAATAATTTATTTGTATGTTACTGCTGCAAATAAGTATTTGAACACCTACCAACCAACAAGAATTTTGGCTCTCACAGACCTGTGAATTTTTCTTTAAGAAGCCCTCTTATTCTGCACTCTTTAGCCGTATTAATTGCACCTGTTTGATCTTGTTACCTGTATAAAAGACACCTGTTCACACACTCAATCAATCACGCTCCAACCTGTCCACCAAAGCCAAGCACAACGAGCTGTCTAAGGACACCACAGACAAAACTGTAGACCTGCACAAGGCTGGGATGGACTACAGGACAACAGGCAAGCAGCTTGGTAGAAGACAACAACTGTTATGATTATTTATTAGAAAGTGGAAGAAACACAAGATGACTGTCAATCTCCCTTGGTCTGGAATTCCATGCAAGATCTCACTTTGTGGGCTAAGGATGATTCTGAGAAAGCTCAGAACTACACAGGAGGACCTGGTCAATGACCTGAAGAGAGCTGGGACCACAGTCACAAAGATTACATTAGTAACACATGATGCTGTCATGGTTTAAAATCCTGCAGGGCAGCAAGGTCCCCCTTCTCAAGCTAGCACATGTCTAGGCCTGTTTGAAGTTCACCAGTGACCATCTGGATGATCCAGAGGAGGCATGGGAGAAGGTCATGTGGTCAGATGAGACCAGAATAGAGCTTTTTGGAATCAACTCCACTTACCATGTTTAGAGGATGAGAACAACCCCAAGAAAGCCATCCCAACCGTGACGCATGGGGGTGACAACATCATACTCTGGGGGTGCTCATCTGCAAAGCGGACAGGACGACTGCACCGTATTGAAGGGAGGATGGATGGGGTCATGTATTGCGGGATTTTGGCAAACAACCTCCTTCCCTCAGTAAGAGCATTGAAGATGGGTCATGGCTGGGTCTTCCAGCATGACGATGACCCCAAACACACAGCCAGGGCAACTAAGGAGGGCTCTGTAAGAAGCATTTCAAGGTCCTGGAGTTGCCTGGCCAGTCTCCAGACCTGAACTCAATAGAAAATCTTTGGAGGGAGCTGAAACTCCAAACCTGAAAGATTTGGAGAAGATCTGTATGGAGGAGTGGACCAAAATCCCTGCTGCACTGTGTGCAAACCTGGTGAAAAACTACAGGAAACATTTGACCTCTGTAATTGCAAACAAAGGCTACTGTACCAAATATTAACATTGATTTTCACAGGTGTTCAAATACTTATTTGCAGCAGTAACATACAAATAAATTATTAAAAAAATCATACATTGTGTTTTTGGAATTTTTTTTTTATTTATTTATTTTTTTTAGATTGTGTCTCTCACAGTGGACGTGCACCTAAGATGGAAATTTCAGACCCCTCCATGATTTCTAAGTGGGAGAACTTGCAAAATCATAGGGTGTTCAAATACTTATTTTCCTCACTGTATATATATATATATATATATATATATATATATATATATATATATATATATATATATATATATATATATACACATACACATATACATATGCATATATATAAACATGATTGGGATTGAAAAGGAGATAGGAGCATCTTCTTTACAATATGTGAAATGGAGTTTAGGTGTGGTAAGGTGACATTAGTGCAGGGATTTGTAAACGAGTTGTTATTCCACATGATTTGTGGACATATTATTGAATGTGGTTATTTCACAGTGTTATTGTACAGTCTGACAGCAGCAGGGAGGAACGACCTGCGGTATTGTTCCTTCTTGCACTGAGGGTGCCTCAGTCTGTCACTGAACGAGCTGGTCAGCTCCACTACAGTCCGGTGCAGAGGGTGAGAGGAGTTGTTCATGATGGATTTGAATTTGATTAACACTCTCCTCTCAGCCACCTCCTCCAGAGAGTCCAGAGGACAGCCTAGGACAGAGCTGGACTTTCTGACCAGCTTGTTCAGTCTCTTTCTCTCCCACTCTGTGCTGCCCGGGGGCCAACAGACAACAGCATAGAGGAGAGCTGATGCTACAACAGAGTCATAGAAGGTCTTAAGCAGAGGCCTGCTCACTCCAAAGGATCTCAGTTTCCTCTCCTCAGGAGGTGGAGGTGACTCTGGCCTTTTTTGTACAGGGCGTCGGTGTTATGAGTCCAGTCCAGTTTACTGTTGAGGTGAACACCCGGGTATTTGAAACTGTCCACAGTCTTTATATCCTCCCCCTGGATGTTCACCAGTGGGTGAGGTGGTGGTTTCCTCTTGAAGTCGATCACCATCTTCTTCGTCTTACTGGTGTTGAGACAGAAGTGGTTGCACTCACACCATTCCACAAAGTCTGTGATGACCGACCGGTACTCCAGTTTGTTCCCCTCAGACACATGACCCACAATGGAGGAGTTGTCAGAGAACTTCTGGAGGTGGCAGCTGTCTGTGTTGTAGGTGAAGTCCGAGGTGTAGAGGGTGAAGAGGAAAGGTGAGAGGACGGTGCTCTGGGGGGCGCTGGTGCTGCACCTTACCACCTCAGACTGACAGTCGCGCAGCCGCACATACTGCGGGCGGTCAGTGAGGTAGTTGATGGTCCAGGTGGCGAGGTGTCTGATGGTGTTGAAAGCGCTGGAGAAATCAAAGAACATGACTCTCACAGTGCTCCCACTGGTCTCCAGGTGGGTGAGCACTCGCTGCAGTAGGTAGATGACAGCGTCATCTACCCTGATGTTGGGCCTGTAGGCGAACTGCAGTGGGTCCAGGGTGTCGCTCACCACAGTGCGGAGGTGAGACAGCCGTTCCATGGTCTTCATGAGGTGGAGGTCAGGGCAACTGGTCTGTAGTAGGCCGGTTCCTTGGCGTGCGGTGTTTTGGGAACCGGGACCACACAGGAGGTCTTCCACAGGGTGGGGACCACCCCCAGTCTGAGGCTCATGTTGAAGATGTGGCTGAGGACCTCACAGAGCTCATCTGCACAGGTCCTCAGCAGCCTTGGGGGTATCCCATCAGGTCCTGCTGCTTGCCTCTGCTTCAGCCGCAGGAGCTGGCCTCTCACCTCGGTTGGAGTTACAGTGAGGGGGGAGGGGGAGCTGAGGTGTGAGTTGAGGTGGGCTGGTGCTGAATACACTTGCGGGGGAGGAGGGACGAGGTCCGGGGTGCAGTGGAGGTGACCGGGGCTAGAAGGTGGGGGGTCAGAGGGACTGGAGGGCTGACTGCTGGAGACATGTGGAGGGCTGGGAGCAGGTAGGGGGGCAGGCGTGGAGTAGCCAAAGCCGTTAAAGTAGCTGTTTAACGCCTCTGCGAACCGAGAATCCCCATCTGCAGTCTTGCTGGCACCCTGCCCAAATCCGGAGGCAGCCTTGACGCATCTCCACACGTCTCTGATGTTGTTCCGGGCCAGCTGCTCCTCCATCTTCCCTCCATACACCTTCTTGGTTGCACGGATCTTCCACTGGAGCTCCTGTTGGACTCTACGCTGCACCTCTCTGTCTCCCGAGTTGAAAGGCCTCTTCTTCTGGTTCATCAGGACCTTCAGCTCGGGGGTCACCCAGGGGTGGTTGCTGGGAAAGCACCGTACCCTCTGGGTGGGCACAGTGCTCTCCACACAGAAGTTCATGTAGTCAGTGACACACTGGGTCAGGCCGTTGATGTCTTCACCATAAGAGTTTTGAAACATGCTCCATTCTGTGGTTCTGAAACAGTCCCTCAGCCTCTCAGTGGCCTCTTCAGTCCAGAGTTCCACTGACCTTTTCTGCACAGGCTCTTTTCTCACCCTGGGTGTGTATTGGGGGAGCAGATAGATGAGATTGTGATCAGAGCGTCCCAGCGGGGGGAGGGGGGTGGAGGTGTAAGCGTCCTCCACATTGGTGTAAAAGAGGTCCAGTATTCTATTGTCCCTGGTTTTACACGTGACATACTGGGTGAACGCGGTGAGGGTGGCGTAGAGGGAGGCGTGATTAAAGTCCCCGGTGATGAGGAGGAGGACGCATGGGTGTTGTGTCTGCTGCCACGTCACTGTACTGTGAATCCGCTCACAGGCAGCGGCGGCGTCCGCAGAGGGAGGAATATACGCGCAGAGCGTAATCACACATCCAAACTCCCGTGGGAGATAGTACGGCCTCATGCTCACGGCGACTAGCTCCACTTCCGAGGAGCAGATCTGCTCCTTCACGTGACTATGAGCTGCGCTGCACCATCTCTCACTCACATAAATGGCGAGCCCCCCCCTCTCTTTTTTCCACTCTCCGCCAGCGTCCTGTCCGCGCGGAAGAGTGTGAAGCCGTCCATGTTAATTAAAGAGTCCAGTACATGTTCATCTAACCACATCTCCGTGAAGCACATGAGACTGCAGCCCTTATACAACCTTTGGAAACGGGTTAGCGCTGCTAGCTCCTCGGTCTTGATGCGGAGAGACCTTACATTCCCCATGACCACAGACGGAATATAAGTCCTTCTCTGCTTTGTCCGCCCGCCCCTGCAGCCCCGTTTCTTTTGAATGTCTGCAGATATGTCCGAGTGCTCAGCATAGCGGGGACCCGACCCACTGTACGTTGAGTCTCTTAGTCTAAGCAGCTGATCCCTGCTATAAACAATGGGACGTCCGGAGTTGGAAACAAAGGGATTTCCCTACACTGCCTCAAATAGTGCCGACAGCAGCATGAAAATAATCACAAGAGTAACAAAAGTGGGTTTCCCATGTGCATACGAGGTCTGTGAGAAAAGTATCCGACCTTTTTATTTTATGCAAAAAAAATATGGATTTGATTCATATGTTTTTACATCAGCCAAGCTTGAACCTTCGTGCACATGTGTGAGTTTTTTCACGCCTGTCGGTTGCGTCATTCGGCTGTGGGCAGGCTTTGAGTGAGCACTGGTCCACCCCTCTCGTCGTTTTTTCATTGCGAGGAAATGGCGGAATGATTTGGGCTTTGTTCCATCAGAATTGTTTCAGAAACTGTTAGAGACAGGCAGCTGGAAACCATTCGGGAAAATTCACATGGCTTTCGGTGAAAATTTTATGGGCTTCACAGAGATTAAGGAGTGTTACTACCGCTTTAAGGACGGCCCACAATGGCGCACGGCATGCCGCGCTCCGAGCCGTGATCAACAGGCAGAAACAACCATTTCATTTCTAAATGGATAGCTGTATGGATCCGGGACCATCATGTGCAATTTCTCTGGTTATCACAAGAGCTGGACATCAGCCATTTTCTGGCAGATTTCACTTTTAACAGGAGATTTTGTCATGGAAAGCCGCGCGGACGCTTCGCACATCACGACGGATTCGCTGATGGAGCGAGACAAAGAACACCTCCCTTTTGGAGTGTCAGAGGACAAGTTGGGACATGCCCAGCTCTCCACAATTTCTCTTATACTCACTCGACTGGTAAGCCACTGAAAGCCGAGATAGGCATGTCCCAACTAAAAACTCTGATGGAACAAAGCCCAAAACATTCCGCCATTTCCTCGCAATGAAAAAATGACGAGAGGGGTGAACCAATGCTCACTCAAAGCCTGCCCACAGGCGGATGACGCAACTGACAGGCATGAAAAAACTCATGCATGCGCACGAAGGTTCAAGCTTGGCTGACGTAAAAACATGTGAATCAAATCCATATATTTTTTGCATAAAATAAAAAGGTCGGATACTTTTCTCACAGACCTCGTACTTGCACAGGGTACCACCCACTGCAAATAAAGACAAATAAGCACTATTAAAAAGTATTAAAAATAGCAAAAGTAGGAAAAGAGGGGGTACAGCTGAAGTAACAGGCTGCTGCATCAGCAGCGCCATCTTGACAAAAAAAAAAAAAAAAAAAATATATATATATATATATATATATATATATGTAACGGATAATGCATGTAGTGAGGAAACGGCTCCGACGCATTGCGATTATCACGGCAGTATTACGGGTGTATTATGAATGCATCACGCACGTGTTACGCGTGCACAGCATCTGCATCGCGGTCATAAAAGAAGCGCACTAGGGCCGTCGGCATCACTATTCACACCAACAATACAGCCTCTGGAGCATTTGCTGGACTTGGACAAGTTGATTGGAGTAAACAAGCAGTGAACAGGGTGAGTGGTAACGTCAGCGGATTGCATCAGAGCGCAGCTCGTCTGAACGATTATAACAAGAAGTTAATTCTGTTATAAACATAGGGATAAATACTGTAACAGCTGCAGACAAGAAGGAAAAAACACGTAACAACATGCTGTTTTATCAAGCTTTGACAATGTAAACAAGTCAAATAATTACCTATTTAGAAGGCTCAAAATGCTTTCTGCAGCTTGCACGTGTGCGCCACAGCTGCAGCTTCCTCTGTGATTCAGTAGATGATTAAAGCCATTTTCAACAGCCAATGTGCAGAATAAAATGATTAATCTGCCACAAAATAATTATTTTATATACACAGCATCCAGCACAGAGCATGTGACAGCCAGTAGAACAAAGAACGGCGTCCAGCTGTGAACACAGCGCATCTGATTTGCATCCGCCACAAATCAGATGCAAAACAGACGTAATAAAAACGCTTTATTCGTGGCCAATCTGTATGCAGTCGCTACAACTTATTTTCGTGATGTGGACATGATGGGAACGCAAAATATCTGTTTTACACACTGTCCCAGTCCGCTGCCAAGCCGCAAATCCCTGTCACTTGCGGGTATCAGCAGATGACGGTGAATATACAGTGCATAGACTATGTATTGTGTATGTATTGTGTATGTATTGTGTATGTATTGAGCATGTATTGCATATGTAAGGCGGATGCCATCCGCAGCCAAAATTTTATGCAGCTCAAAAATCCTGGCAATGGAAAAACGTGCCTCTGCGGATAATTGCGGACATGTGCGGGTGTCGGCCGAATCATACAAGCATGCGTCACGCATATTGCTTATGTGAAGCGAGTATGAGCCAATTTTGTGCGCAATCCATACGCAGATCCTCCTAAACGCCACTGGGACAGGGCCCTAAAATTCTGTTTGAACAGCACAATGTTTATTTTCCAGAGAGAGAAAAATTCTTACTGTGTTTTCTGGTGGCACAGTTCACTTTTCCCATTTCTTTAATCTTTCAAGTGTGTTGATGAAGCCAGCGACAATTCCACGGATTCTTGTCCTTATCAGACTTTTTCAAACGGTCTTTCTCGCCGCCTTCTCTCTGTCCGACGTCGGTCCCTGACACAGACATGCTGCACAAGTCTTCTTTTAAAAAACTTTAGAGCTGTAAAGGTTTGTGATGTCCACATGCTACGGTTTAGCTTAAGCTGCGCGCAGCTGTAGCGTTAGCATGTAACATTAGCATTTGTGCTAATGTCTGCTAACGCCCAATCACTCAAAGCTAACTTGCTATGGGATAAATTTGTCTTGATACCTGCAAATGTACAGAGGGTGATTTACAAATATTCCTTGATTTGCACAACTTCCTCTCTTGTCAAAAGCTCATGTATACGCCAGGCCTCATGCAGATGGTGTTAAAACATACATATTGTTTTTGATTGACTGATTGAGAGAGGGGCTTTATTGAAGATGTACCAATTGTACATAAGGCAATAGGATCTTAATAATTAATTAAACAACTGCAAATTGCTCATACGGTCGAGAGTATTTTATTTTATATTTTTATTATTATTATTATTTTGTTTGTTTGTTTGTTTTGCAAATGGCCGATAGGCTAAAAAAGTTCCATTCATCCATTATCTATACCCACTTACTCCAATTAAGGGTCACCGAGGGCTGCAGCCTATCCCAGCAGTCATAGAGCTGAGACGGGGTACACTGGGGAGAGGATGCCATCTGTTGCAGGGCCACGGCTAATAAACTTTTGAGATTTTGTTTTCAATTTACACTTTAGGTCAGTTAGATTTATTGTATTTCGTAAATGATGGAACAAATTGATAGCAACTAGACAGATAGTAACTTAAGTTTTAAGAACATAATTGTTAAAATATGTCCATTCCATCTATTTTAGTACTCTGTTTTAGACATATTCTTTCTCAAATGGCCACGTCAGTGGGGGCTTAATGCTGAGGTGCAACCCTGCATCCTACTACTGTGTGAGGTATATATAGTTACCAATACGTTATCAATTATGCATGACTTAATACTAGTGTATGTAGACTGGAAGTTGTATTATTAGGTAGGTAGAGATGCCTATCACATGTTTAAGCCTAGGCTGAGCAGGTACCCTAGCTAAGTCTTGTTAAATATTTTAAATGTGTGTCATTCCCTCCGTGTTTGTATCACAAAGCGCCCTCTTGGGTGGAGAAAACAGGACCAAGAAATACTATGAAACATTATTGTTGCAATGACTTTTATGTTGGGTTATTTTTTTTATCTGTATTCAGAATCAGTATCAAATTTATTACCAAGTGAGTGCTCACATACAAGGAATTTCATCTGGTGTCATTGGTGCGTAAACAACAATTAAAAAGGAAAAGAAAAAAAAAGCACTTATATAAGAAGTAAAAGAGTCAAATAGGCAAAACTATGTTCACAGTTAAATACTTTGTGTGTTGCATAACTTGTTATACAGCTTTATAGTGGAATGGAACAGAGGAGGGGTTTCCTTTGAATAAAAAAGCGAGGAAATTTAAGTTGCAGTTTGCCAGAAGACGTGGGGGATTCAAGACTGCTCCACATAACACAAATTAGAAGCAAATCAGCTCAGAAATTAGATTTAGAAGGGCAGAAAAATGCAAAGGAAGAATTACTTGTGATGGAGAAGAATTCTGGCTCGTCGATCTCATCCAGATGCACAGAGATACACAAACTTTAAAGGAGAAATGTGGCTTTTTATAATCCAGACCCTGTTATTGTGATATTTTGTGGGTCATCTTTTTGAACTAAACATGTCTAAAGTGCCCTCAAAAACATGGAGAACATAGTGCCCTAGTCAGTGGCGAGAACGCGCTGTATCTGTCCTTTTTTTCTTTGCTCCCCTACCCCTCAAAAAGTCTGTGCACACCACTGCATGCTTCATCTCCCCCACTTGGGGCATTAACTCTCACCAGACCCAGAGAGGGGACAATCCCCCGTATTTTGACAATGCACCATGGACTCAGATTTGGAAGTGCTGATCCTCATTCCAGTCACTTCACATAAGATTAGATTAGGTCGAACTTTATTGATCCCTTGGGAAGACTCCCTCAGGGAAACTGAGGTTCTAGCAGTATTGCATAGCAGCACACAGGGTAAGAAGCACACAGAATATCAAAAGTGAAAAAAAGAAAAAAAAAAGACCTTAAACCTACCCAGAGATGACATCATCACCACATCATCCTCAAAAACCAGAGATGCAACTCTGAAGTCACCAAGCTAGACGCCCTCTAATCGTGATTGCGCTTTGAAATCCTGTCCATGAACATCTGAGCATAAGTAGTTAAGGAACCATTTTGTCTCTTTTAGTTCACAGCAAATTACACAAAAATGAAAACCAAACAAAAAAAGTTACATAAATGCTTGTGAGAACAGCTGTTCTTGCTGGAAATGACAAAAAAAGTAATTCTGTTACCAAAGAGGTTGTAATGCAAAGAGCAGGCGTGGAATCAGAATCTGGAGCCACTGATTCAGCTGTTCTTCTCTTTTACTGTTTTTTTTTTTTCTGTTTGTGTTGACACTTCAAAGACAGCTCTTTAATCTTGTTTAGAGTTGGGGTTGATGCATAAGTGAATTTTGTTAATTTTACCTCAATTTGACAGTTATAGGAGACAAATCCGTTATTTGTCTGCTTGTACACTTTTTGTTTCAGCAGCAATACAATTTCTCTGTTCAATGATGGATTTGTACAAAATGTGCTGTGCAATAATAATTGTGCTTCATGTAATCGACATGTTGCAAGCCTTCACCAATCAATAATTGTGTTTTTGTGGTTTTAGTGTTTGTTTCATTGATGTCATCCTGTTTTCTGTTTGGCTCCGGCTGTTAACACCAAAATAAGCTGTGAACTGTTTCACCCTCTTTGCTCCGACGCCGTGATCACTTCTGGTTCTGGTGATAATCGGTTCTGTCATGTCACATGGTGAAAACATGAGCAATCTGCAAATACAGCAGAATATAAGCGATGCCTTCTGTTTCACTTTGTTTCCACTAGATGGCAGCAATTACACATGAAACAGTTAATGCTTCATGAACTTTGAAACAATCATACCTCTGTGCCACAGGCTTTTATTATATTGACAGCTTATTTGATTTTAACAACAGCAGTAATAATAATATAATCACAGTAATGAATTATTGTATAGCACCTTTTGGTGCAGACTAAACATTTCTAAGTCAAGTCAACTTTGTCAATTCTGTAATACATACACAGACATACTGAGAATTGAAATTTCGTTACTCTCAGTCTCCCGCACAACACAGAGTAAAAAATAAAAAAGAGATGTTACAATTTTGAATATGCATAAATAGCAGTGCAAAATACTTTAATATACAAATAATGAATGTTTATAAATTCAATGGTACGAATATTTCATTCGGTGAAAGATGGTCTGTTCCATCTTTCACCGAATGAAATTTTTTTTTTTTTTTTCCATTGAAAGAATTAATGAAACATTTGTTATTTGTTTTATATAATGGCAAAAGTAGATTCTTGTCATTTGATATTTTATTAATTTATAAACACCAGAAAAAGGGACTTACGAGGGCTGTCAATGAAGTAACGGTCCTTTTTATTTTTTTCAAAAACTATATGGATTTCATTCATATGTTTTTACGTCAGACATGCTTGAACCCTCGTGCGCATGCGTGAGTTTTTCCAAGCCTGTCGGTGACGTCATTCGCCTGTGAGCACTCCTTGTTGGAGGAGTCGTCCAGCCCCTCGTCGGAATTCCTTTGTCTGAGAAGTTGCTGAGAGACTGGCGCGTTGTTTGATCAAACTTTTTCTAAACCTGTGAGACACATCGAAGTGGACACGGTTCGAAAAATTAAGCTGGTTTTCAGTGAAAATTTTAACGGCTGATGAGAGATTTTGAGGTGATTCTGTCGCTTTAAGGACTTCCCACGGTGCGAGACGTCGCTCAGCGCTCTCAGCCGCCGTCATCAGCCTGTTTCAAGCTGAAAACCTCCACATTTCAGGCTCTATTGATCCAGGACGTCGTGAGAGAACAGAGAAGTTTCAGAAGAAGTCGGTTTCAGCATTTTATCCGGATATTCCACTGTTAAAGGAGATTTTTTTAATGAAAGACGTGCGGACGGGTCCGCGCGTCGGGACGCAGCCGACGCGGTGCGGCGGCACAGGAAAAACACCTCCGTGTTGATAACCATTTGTAAAATCCAGGCGGCTTTTGATGGCTTTCAGTGGAGTGAGTATATGAGAAATTGTTTAACAGGCAGGACATGTTCCAACTTGTCCTTAAGGCTTTCAACAGAGGTGTTTTTCCTGTGGTGGAGCGTCGCGGCGGCTGCGTCGCGGCGGCTGTGTCCCGACGCGTGGACCCGTCCGCACGTCTTTCATTAAAAAAATCTCTTTTAACAGTGGAATATCCGGATAAAATGCTGAAACCGACTTCTTCTGAAACTTCTCTGTTCTCTCACGACGTCCTGGATCAATAGAGCCTGAAATGTGGAGGTTTCAGCTTGAACAGGCTGACGACGGCGGCTGAGAGCGCTGAGCGACGTCTCGCACCGTGGGAAGTCCTTAAAGCGACAGAATCACCTCAAAATCTCTCATCAGCCGTTAAAATTTTCACTGAAAACCAGCTTAATTTTTCGAACCGTGTCCACTTTGATGTGTCTCACAGGTTTAGAAAAAATTTTGATCAAACAACGCGCCAGTCTCTCAGCAACTTCTCAGACAAAGGAATTCCGACGAGGGGCTGGACGACTCCTCCCACAAGGAGTGCTCACAGGCGAGTGACGTCACCGACAGGCGTGGAAAAACTCACGCATGCGCACGAGGGTTCAAGCATGTCTGACGTAAAAACATATGAATGAAATCCATATAGTTTTTGAAAAAAATAAAAAGGACCGTTACTTTATTGACAGCCCTCGTATATTTTGGTGCTTTGATGTCAACAGTCCAACACGAACTTTAAGTAAGAGTTCAAAATTGTTCTCAGTCAACTTGCAAAAACAATTCTGGCGATGTATTCCATAAGGCCGTGCACTGACATCGTGTACAGACCGCTGTCTGCTTTCCTCATTCCAGTGAAAAATTGATCCAGAAATGTGTCCAGCTTTTCATCCTAACTTCACCCTAACAGCTCTTCATGCCTCCAGACAGCTTGTAGCATAGTGGATTTGTTTTTTTGTCTTAGAAGTATTAGCATCATCAATTAGTTCCTTCAAATTGTCGTCCACTCCACCATGTTTATCTAAACGTAGTAGTGTGAGCATGCGTAGTGGACGGGACGTGCAATAGCACATTTCATATAGTACCAAAATTGCACGCTTAAAAGAACCATTGCACGGTCAATGATACACAATGGGAAATGGTACGAATAATCCATGTCACGTGACATACAAGCCACCAATCAAATGACAAGGATCCACTCAGCCATTGTACAAAAAAAAAAAAAAAAAAATCAAAACAAAAACTGTATACGAGGTGCATTCAAAAAGTATCCAACCTTATTTTATCCCATGGAAACAAATGAAGCATGCGAGTTGTCATTTGTTGGGGAGGTGTAGGGAACCTTCTTCCCCATGTGTGAATTTTGTCTCTGCAGAACACATCAGTCGGCAGCAGTCAGTCTTAGAGTGAACACATATTACTGAGCAGCCTGTGGATTCTCATTTGCTATAACGTGACAGAACAACTTGAGCAAAAGTATGGCATCAAATTTTGCCAAAAGGTTGGTGATACCCAAGCAGTAACCATTCACAAGAGTCAACAGGCTTTGGAGATATTTCCATGAACATAATATAAACAAAAGAGTAGCATAACCACTTAAAAAGTAGGTCAGAAATTCGTTCAAACAATGGCAGAATCGCTGCGAGAAGTGTGTGCAGTCTCAAGGAGACTACTGCAAACGGGAATAGGATTTCAGACTTCCAGGTAACTGTATATTTCATGGTCAAAACAAAAAATTGACCTGTAGCAGTCTACTGTGCATGCATTATTTTTTTTTTTTCTTAATAAACATTGGGTCATTAGCAGATTTCATTAACTTCTCTTAACAACATTTCAATTTTATTCAAGTTACTTTAAAACTGTACCAGAATGCTATGAAACCCACAGCAGTCTGGAGGTAGTTGAATATAATTGAAATATGGCTACCAGTAACATGAAGTATGCAGGCAGGATGTATTTGGCTAAGATATGCAAGAAGGAAGGTATGGCGTCCTTTTGGGTGCCCAGATGTTTATATAGTCTCCTTCATGCAAACAGAAGCACAAATATGACAAATGTAACAAATCTATTAAATAAAGAAAAAAAACTTTGTTTCACATGTTCAAGTATGGGGATTGGTTTGGGATCTGGGAAATGGTGTTCTTATTTTAAACTCTTGTATGATATTTTACAGAATAAACAAGTCTTTTCTATTTGTTACAGACCCATAATGGTAGTCCTAATGTTACCAATAATAATAGGATTCCACAAACAACTTACTGGTTGTTGAATATCTTCATTTTCTTGTTATTGGTGAATTATACAGACGTGCCAATAGTAGAACTCTATGACTTTCACTTTTAACCTTAATGTTGAACTTTGACAAGGGCGCAATTTAGAACTAGAAACTCGGGGGGGACAAAGTGCGAGGCCCGCAGGGCCGAAACCCATAGGCTGGGGGTCTGGGAGCCGCTTTAAGCTCCCACAAGCCAGCGGTTTCTAGATAAGCTCAGATGTATTCTGAGCATCCAGAACAGTAACTTTAACATCTGACCAAAAGAAACGCAGACATCGCCAGGAAAGCTCGTTTCTTAAAAAAGCAGGGAAAAATTCAACAGACATGGACATCCAACTGCAAAACATTTATCAAATTGAATGGAACACCAGAACAAGCAAAGGTTATGGTAATCAGGAACATCGAGGAACTGGACAAATACGACCAATAAGGTATGAGGACACAAACACATCACAACACCATGACACAGACCAGAGGAAGCTATTCATCTACTACATCATCTACATCTGGAGACAAGAAGGATATAACTCAAAGGATTGCTGATCATGGAAAAGTAGAACTGAGAACATTTAAATACACAGACCACAATGTACTGGACTTGGAGCACGACACAGACCCGGACAATAATTTCTTCTCAAATATCAATGACAGTTGTTGCTATTATACAGATGAACAGTTTAATCGGATCATTAAAACAGATAACAAATTATCAATAATCCATTTCAACAGCAAAAGTCTATATGCAAACTTTAACAACATAAAGGAATATTTAAGTCAATTTAAAAAAATATTTAACATAATTGCTATATCAGAAACATGGATCAATGAAGATAAAGGAATGGATTTTGAACTGGATGGATATGAATTTAATTGTGTAAACAGAAAGAATAAGAGTGGAGGAGGAGTGGCTGTGTATGTGGATAAGAACATGGATTATAAAATAGTAGACAATATGACAACTGTGATTGATAACTTATTAGAATGTATAACTATTGAAATATGTGAAGAAAAAAGCAAAAATGTATTAGTCAGCTGTATATATAGAGCACCAGGATCTAGTATTGAAACATTCACTGACTGTATGGGAAAAATGTTCTCAAAAACTAATCAAAAAACTGTGTTCATTTGTGGTGACTTAAATATTGATCTGCTCAATCCAAATAAGCATAAAATAACAGATGAATTTATCAGTATAATGTACAGTATGAGTTTATATCCAAAAATCACCAGGCCAAGCAGAATTACATCCCATAGTGCTACCTTAATTGATAATATATTCAGCAATGATAGTGA
The DNA here is from genome assembly GCF_902500255.1 of Thalassophryne amazonica. Taxonomy (NCBI): domain Eukaryota; kingdom Metazoa; phylum Chordata; class Actinopteri; order Batrachoidiformes; family Batrachoididae; genus Thalassophryne; species Thalassophryne amazonica. The sequence continues at coordinate 122,997,629 of NC_047105.1, forward strand.
GAATAACACTGTGAGTGGATTATTAATCAATGACATTAGTGATCATCTACCAGTTTTCATCGTTTATAATAGAAACCATCGGCGGAATCAGCCAGAGGAGAAAATAAAATACAGGCGAGTGCGGACAGAGGAAAACATGAACACACTAAAGAAGGATTTACAGGAGCAAAACTGGGAAAAGATATACAGTGAAAGTGATGTTGATAGTGCATATGAAACTTTTTTACAAATATTTACATCATTATATGATAAAAATTGTCCAATTAAACAAGACTACAGAAAACATAAAATCCAAGATCGACCATGGATGACGAAAGGGTTACGAAATGCATGTAATAAGAAAAATACACTGTATAGAGAATTCATAAAACTAAAGACTAAAGAGGCAGAAAATAGATTAACTAATATTATACGGGTATGTAGGAAGGAATATTATAGTAACATATTATATAATAACAAAAACAATATTAAAGGAATATGGGATATATTAAATAGCATTATCAAAAATGGTAATAAAAAACAGAGTTACCCTCAGTATTTCATTGATAATAATGTCAAGAAGGAAAATAAGGTAGTCAATGGTTTTAATAATTTTTTGTAAATATTGGACCAAGCTTGGCAGAAAAAATTCCAGATTCCCAACCTGAGGATTGGGATAATAATCTCATAGAAAGAAATCCCTGTTCAATGTTCCTCACAGCAGTGGATGGAAAAGAAATTATAGACATTGTGAATAATTGTAAATATAAAACATCTACCGATTTAAATGAAATTGATATGGTGGTGGTAAAACAGGTCATTGAATGGATTGTAGAACCATTAACATACATCTGTAACTTATCATTTCAAACCGGTAAATTTCCCAATCAAATGAAAATAGCTAAGGTTGTGCCGCTGTATAAGACTGGGGATAGACACCACTTCACAAATTATAGACCTGTTTCTTTGCTTCCACAATTTTCCAAATTATTAGAAAAGTTATTCAATAATAGATTAGACAAATTCATAAATAAATATAAATTACTTACTGATAGTCAATATGGATTCAGAGCACATAGTTCAACATCACTTGCATTAATAGAATCAGTTGAGGAGATTACAAATGCCATAGACCACAAATTACATTCAGTTGGAATATTTATAGACCTAAAAAAGGCTTCTGATACAATCAATCATGACATATTAATCAATAAACTTGAACAGTATGGGATTAGGGGGTTGGTGTTGCACTGGGTGAGAAGCTACTTAAGTAACAGAAAACAGTTTGTGAAGTTGGGGGAATATACATCATCATGCTTGGACAATGCTTGTGGCGTCCCACAGGGGTCAGTATTGGGTCCAAAACTGTTTCTAATTTATATAAATGATATTGTCAATGTTTCCAAAATATTAAAATTAGTATTATTTGCAGATGACACAAGCATTTTTTGTTCAGGGGGGGATTTGCAGGAGTTACTGAGGAGGATCAGTATAGAAATGGGAAAATTGAAAATATGGTTTGACAGAAACAAATTATCATTAAACTTAAGTAAAACAAAATACATGTTATTTGGCTATTGTAATACAGACATACAGGTTCAGTTACAAGTCGAGGGGGTAGATATTGAAAGGGTATATGAAAATAAGTTTCTGGGGGTGATAATAGATGATAAGATAAACTGGAAGACTCATATAAAACATATACAAAGTAAACTGTCAAGAAGCATTTCAGTTCTAAACAAAGCGAAACATATTCTGGACCACAACTCACTCCGCATTCTTTACTGCTCACTGGTTTTACCATATTTACAGTACTGTGCAGAGGTATGGGGTAATACTTATAAAGGTACAACACAATCACTATCAGTAATGCAGAAAAGAGCTATAAGAATTATTCATAATACTGGCTATAGAGATCATACAAATCCACTATTTTTACAATCCAAATTCTTAAAATTCACAGACTTGGTTCATTTTCAAACAGTACAAATCGTGTATAAAGCAATAAAGAATTTACTTGGAGCAAATATTAAAAATATGTTTTTTAACAGATCAGGGGATTGCAATCTGAGGGGGAAATTTAATTTAAAGCATCAGTGGGCACGAACAGCATTAAAAGGTTTCTGTATTTCTGTCTGTGGGGTGAGGATGTGGAACAGATTGGGAGTGGGGCTCAAGCAATGTCCAAGCATGAACCAGTTCAAACAGCGGTACAAAAATGCCTAGTCTGAGTATCGTATCACATTAAAATTAAAAGAAACAAAGCATGCAAGGATTATGACTGAACAGAAGTACTTAGACTAGTGATAATAATTTCTTATAGGCCTACACCCTAGCCTACTCTACAAGCTACAAATAGCCTACCTGTAGCCTAGGCCTACTCGAATTTGCATCATTTCATCAATCATGTTAAAGTTAGGCTACAGCATAAACTTGTAAAGTGACTTACATATAATTCTTGTATTTTTAAAAACAACTGACTAAAACTATAGGTTTTACAATGTTTGCATGTCAATTTACCATAATTGTTTTGTAATGAGTATTACAGTATTTCTCAGTTTTTGTTACAAATAGTTGTAGTTTCAACAAATACATTTGATTAGAATCACATATTGTTGTTGTACATCTAACAAAAACATTCTGTTTAATAGTTTACAAAAGGTGACTGTGATTGAAACAAAAAATATGTTTTTGGGTTTCCAATACATTTCTGTAGTAATTTTACATTGTTTTTATGTCAATTTCATGGCATTTTTTACAGCATTTTTTACAGTGAATGCTGTTGACAGTTGACAGAATTACTGTATACAGAAAATATTCACAATGCTTCACTTTTTCCACATTTTACAGCCTTATTCCTAAATTAACAAAAAACAAAATTACACATGCAATACCCCATAATTGCAATGTGAAAAAAGCTTTTTTCAGATTATTGCAAATTTATTAAAAATAAAAAAAAGCTAAGAAATCACGTGTACATAAGTATTCACAGTCTTTGCTCTGAAGCTCAAAACTGAGCTCTGGTGCACCCTGTTTGTACTGATCATCCTTGAGATGTTTCTACAACCTAATTTGAATCCACCCAGGGTAAATTCAGTTGATTGCATGTGATTTGGAAAGGCACACACCTGTCCATATATAAGGTCCCACAGTTGACAGTGCATGTTTGAGCACACAAACCAAGCATGAAGTCAAAGGAATTATCTGTAGACCTCTGAGACAGGATTGTCTGGAGGCACAAATTTGGGGAAGGGCAAAGAAACATTTCTGCTTCTTTGAAGGTCCAAATGAGCAAAGTGGCCTCCATCATACATAAATGGAAGAAGTTCAGATTCACCAGGATTCTTCCTAGACCTGACCACCCGTCTACAACCTCTGGCAAAAATTATGGAATCACCGGCCTCGGAGGATGTTCATTCAGTTGTTTAATTTTGTAGAAAAAAAGCAGATCACATACATGACACAAAACTAAAGTCATTTCAAATGGCAACTTTCTGGCTTTAAGAAACACTATAAGAAATCAGGAAAAAAAATTGTGGCAGTCAGTAACGGTTACTTTTTTAGACCAAGCAGAGGAAAAAAATATGGAATCACTCAATTCTGAGGAAAAAAATTATGGAATCACCCTGCTCGTTAGTCTGCATCTGAAAAGGAGTGATCACACCTTGGAGAGCTGTTGCACCAAGTGGACTGACATGAATCATGGCTCCAACACGAGAGATGTCAATTGAAACAAAGGAGAGGATTATCAAACTCTTAAAAGAGGGTAAATCATCACACAATGTTGCAAAAGATGTTGGTTGTTCACAGTCAGCTGTGTCTAAACTCTGGACCAAATACAAACAACATGGAAAGGTTGTTAAAGGCAAACATACTGGTAGACCACATAAGACATCAAAGCGTCAAGACAGAAAACTTAAAGCAATATGTCTCAAAAATCGAAAATGCACAACAAAACAAATGAGGAACGAATGGGAGGAAACTGGAGTCAACGTCTGTGACCGAACTGTAAGAAACCGCCTAAAGGAAATAGAATTTACATAGAAAAGCTAAACGAAAGCCATCATTAACACCTAAACAGAAAAAAACAAGGTTACAATGGGCTAAGGAAAAGCAGTCGTGGACTGTGGATGACTGGATGAAAGTCATATTCAGTGATGAATCTCGAATCTGCATTGGGCAAGGTGATGATGCTGGAACGTTTGTTTGGTGCCGTTCCAATGAGATTTATAAAGATGACTGCCTGAAGAGAACATGTACATTTCCACAGTCATTGATGATATGGGGCTGCATGTCAGGTAAAGGCACTGGGGAGATGGATGTCATTACATCATCAATAAATGCACAAGTTTACGTTGATATTTTTGACACTTTTCTTATCCCATCAACTGAAAGGATGTTTGGGGATGATAATGCATCTTGCCATTGAGCAAAAACTGTGAAAACATTCCTTGCATAAAGACACATAGGGTCAAAAAATAGTCCGGATCTTAATCCAATTGAAAATCTTTGGTGGAAGTTGAAGAAAATGGTCCATGACAAGGCTCCAACCTGCAAAGCTGATCTGGCAACAGCAATCAGAGAAAGTTGGAGCCAGATTGATGAAGAGTACTGTTTGTCACTCATTAAGTCCATGCCTCAGAGACTGCAAGCTGTTATAAAAGCCAGAGGTGGTGCAACAAAATACTAGTGATGTGTTGGAGCGTTCTTTTGTTTTTCATGATTCCATAATTTTTTCCTCAGAGTTGAGTGATTCCATATTTTTTTCCTCTCCTTGGTCTAAAAAGTAACCGTTACTGACTGCCACAATTTTTTTTTCTTGATTTCTTATAGTGTTTCTTAAAGCCAGAAAGTTGCCATTTGAAATGACTTTAGTTTTGTGTCATGTCTGTGATCTGCTTTGTTTCTACAAAATTAAACAACTGAATGAACATCCTCCGAGGCCGGTGATTCCATAATTTTTGCCAGGGGTTGTAAACTGAGCGATCGTGCGAGAAGGGTCAAAATTCTCTGGTCTGATGAGACAAAGATTGAACCTTTGGTGTGAATTCCAGGCATCATGTTTGAAGGAAACCAGGCACCATCCCTACAGTGAAGCATGTTGGTGGCAGCATCATGCTGTGGGGATGTTTTTCAGCGGCAGGAACTGGGAGAGTAGTGAGGATTGAGGAAAAGATGAATGCAGCAATGAACAGAAACATCCTGGATGAAAACCTGCTCCAGAGTGCTCCTGACTTCAGACTGGGGCGATGGTTCATCTTTCAGCAGGACAATGAATCAGCATTTTGATTTGCCACATCTGTGAGGTGGGATGGATTATCTCATCAATGAAGAAGTGCTCACTAACACAGATTTACACAGATTTGTGAACAATATTTGAGAGAAATAGGTCTTTTGTTTATATAGAAAATGTTTTACATCTTTGAGTTCAGCTCATGAAAAATTGGAGCAAAAACTAAAGTGTTGTTACCTTTATAATTTTATCCAGTGTACATCTAAAACCAGCTGAAGTTGAAAAATGTCAAACTTCTCCTTTCAGGCCAGGGCCGAGCATCAAAACATACGACACAGGACCACAGCTAGTGATGGCCAAATGAGGCCTCAGCAAACTTATGTGCACTTTGCTTTGAACGCTTTTGAAAAAGAGATCACCATCTAGTGGGCTCAGGAAAAAACAGTAAATTAGGGACGCACCGATACCGATACCAGTATTAATTTACTCGTATTTGTAAACATAAAAAATGCCTGATACTCCATGACCTGATACCGCTTTACAGCAGCGTGATGTCAACCTCTCAATGTGGGATTTTCATGCACACGCTCAGAAATTTCCAGACTAAGTTGAAATACATCCGTCAATGCTGTCCATTAATTGGCTGAAAGCCAAAAGAATAATCTACATAAAGCCTTCTGAGTGTGGGTCAGAACATCTGAAAAAACTTTCATTCCTCATGTGGCTGGAAATAAGTTCCTCTGTGACTTCGGCACTTTGCACTGCAGCTCCTCCATCAGAACTCAGATCAGGGCTTCAGCGGTGGACATTGTCCATCAAGTTGGTGAGTTTCAGCCCTTGGTGTGGGTGTTCTGGCATCTCGGTCCGCTACAGGTGTAATTTGTTTGCGGGTTCGCTGGGTTCAGAAACCTCTGCTCGCTTCCACGAGCTGCACTTTGCACAAGAAGCTGGATCACTGCACACCTCATTCATTAAACAGCTCATTTACCACAAGCAACAGGATATTCTGTCTGAACGTGAGGAAATATCCCATCATCCACAAAGGAAAAATAAAATAATGTTAAATTTACTATGTTTGCCTCCTTGTGTTGTGACACAGCATGTGTGTGTGTGTGTGTGTGTGTGTGTGTGTGTGTGTGTGTGTGTGTGTGTGTGTGTGTGTGTGTGTGTGTGTGTGTGTGTGTGTGTGTGTGTGTGTGTGTGTGTGTGCATGACACCACATGTGCATAATCCATGCTCCTCCAATATTACATGTTCCACCTTTGGGGGTGGGGATACAGTTTGTATTTGTGTATGTTACTAGAATGTATTTAATTAAAAGTTAAAAATAGTAATAAATAGTAAAAATAGTATGGAGAGTGAAAGAATGTTTAGCTCAGTGTTGTAGATAAAAACAGAAACAGTCTCACAGTTGATTAAGCAGATGCTTTTCATCAAAATGAATCTGCCCCTCACATTTTCAAAAAAGGTTTTTAGTCCTCACAGACATAAAGTTATTGATGGACAGTTTCATTTCGGTTACTGGTGTGGTATATTTTGTAATGCTGAAGTTACATTTCAGTGAGATGTCTGACAGTGTCATGTTTGTTAAGAAACATACAACTGATGTTAAAAGACAATTTGTTGTAGTCAAAAAGTGAAGTAACATGATTTAAGTAAAATTTTGTGAATAAAAACAAAGCTAATGATATTGGTAGCAGTTACAATCAAAAAGTAAGGAATAACTGATGAATAAAACATGTTTTCAAAGTCATCATAAAACTGTAATGAGACATTAAGTTTTCATATTGGTACTCGGTATCGACAAGTACCAAAATGTAAGTACTCGTACTTGTACTCAGTCTGGAAAAAAATTGGTATCGGTGCATCCCTACAGTAAATGCTTAGGACTGAAAGAAACAGGAAGGAATTCAGAGAATTAAACAATCTGAAAACCACAGACTAACAATAAAAGCACATCAATGAGGCAAAGTTTGATAGGTGTTATAGTGAATGAGAAATATCTGTTAGAGGTTAAGGACAGAGGACAAGGTCAACACCCAGCTGCAGATTACAGGGAAACTAAAACATGATGGTTAACAGGACACGAGGCATGTGAAATGTGGATCACAAGAACTGGATGTGGTTATAGTTTTCTAATGTGCTACATCGACAACTGCCGTCAATCTCCAAAAAAAGTAAATTGCAACTCACGACCACCTCTGATCCAAAACTAACTTTTTTCTACCACTCCATGGTGTCACAGCAAGGTCTGTTTTTTAGCCATGCATATCATGGACACCCAGAAAGAGGGTACAGCTGTTATTTGGTAAGTCTCTGTTACTGTCTAACATCTCACAGTAAGGTTCCGTTGTTGCAATGTTTCTGTTTGAATAACTAATGAATAATCATCACACAGCTCCATCCATGTGTGAAAAAAAAACATTTTCCTATAGGGAATAATGTCTGTTCATTCCACATGAGGGTCTCAGGGGACAAGAACTTTCCAACCTATCTACACGACACTGATTGTGTACGATGCACCCAAAGTGAATGCAATGCTTTGTTTTGATTTGAATCCTTCCACACATTGATTGCAGTGTTTTACTGCTACAAAGTACAACATAAACTGGTTCAGCAAAAACTGAACCAGTTTTACTTGCATGCTGTACAGAGTCAAAAACTTGGAATCAAAGGGTTTTTTTTTAACACAAACACCCTAAATAATGGACAATTAAAACAAATGCAAGATATCAATGTGCTACATTCAACTATTTATTTGTAAGGATTGTAAAATTAAATGTGTACCTATCAATATAAATTCTATTTAGAATTGTATCAAATATTAATTTGTACATTGTGAATCAACAATAATCACATTCACTGCTGGTATAACGGATCATATTTGATCTGTGATCCATATAAACAACCCTCCACCGTTCTGCATACATGTGAACCATGGATGAATTACAAATTTTACATAATAGTGTGATTTTGTATCATGGTGACTTGATTTTAAAGCGATAACAGCATTAATTTCACAGGTTTCACAGGTGCAGTGAAATCACAGTGTGAGATGAGGGATTGCAGCTCGATGCTGAAGTTGTGAACATAGACTTAACCCCTTAACGCCCATCGTCGCATATATGCTACAATCTCTGACTCAAATATGCAACTTACCAAATTGACCTGTATGCCCGTTGTCGCAAATTTGCAACATACCATCATTATTATTATAACATTATAACATAAGGTCATTACCAGAATACCCAATATTACTATCTAGTTTTTGTGCAAAAGTGAAATTAATAATCTCAACATTATTTACCATCTACTTAAAGGCAAAAACACACAGAAAACATTTTTTATATACAGCTATATAAATTCAGGCATTAAGGGGTTAAAAACATCCTTGTAGTCTGCCAGAGATGGCTTGATGCAGGCTCAGGGCACTTCTGGGTCCAAACATGGAAAGGCTCACAGATCACAGATCGAGGACTAAGTGTCCATCGTGTCTTTCCTGTGCAGTCGTGAGAGCACTGAACCAAGCACCATACTTGAAGCATGGGTACAAACAAGATGGCTGAAAGTCCAAAACTCCAGAAAATAATGGTTGTTCTTGACATTTTCTCTGAAGGTCTGCTCATTAGGACCGCTGATCTGAATGAATTTGGATCAGTGGGAAGGACGTATGTATCCACAAAGGGTTATAAATAGTTATTATTGTTGTTTTTTGTGTGTTTTTGTTTGTTTTTTTTTTGTTTTGTTTTGTTTTTTACTTTTCTTGATTTTTATTTTCAAACATTATGTAAAAGACTGTCCTTTCCAAGGTGTACACTGCTTCATGCCCTATGTCTGCTGGGATAGGCTCCAGCCCACTGTGACCCTTAATTGGAGTAAGCGGGTAGGGAAAAAAGATGAATGAACATAAGATGTCCAGTGTTTTACATCCATTCAAGACCAAAGACAAAGGTTACTTGTTTTCATTGTTCAAGTTCTTTTTAAAAATGGAAAGCAAAGTAGTATTTGTCTTGTTTTCCTGATCTGAAAAAGACCCAACTTAAAACTATGATCCAATCCAAACTATGGCTTTTGTGATCCATGACACTTGTAATACTGTATCAGGCTTGTTCATCAAAACAAGCTGGACACAACTGCAGGACGCAAACACACAGGTCTGTAGGTTAGAGATGTTTACTGAAGACGTATGCTGGAGTCAGCACACAGTAAGGCAGTCAAAAAAGAGCTACAGTACAAAAAACATCAGGCTAAATGTGTGGTCAAAAAACAGGCAGGTGGTCAAAAACACTATGAGGCAAGCGGGATTAAGCAAAAACACAAAACAGAGCTGGAAGGAAGGCACAAGGCACATCGATCTGGCTAGGGACTAGTGAAGTGAACCTTAAATACACCCAGCTGATGAGCTGCAGATTAGGAACAGGTGTGTGTGGAAAGCTCCAGAACAAGGGTGTGACCAGACAAGGGCAAACACCCACCACCAAGTGCCAAGAGAAAGACAAGAGAGATAGAGACAGAGAAAACCCAAGCAGGAAAAAGACCAGCAGGTAACAAAAGCAATCACAAAAAAAAAAAAAAAAAAAAAAAACAGAGCCAACACAGAGCAAAACCCCAAAACCTGTTATACTGACTACAAAAATAGTACAGTCAGGTCCATGATGGGCACATGCATGTTTGCAAGTCACTGAATATGTTGTGGAATTTATTTGCATAAGTTAGGTACTGTATGCTAAATCTGTTTGGAGCAAGCAGATCTCGAAATATCTCCAGTAAACAATTGGATTGTGGTAAAATAGAGATTAGAACATTGCAGTAATCCAGTCTAGAAGAGACAAATGCATGGATCAGAGTCTCTGGATCAGCCATGGACAGGATGGGATGAATCTTAGCTATGTTTCACAGGTGGGAAAAAAGCAGTCCTCGTATTATCTCTAATGTGTAGGTCAAAGGAGAGTGTGAGATCAAAAATCACCCCAAGGTTCCTCACCTTGGCAACGTGATGTATGACACCCAAGATTAGGGTGTTGGGCGTAAGATGGTCAAACCCATGTTGATGTCTTGCTGAACCTGTGACTAAACTAGTGACTAAACAATAGCTCTAATTAGCACCTATTGTGCTCTAGTTAGCACTCTCCTAATGATGGGATGGAAGCCTCCCCTGATGGCTCCCTTGACGACTGTCCTGATGATGTGAATGACTCATTACCATGAACAAAAGACTGAAACTGCTTTGACCTGAGTACCCCATTGTAAACAGGGGACAAAGCATGTCTGAGACCCGTCCCCCGGTTAAGGCTGGGTTTCAACTGTTTTACAAAGAATGCTTCCTTGACACCTCTCTCAAACCATTTCTTCTCTCTGGCTAAGATTTTAGTCACTAGCCTATAGCAGTCGGCCTCTCGGTAGGAGGGGTCTGGTTAGGTTAAAACTCCAGCTTTTGTTGGCTTCTGGTTTATTCTTCTCTACAAGAGTCAAGACAGAAGTCAGACTACCAGAGCAAGAATTTTAGCTGAGGAAGCTTCTGTGATTTGAAGCGAAACGTCCTCACGTCAAGCAACCCAGTCCAGTCGAAGATTCAAACTTCTCTACTATGGAAACCACCTGGACAACTGAGAGCCTACACAGAAACAGTTATCGGCATGTACAACTGAGTGTCATCAGTGTGAAAAGTAATCCCAAAACACTGCAGTATGTGCCCAAGGGGGGATTTATAAAGGGACAAAAGCAGGGGCTTAGGACAGCCCCCTGTGGAACGTCGTATTTCATGTCACCAAGTTCAGATGTAGTGTTGCTACAAAGAAAGAGACTGGTTAAGGCCCCTTCACACATAGAACAAATGAGGCAGAATGGCACACAAAGGAGGATTCGGACAACAGTCGTGCAAATTAAAACTGCACTCAGATGCCTCATACAGCAGTCTCAAGGCAGTTGGCATATCCGTTTGGCCACAGCACATGCACACCACATTCGTGTTGTGCTCGCATTAGAAACCCAATCAAACAGCGGTTGAGATGCAGTCATACCACCATTCCACTGAAGTCACAACATTCGTACTGCAAGACTGTACATAAGTTGGACCATTCGGACTGCGGTTGAGGGACCATACGAAATGTTCGGCCACGTCGAATCCTGGCCGAATATCCCTTTTGAGCCTGCCTTCAAACTGCAGACCAAATGAGGGCAAATGGCAAACAAATGCCCATTCTACCCACACTTGGCCAGAGTCAAGGTGCCACGCACAAACTTCAAACATCAGTCACAGGGCACTTAGAAAATGTGGGCCTATTCACACAGCCAGCACAAATGTACTGCCAGGGGCCTCATGTACAAAGACTGGCGTTGACTTTCTATTAAAAGTTGACGTATGCCAAAACCCTGAATCATGCATAAGCACAAATATATTCAGATGTATCAAAGTGTGCGCAGCCATGAATCCACGCACGTTTGGGTTGTACATCCCACTGAACGTGGAATTTAGCGCACATGCACATGCACCAAACACTTCCCTGGCCACACCTCTATCTGAGTATGTAAATGTATTCAAATTGTCTGTGTAGCGAGAAGCCTGCATTCACCATTCAACCTCCTAAGTTTACATTAAACAAAAGTCATAAAAGTCTTCAAAGGAAAACCCAATATGTCCCAAAGATCTGTGATATATCTAGTTGTCAAAAGGAGGCATTTCTGGCTTAGCACAGGATGGCCAACTGTCATCAACCCCCACCACTAACAGGATATAAGACTCTTTAAAATGCATTCCTCATGGAGCTGTGAAACCCCTTATCAGATGCCAAAAGCCAGATGGTCAGAACTCCTTCTCATCTAAAAACACAGACCACCGAAAGACATATTTGTCCCCGAAAGTCCTAGAACTATGTCTCTACAGCAAGATTCCATTAAGGTCATGCCACAGAAGGATTACCCTCAACTTGGTCATCACAATGCAGTTTGTCTGGTTAAAATCGATGCAAGATTAACGGATTTCATGTTTTATGATGAAATCCAAAACCCAGCCCCTTCCAGTCCGTGGAATAAGAGTTTTTATAACCCTTTGTCTGTCTCTCAACCACGTGCTGCCTAAACTTATTTCTTGGTTGTGCACGCCAAACAAGAAATTACTTTTTTTCATTTTTTCTACAAATAACTTTTTCTCCACTTTTGTCAAGTTAAAGGCACAGTTGCATTTAACTTCCTTTGATGATTTTTCAAATTAAAACCTTTTTCTTCTTGAACTCCAAATTCATCTCGTGAACCTTTTTCTTACAAAGTCAACCAGTTGTATCGAGTTTTTGTGATTTGATCTGGCTTCCAAAGAATACGACAAAAGACAATTTTTTGGTGAATAGAAAATAAAGACACTCAAGCCTTTATTCTGACAATCTCAGACAGTAAGCGCTGCAGAGGTAAACATCCAGGTAAGCTGAGCAGCAACAGAGAGTGAGCTGCCGACGCAAGTCACAGCGATTACAACTGAAAGTGCCCCTGGTAACACACGAAACCGGGCGCGGCAAACAGCAGAGTCTCTTTGCCAAGGTACCGGAAACAGCTGTGCAGACAGACGGCTCCTCGACTGAAAACCAGACAGCTCCCAGCATCTGACCTCATGGAGACCAGCTGCACAGTGCATCCAAGTGAGACCGGGCTACGGTGTCAGATAAAACAGACTGGCTTTATTTAATTCTATTCACTGTCACTAACCATCGCTCACATTAATAAATAAAGTAAATCCCCAGTGGATTAGAACAGAATTCATTCTTAAACTCCCGCAACTAAACTAAATTATCCTGATTGAGTTAAATAAATGTTTTAAACGTGAAGTTGTCTGTGATTTTGTATGGATTTACAGAGGGGTCGGACTTGACCTGATTAGAGACTGATTTTAATATTTCCTATTGACTGACCCTAAAATCAGTGATATTATAACCTTGTTATAATATCATTCAGTCATAGGTGGTGCCCCCAGTATTCAAGGTAAAATTATCCACAAGTGATAATTTCAGAATATCCTAAAACATATTATATTCTTCCTGCTACATCTGGTTGTGTCATGCTGACAGCACCATAAGTGTAGTGTTGTGTGTTTGATGACGTCCACCATCGTTTCTGTGTTGTTGTGTGTAAAAATTTAGGAACAATTACACGGATAAATTATTAAACCACCAAGAGCAACCCCTGCCATTGCACACTGTGCAGCCTCCAGTCCAGCCTGATGTGCATCACCACACATGATTTGAACACTGATGGCATGAAAAATTTTTCCTATTCACAGAAACAAACTCATCATGTGATGGTGCCTTCATAGCAATATGTGTGCAGTTAATAGCTCTGATTACATTCAGGAAACTGGCTCTCGCTGCAAAATGCGCTGTAATGTTGGAATGTACCTGGATGACATTTGGATGATTGTGTTCCACACAGTTAGCATGGCTTGCCTGACCGATCAGCCAGCTGCTAGGATGCCCAGTGTGGTCAGCACCTGTGTGGGCACAGACACTGTATCTTCACTGTATTGTGCTCTTGGCCGGCCACAGTTCTGTGAACAACTCCAGTAACAGTAGTCTTGGTGATCTAACTCAGTTTATGAGCCAATTATCGTCATTTGCAACTAAATCCTCACGTTCCCTGAGTACGTGCTCATGTCAGAGTGCACCATTTGCAAAGTGTTTTAACAACACTAACTCAGCAATTGTTACTGCCATTTTATGCATCACTTTGTGCATGCTTTTATATCCATCCATATACACTCAACAAAAATATAAATGCAACACTTTTGGTTTTGCTCCCATTTTGTATGAGATGAACTCAAAGATCTAAAACTTTTTCCACATACACAAAATCACCATTTCCCTCAAATATTGTTCACAAACCAGTCTAAATCTGTGATAGTGAGCACTTCTCCTTTGCTGAGATAATCCATCCCACCTCACAGGTGTGCCATATCAAGATGCTGATTAGACACCATGATTAGTGCACAGGTGTGCCTTAGACTGTCCACAATAAAAGGCCACTCTGAAAGGTGCAGTTTTGTTTTATTGGGGGGGATACCAGTCAGTATCTGGTGTGACCACCATTTGCCTCATGCTGTGCAACACATCTCCTTCGCATAGAGTTGATGAGGTTGTCAATTGTGGCCTGTGGAATGTTGGTCCACTCCTCTTCAATGGCTGTGCGAAGTTGCTGGATATTGGCAGGAACTGGTACACACTGTCGTATACGCCAGTCCAGAGCATCCCAAACATGCTCAATGAGTGACATGTCCGGTGAGTACTGAGACATTTTCAGCTTCCAAGAATTGTGTACAGATCCTTGCAACATGGGGCCGTGCATTATCCTGCTGCAACATGAGGTGATGTTCTTGGATGTATGGCACAACAATGGGCCTCAGGATCTCGTCACGGTATCTCTGTGCATTCAAAATGCCATCAATAAAATGCACCTGTGTTCTTCGTCCATAACAGACGCCTGCCCATACCATAACCCCACCGCCACCATGGGCCACTCGATCCACATCATTGACATCAGAAAACCGCTCACCCACACGACGCCACACACGCTGTCTGCCATCTGCCCTGAACAGTGTGAACCGGGATTCATCCGTGAAGAGAAAACCTCTCCAACGTGCCAAACGCCAGCAAATGTGAGCATTTGCCCACTCAAGTCGGTTACGACGACGACCTGGAGTCAGGTCGAGACCCCGAAGAAGACGAGGAGCATGCAGATGAGCTTCTCTGAGACGGTTTCTGACAGTTTGTGCAGAAATCTTTGGTTATGCAAACCGATTGTTTCAGCAGCTGTCTGAGTGGCTGGTCTCAGACGATCTTGGAGGTGAACATGCTGGATGTGGAGGTCCTGGGCTGGTGTGGTTACACGTGGTCTGCGGTTGTGAGGCTGGTTGGATGTACTGCCAAATTCTCTGAACGCCTTTGGAGATGGCTTATGGTAGAGAAATGAACATTCAATACACGGAGCAAACAGCTCTGGTTGACATTCCTGCTGTCAGCATGCCAATTGCACGCTCCCTCAAATCTTGCGACATCTGTGGCATTGTGCTGTGTGATAAAACTGTACCTTTCAGAGTGGCCTTTTATTGTGGACAGTCTAAGGCACACCTGTGCACTAATCATGGTGTCTAATCAGCATCTTGATATGGCACACCTGTGAGGTGGGAAGGATTATCTCAGCAAAGGAGAAGTGCTCACTATCACAGATTTAGACTGGTTTGTGAACAATATTTGAGGGAAATGGTGATATTGTGTATGTGGAAAATGTTTTAGATCTTTGAGTTCATCTCATACAAAATGGGAGCAGAACCAAAAGTGTTGCATTTATATTTTTGTTGAGTGTAATTGCAAACATGTAGGTGCGTTAATTGCTCATCACTGTGGCTCTGATGTGCACATCATTCTGATGACATCTTGTTTTCACACTATTAACGGTTCCCAGCATCACCTTTACATGTCCACAACAGAGCAACAGCTGTAGAAATGTGCGTATGCCAGCCAGGATTTTTGGATGATCCACCGCACATTTCCACTGTCATTTCACCTTTAATACATCTGAACGATGGCATGGAGACGGACATGCGCCAGGTTTTTGTGCATAAACATGCTTTGTACATGAGGCCCCAGGACACCACTGTCAAGGTTGCGTTGAGGTGGCAAAAACTCAAAGGATGGTCATTGTGTTATGTCTGCGGCTGGAGTGCAGTACCATTGCTGTCCAGTGCAGCACCGATATCTTAATGGGCTGTCCTGTCCATGATGGATGTAATTTAACAGATACATTGTCATTCCCCCCATGGCATCATCTGGCATCATGGTGTGAGAACCACAAATTGGCCCTTGAACATCAAAAAGACAAAGGAAATGATTGTGGACTTCTGTCAGGCTGATCCATCCCTGCTTCACTCTCTGTTGGGAGTGAGGTGGTGGCAAGAGTCTCACAATTCAGGTTCCTGGGTACGGCTGTGTCAGAGGACCTGACCTGGAAAACAATCACCACCTCAGCTGTTGGAAAGGCCCAACAGGCCCAATCCCTCAGCAGCTCATGGTAATTTTTACCATTGTGTAATTGGCAGCAGAGTGGACTATGGATTCTTAGTGTGGTATTCCAGCTGCACTAAGGCTGAGAACTAGGCCCTCCAGAGGGTGGTGAAAAAAGCAAGGAGAATCATCAGGACCAGTCTCCCAGAGATCAGCACAATCTATGCCACCCACTGTCTGAGGCGGGTACACAACATCTTGCATGACCAGCATCATCCTGCATATCACCTCTTCCACCTGCTGCCCTCTGGGAGGAGATACAGGTCCATCCAGAAGAATACAGAACCACCAGATTGACCAAAAGCCTCTACCCTCAGGCAGTGAGGCTATTATATGAACTACCCCTTCCTCTCGACCCCCATCCACCTTCACACACCATATTCCACCACGACAATAACTGTGAACTAGGTCTTGCATTGGTGCAGCTCTCACACAGCATTCTACTCACCTTTGTGTACTGGCTCTCTGCTTTGGTTCACACAGAGGATGGCAGTTGAAGGCAGCTATACTGCACTTCAATTCCAGCCTGGGTGCTCCAGCTTCCCCCCACACCTAAAGACATGCAGGTTCATAATTGTCCAGGTCTCCCTTCTAAAAGAGATCTTGATCTCAAGGGACTAACCTGGATAAAAAAGGCTAAAATAATAATAATGATATATATATATATATATATACACGAGGGCTGTCAATAAAGTATAGGGCCTTTTTATTTTTTTCAAAAACTATATGGATTTCATTCATATGTTTTTACGTCAGACATGCTTGAACCCTCGTGCGCATGCGTGAGTTTTTCCACGCCTGTCGGTGACATCATTCGCCTGTGAGCACTCCTTGTGGCAGGAGTCGTCCAGCCCCTCGTCGGAATTCCTTTGTCTGAAAAGTTGCTGAGAGACTGGCGCTTTGTTTGATCAAACTTTTTCTAAACCTGTGAGACACATCGAAGTGGACACGGTTCGAAAAATTAAGATGGTTTTCAGTGAAAATTTTAACGGCTGATGAGAGATTTTGAGGTGATACTGTCGCTTTAAGGACTTCCCACGGTGCGAGACATCGTGCAGCGCTCTCAGGCGCCGTCGTCAGCCTGTTTCAAGCTGAAAACCTTCACATTTCAGGCTCTATTGATCCAGGATGTCGTGAGAGAACAGAGAAGTTTCAGAAGAAGTCGGTTTTAGCATTTTATCCGGATATTCCACTGTTAAAGGAGATTTTTTTAATAAAAGACGTGCGGACAGATCCGCGCGTCGGGATGCAGCCGACGCGGTGCGGCGGCACAGGAAAAAAACCTCCGTGTTGATAACCATTTGTAAAATCCAGGCGACTTTTGATGGCTTTCAGTGGAGTGAGTATATGAGAAATTGTTTAACAGCAGGACATGTTCCAACTTGTCCTTAAGGCTTCCAACAGAGGTGTTTTTCCTGTGGCGGAGCGTCGCAGCGGCTGCGAGCCGACGCTGCAATCCGTCCGCACGTCTTTCATTAAAAAAATCTTTAACAGTTGTCCATTCAGCTGCTCGGGTCTTGTTCGGGCCTGCCTCAGTGGATAGAGCCAGATCCGCACTGGTATTTGGCACAAGTTTTACGCCGGATGTGCCCTTCCTGATACAACTCCAGTTTTACCTGGAGAAACACACAGCCGTTGGTGTACCAAAGAGGTCTCCCATCTAAGTACTAACCAGATGCCGCACTGCTTAGCTTCTGAGATCTGACGGGATCAGGCTATATATATATATATATATATATATATATATAAAAGTATCGGACCTTTTTATTTTTTTCAAAAACCATATGGATTTGAATCACGTGTGATTGTATCAGACAAGCTTGAACCTTCGTGCGCATGCATGAGTTTTTTCACGCCTGTCGGTTGCATCATTCGCCTGTGAGCAGACTTTGTGTGAGCACTGGTCCACCTCTCTCATCGTTTTTTTATTATGAATAAATGTCTGAATGATTTGGAGCTTTGCTGCATCAATTTTTTTCCAGAAACTGTGAGAGACCTCCAGGTGGACACCGTTCGGAAAATTAATATGGCTTTCAGGGATGATTTTATGCGGATTATACAGATTAAGGAGTGTTACTACCGCTTTAAGGATGGCCCAGGAGCACTCCCAGCGCCGATCGACAGGCTCAGACCCCGCTGAAACAACCAGATCATTTCCAACGTGAAGGCTTTGTTGATCCGGGACCCTCGTCTGACTTCCCAACAGGCAGAAGTCGTGGACATCAGCACTTTTTTCGGCACATTCCACTGTTACAGGAGTTTTTTTCATGGAAAGAAAAGCGGAGGGACGCGCCACAGACCCGTTGATTACGCGGCACAAAACCACCTCCGTGTTGGTCTCACAGGACAGCTTTCAGGTGGATTTCAGATGGATTCCAGTTGCTTTTCAGTCGTGTGATTATCCGATTGTGATTGTGCATGAGCTGGACATGCCCGAGCATGTCCTGGAAGGCTTCATCGTGACATTGCTTTGTGCCATGCAGCTCCACCGCGATGCACGGAACTCCTCCGCATGTCTGTCTTAATGTGCTGATGTCCACGTCTTTTCACAATTCCTGTGCTAGTCAGACGACATACCAGATCAAGACAGCGTCCATCGCCACGTAATGAACGGCTCCGTGGCGCATCCCTCCCCTTTTCTTTCCATGAAAAAAACTCCTGTAACAGTGGAATGTGCCGAAAAAGTGCTGATGTCCACGACTTCTGCCTTTTTGTGAAACACTTTCTTGTACATGTCTTGCACTACCCTAACATACTTCTCTGCCACTCCAGACTTCCTCATACAATACCACAGCTCTTCTCTTGGCACTTTTTCTAAGTCCACAAACACACAATGTAACTCTTTCTGGCCTTCTCGGTACTTCTCCAACAGTGCTGCTCACACATCTTCACCTGTTTTCTAAGCCTAGCTTCTACTACTCTTTCCCATAACTTCATGCTGTGGCTGATCAATTTTATGCCTCTGTAGTTACTGCAGCTCTGCACATCACCCTTGTTCTTGAAAATAGGAACCAGCACACTTCGTCTCCACTCCTCAGGCATCCTCTCACTTTCCAAGATTTTATTAAACAATCTGGTTAGAAACTCTACTGCCATCTCTCCTAGACATTTTCATGCCTCCACTGGAATGTCAACTAGACCAACTGCCTTTCCACTCTTCATCCTCTTTATAGCAGCCCTCACTTCTTCCTTACTAATCTCTTGTACTTCCTGATTTACTCTCACCACATCATCCAGCCTTTTCTCTCGCTCATTTTCTTCATTCATCAGCTCTTCAAAATATTCCCTCCATCTTCTCAGCACACACTCCTCACTTGTCAGCACATCGCCGTGTGCATCTTTTACCACCCTAACCTGCTGCACATCCTTTCCAGCTCTGTCCCTTTGACTGGCCAATCGGTACAAGTCCTTTTCTCCTTCTTTACTATTCAACTTCTTGTACAGCTCGCAATATGCCGTTTCCTTCGCTTTTGCCACTTCTCTTTTCGCCTTACACCGCATCTCCTTGTACTCCTGTCTACTTTCTTCATCTTTCCGACTATCCCAAAACCTTTACGCCAACCTCTTTCTCCTTCTGCTTTCCTGGACCTCTTCATTCCACCACCAAGTCTCCTTGTCTTCCTTCCACTGTCCAGATGTCATACCCAGTACTGCCCTAGCTGTCTCCCTCACCACATCTGTAGTACTTTTCCAGTTGTCCAAAATTGCTTCCCCTCCAACCAGCGCTCTCACCTGCTCGCTAAATTTCACACAACAGTCTTCCTCCTTCAGCTTCCACCATCTGATCCTTTGGTGAGCTCTCACTCTCTTCTTCTTCTTTACCTCTAAAGTCATCCTACAAACAACCATCCTATGCTGTCTAACAACACTCTCTCCTGCCACCACCTTACAGTCTCTGATTTCTTTTAGCTTGCATCTCCTATAAAGAATGTAGTCCACCTGTGTGCACCTTCCTCCACTCTTATATGTTACCCTGTGCTCCTCCCTTCTCTTAAAGTGGGTATTCACCACAGCCATTTCCATCCTACAAAATCAACTATCATCTGTCCTTCCCCATTCCTATCCTTGATACCATATCTACCCATTACTTCCTCATCACCTCTGTTCCCTTCACCAAGATGCCCACTGAAGTCCGCTCCTATCACCACTCTTTCATGCTTGGGTACACTCTCCACCACCTAATCTAACACACTCCAGAAATCTTATTTCTCCTTCATTTCACAACCTACCTGTGGGGCATATGCACTGATGATATTCATCATCACCCCGTCAATTTCCAACTTGACACTCATCACCGTCAGACACTCGCTTAACCTCCAACAAACTTTTAACATACTCTTCCTTTAAAATTACCCCAACACCATTTCTCTTCCTGTCCTCACCGTGGTACACCAACTTGTACCCACCACCGATGCTCCTGCTCTTACTTCCCTTCCACTTGGTCTCTTGCACACACAATATGTCTACCTTTCTTCTCTCCATCATATCCACCAGCTCTCCCCCTTTACCAGTCATACTACCAACATTCAAAGTCCCCACTCTCATTTCCACCCTTCTAGTTTTCTTCTTCTCCCGCTGTTTGTGGAAACGTTCTCCTCCTCTTCTTCATCATCTTCGCCCAGCAGTAGCCCAGTTTCCACCGGCACACTGTTGGGCAACAGCACCGGTGGCAAACGTTGTTAACCCGGGCCTCGACCGATTCGGTATGGAAATTTGATTCTTAGTCTGCATAGTTGGGTTGGCTTGTTTTACGCTGGATGCCCTTCCTGATGCAACCCTCCTAATTTATCCTGGCTTGGGACTGGCACTCAGAATGTACTGGCTGCACACCCCATGTGGCTGAGTTTTATATATATATATATATATATATACTGTTTCCAGTGTTCCAGTGCATGTTGGCCTCCACCAGGGCTGCCCTTTGTCACCGGTTCTGTTCATTATTTTTATGGACAGAATTTGTAGGCGCAGCCAGGGTGTAGAGGGAATCTGGTTTGGGAACCACAGAATCTCATCTCTGCTGTTTGCGGACGATGTGGTTCTATTGGCTTCGTCAAATCAGGACCTTCAGCGTGCACTGGGGCGGTTTGCAGCCGAGTGTGAAGTGTCTGGGATGAAAATCAGCACCTCCAAAGCGAGGCCATGGTTCTCGACCGGAAAAAGGTGCTTTGCCCTCTTCAGGTCGGTGGAGTGTCCTTGCCTCAAGTGGAGGAGTTTAAGTATCTCAGGGTCTTGTTCACGAGTGAGGGACGGATGGAGCATGAGATCGATAGACGGATCGGTGCAGCATCTGCAGTGATGCGGTGGCTGTATCGGACCGTCGTGGTGAAGAGAGAGCTGAGTAGGGGGGCAAAGCTCTCGATTTACCGATCGATCTACGTTCCGATCCTCACCTATGGTCATGAGATTTGGCTCATGACCGAAAGAACGAGATCGCGAGTACAAGCGGCCGAGATGAGTTTCCTCCGCAAGGTGGCTGGGTGCTCCCTTAGAGATAGGGTGAGGAGCTCGGTCACTCGGGAGGAGCTCGGAGTTGAGCCGCTGCTCCTCCACATTGAAAGGAGTCAGTTGAGGTGGTTCAGGCATCTTTTCCGGATGCCCCCTGGACGCCTCGCTGGAGAGGTGTTCCGGGCACGTCCCATTGGGAGGAGGCCCCGGGGAAGAACCAGGACACGCTGGAGGGACTACATCTCTCGGCTGGCTTGGGAATGTCTTGGGGTTCCCCCGGAGGAGCTAGGGGAGGTGTGTGTGGATCGGGAGGTCTGGGTGGTTTTGCTTGAGCTGCTGCCCCCGCGACCCGACTCCGGATAAAGCAGAAGAAAATGGATGTATATATATATATATATATATATATATATATATATATAATAAATGTTATTGTGCTGTTTTGCACCTGTCTTAACGTAACCCTGAGAATTTAATTTTGCTTTAGCACTCTGGGGTCAGTCTGAACTGGGAGCGAAGAGCTGGATGTACTTGTTATTATTACACTGATAGCACGACTTTGTTTTTGTAGCCACTAACGACTGGGAGTGAAGCATGCTGGGATCATTCTAAACTGGGAGTGAAGAACTGCTTTTATTATGTCTTTGTAATAGAGAAAATAACTTTCAGATGCCTGTTGATTAAAGAAATTATGTGTGCCAGGGAGGTTGAGTTGGCCACTCACCCTCCCTTCGCGGACACACTAGAAAAGAGGGAGTAGAACCATGCTTCAACAGAGTCTGCTGCGGGTTAACGTACGAACGCCCAGCCGGTTGACAGGCGCACTCTGCTGAAGGTGTTGGCTCTCCACCTTAAAGGCGTCACGGTAAGAGAAAAATGCGCTGCAACCTTTTGTGTTTGATGTAACTGCTTTTGTGGGGAATAAATATACGCCTTTTTATTCTAGCAAAATGCAGTCTGTGTGATCATTTCTGTGTGCCGATCTGACCGAACCTTGTGTTTCAAAACATTTTTGGCGTTGTCGGCAGGATACGGTTACGCTCAGACTACACACAGAAATGTCTTGCTTTAGATTGGGAAAGAGAGATGCGGAGGTGGCATCTCAACAGGAAGAAGTGGTCCCTGGGTGGGATGGGATCACTTCTAAAGAAATAGGCCAGCTTCTACGGCGACGTGGGGGACGCCCTGGGTCGTGGACTGGAGCAATTCCCACCGCGACTCCGCCAGTTTTATGTGAGATGTTAAAACGGGTGGAGGTTAAAGATAAAGCTCCATTGGGAGGAATTAGTGAAATGATGTGGATTTGTGCAGAAGCCTGGAAAGAGCGGGTTTTAACTTTAGATACAGTCCGCTCATCAGAATGTGCTAAATCACAAAAGGTGACAAGATTAGAACAACAAGTGAAGCAATTGGAAATTCAAGCCGAAGAAATAGACGGTGTACCAACTTCCTTCTTGGCTGAAAAATGTAAACAAAAAGGATTGAAAGTGACTTGTGTGTCAGGGATGCGCCCTGATATGTTTGAATTGGCCTCATTGTTGAAAGAAATTGTGCAGGGAGAAAAGAAAGGAGTGAAACCTAGTGCCCCTCCCCTACAGGAGGAGGAGGAGGAGGAGGACTCTGATGATGATCTGGTGCAAATAGCTGCAGTCCGGAAAGGAAAGAAAGACAAAAAGAAGGGGAAAAATAAAGAAAGGCGTTCTTGGAGCTTTGACCCTTGCGAGGAAGATTAGGATGATGGTCAAACTCTTGTGGCCCGCCGAGAATTAAAACAATGGTTCACAAGTGATATTAGACCCCATGTGTGATTGGAAATATTTTGGAAAAAAAAATCAGTTCAAGTCACCTCGGCTTTAGTGGACACAGGAGCGGAGGCCTCATTGATTCATGGAAATCCAGAGAAAATGAAGGGACCTATAGTTCCCTTAACTGGATTAGGCGGACAATTGGTGTATGGAAAAAATATATCGATACCGCTTAAAATTGGAAATATGCCAATTAAAGTGTACACTGTAATAGTGACTCCAATTAATGAATGGATAATTGGCATGGATATTTTAGCTGGAATGACTTTGCATTTAGAACAGGGTAAATTTCAATTTGGGATAGCAAACGTAAGAATGATTCTGGTGGGAAAAGTAAAAATGAAACCTTTTCCCATTCCAGAGGCTACATGTGTGATTAATCAGAAACAATATCGTATTCCTGGAGGACAAGCAGAAATTACTGCAACCATAAAAGACTACTTGGAGGCAGGAGTTTTGAAACCAGTGACAACAAGTCAACTTTAGAGGTCTAAATAAACATACACCGGCTTTGACTTCAGCTGTACCTGATGCTGTGAGTATAATTGAACGAGTGCAACATCATAGTGGCACGTGGTATGCTGTTATAGATTTGGCCAATGCATTCTTTACCATACCAATCCCAGAGGATAGGATGGAACAGTTTGCATTTACGTGGGAAGGACGGCAATATACATTCACAAGATTGCCACAAGGATATTTACACAGTCCCACTATTTGTCATAGAGTGGTGGCGGAGCATTTGGAACAGTTCCAGGTTCCAATGAGAATGATGATCTCACATTACATTGATGACATTATGCTTCAAGGAGATACAGAAGCAGAAGTAGTGGAATATCTACCGAAATTAGTGACTCATATGAAATCATTTGGCTGGGAAATTAATCCAGCAAAGATTCAGGGACCAGCTCAAACAGTGAAATTCTTAGGAATAGTTTGGAATAAAGGAGAGAGGGAAATCACACAAAAAGCTAAAGAGAAAATAGCTAACTTTCCAGTACCTCACAGTAAGACAGACGCACAACGATATATTGGTTTATTTGGATTTTGGAGACATCATATTCCACATTTGGGACAGATTTTGCAGCCTTTATATCGATGCACTAGAAAGAAAGAAGAGTTTGTATGGGGAGAGGAACAACAATGCTCATTTGATATGGCAAAGGAAGCCATACAGCAGGCTGTGTCCTTAGGAAAAATGCAATCAGGACCAGTAGAACTTCAAGTGTCTGCTCTAAATGATTATGCTAATTGGAGCTTATGGCAAAAACAAAACAGGGTACGCAAACCTTTAGGATTCTGGTCGAGGAAACTCCCAGATGCGGGTACGCGTTATACTCCCTTTGAGAAACAACTTTTAGCATGTTATTGGGCTCTAATTGAAACTGAATCACAAACGGTGGGACATGAAGTAATGATGAGGACACAGATACCTATTCTCTCATGGGTGATGAGTAATCCCACCACTCACCGAATAGGGACAGCTCAGGAGGCTAGTGTAATAAAATGGAAATGGTATGTGTCAGAGCGTGTAAAACCAGGTGAAAAAGGGGTGTCATTGCTGCATGAACAAGTAGCTGATGCTCCTGAGGAAGATGAGGAACCTTTTGAAGTTCAACCATTGGAGGAATCTCCTGTTAAAGCAGGAAAAAGGTGGGATGATTTGTCAGATGATGAGAAAAGTCGAGCATGGTTCACTGATGGTTCCTGTCAATATCAAGCAGGAAAAAGGCGATGGAAAGCAGGAGCTTTTAATCCACAATTAGGTCAGTCTCTGGAAGAATTAGGAGAAGGAAAAAGCAGTCAGTGGGCGGAGTTGAAGACCGTGCATATGGTGGTCATGCAGGGAGGACCACAGGGCCTTCATATTTATACAGATTCATGGTCAGTGACCCAAGGACTACTTACCTGGATGCCTACATGGCATGCCACTAATTGGAAAATACATTCTAAAGAAGTTTGGGGAAGAGAATTGTGGGAAGACATTTGGGAAAAGGCTAAAACAATTCCTATTACTGTGATGCATGTAGATGCACACACTAATGGACAAGACTCAGAAGCTTTATATAATAAAGCTGCAGATCAATTAGTAAGAGTAATGATTGAATTAAGACAATCCAGCCCAGGATTGGCTAGATGGGCTCATGTCAAAGCAGGATATTGGGGGGTTCAAGGTACCCTAAAATGGGCCAGAGATTGAGGTATTGATCTAAAATTGGATGATGTGAAAACAGCAATCACTGAGTGTGAACAATGTCAACACCACCGGAAGGGTGTACCTCAACATTTGCATGGGCAGTTAAATCGTGGAAAAAGTCCTGGTCAAATTTGGCAGTTAGATTTTATTGGACCACTGCCCATGTCTAAGGGATGTAGACATGCATGCACTGCTGTAGATACATTTTCTGGGGTCTTGGTAGTGCATCCATGTAAATTTGCAAATCAAATGGCCACACTTAAGTGTTTGAAAATAATACAGCAGTATTATGGTTTGCCAGTACAGATTCAAACTGATAATGGCACTCACTTTACAGGAAATAAAGTGAAAGAGTGGGCCAAAGAACATCATGTTGAATGGATTTATCATATTCCCTATTACCCGCAAGCGGCGGGGTTAATAGAGCGAATGAACGGGCTTCTTAAAGAGACCCTACGGAAGCTGTCAAAAGATCGCACTATGCGACATTGGAAACAGGACTTGACTACTGCTGTGGATCAGCTGAACAATCGACCTTTAGGGTCGGGATCCACACCCTTGATAAGAATGATTTCAGGAGAAATGATAGAGCATACTACAGAAAGCATCAAAATGTGGAAAATTGATCCACAAGCGGAACTACCTGTCAGAGCAACTCCAGGCTCAGCAGGACTGGATTTAAGAACATTGACAACCGTAACATTGGTACCTGATCAAATTCAAGTGGTAAAGACAGGGTTAGGCCTGCAGTGTCCAAAGGGGACATATGGACACATTTTACCACGTAGTGGTTTATCACTCAAAGGTTTAACCATTCAAGCCGGAGTGATAGATGCAGATTATCAAGGTGAGATTGGAGTGGTTTGTAGATTGTTTGGAGAACAACCCCTGATATTAAACAAAGGGGACAAAATTGCTCAATTAATAATTAAACCCTGTGAAATGGGGTTGGTACAGGAGATACCAAAACCCGTAGTAATAACTACACGAGGAACACAAGGTTTTGGGTCCTCAGATCAAGCAGGTGCCAAAGTTTGGGTGAAACAACCTAACGGACCGCCTAAGGCGGCAGAAATTATAGCTCAAGGGAATGATGCAACTGTTAGTATACTCTATCAGGGTGAAGAAAAATGGATAAATGTGCCTGTATCAAAGTGTTATGTAAGAGAAGACTAATCGTTGTCATTCTACCCGTAGTTACACTTGTGTTGTCTAGGCTCGGATTGATGCCCTGCTGGGAGTTGCTGATCGGGCGATCAAGGACCACAGGAGGTGTACGTCGCCATGGCAACCAGTGGAAGCCCCGGGATTGGAGGTGTCGGCTGCTGGGTCATACTCCTCCTTGTAGGTGGTGCCATGGTCTCCGGTTGTTGGGGAATGACGGAAGGACATCAAGTGAGAGAAGTCCAACCACGAGTGGAGCTCGTCTGGAGAAATCTCACTAAAACAAGTCAACAGGACAATTTTACTTGTGCCACAAGCAACAGTGAAGACAAAGGTATATTGGCAAGTTACCTTTCCAAAAATTCCAATTTGCAGAAGACGTCGAAGGGCGTGGTATGACACTCTATTAGGAGGAACAGGAACTGTCCTGGGGGTGTCGAATACAGTAGATAATGAGGTAACCAGAACAATGTTATCAAACACTGGGAAATACTCGTCCCAAGTAGTTCATCAGGTTGGAGAGTGGATGCCCACAGCATTGGTAGGACTAATTTGTGGCAAAAGAATTTCAAATGGCAATTGGCATTATGGAATGAAACATTTAATATATCATATGGGAAATTGGACAGCATGTGCTATACAAACTCTTCATGCTGAAGCTCAAAGAGAAAGATTTCAGCGTATAGTTACAACGGGGAACTATCATGATTGGAGAAAGATTTGGAATATATGGTTAAAGTTACATCCAGAATTTAACAGTCTGTACTGGACATTGGACCCAGTACAATGTGACACAACCAAAGGTTGTTTGTAAATATCAAGTATTACCGGTAATTACGACTAATGGCTATTGGTTCTTGCATATGGATGGAGAGTGGTTAGAACCAAAAACTAATACAACTTTTGAAACTAAAATGTGTGACATCACTGATAAAGGAATGGCCTGTGTGCTACAAACTGGATATGCTAATCCATGTCTAACCGACTCAGAGGTTGTACTTTGTGACTGGACAAGGGAAACGCCCAGAGAAATGTTGTGGCAAATTGGCCCACATACTCTGTGTGTTGCAACAATGACACAGAACTCACAGGTACCTTCGGTTCCGTATACTGGTTGTCTGAGTAATGTGCACTTATGGCACTGGGGAGACCGGACGTATCATTTGACTAATTATTCTGTATCGAGTCGGCTGACTTTGGTACAATGGGATGTATTGCATTCCCCATGGAGTCTTTCCCTGGAGCGTTTCAAATGCGCATTGGAACAATCTACGGAAATTCAGCAATTAATAGAGTCACATACGTCCAACGTCTCCAGTCTCATGGTGTCTACATTGATAGCTAGTGACCGGGTAAAACATGTGGCAAAATTAGTACAGCAAGCATCAGCACATCATTGGTGGGATATCTTTTCAGGGATGTCTGTCACTGCCAGGAGTACCTTAGTGCCACCTTTGATACTATTAATTATAGCAATATGTGTGATGACTTTTTGTAACACTTTTACATGTATCTATGTTATACGTTTAAGGCGAGAGGTGGAATGGGTAATATTTCAACGAATGCGATGAAATTGACACTGTTAATTCATGATCCTTTTGGAGTAAACCAATATAATGTTACATTAGACCCCACAACATCGGGTTTTGTATATGAGTATATTGTTTGGGACAGGTATAATCACGACTATATTACTCAAAATTTTGTTTGTGAATCACTAGAAGAAATGTGGGAAATGCTATGGCAGGACATAATCGTTGGAATAGGCTGGAGCCCAGCCTTACCTGAATCTGTTGGTGGTTACATAAATTGACTGGTGCAAAACACCAAGAGTGGAATGTATAATAAATGTTATTGTGCTGTTTTGCACCTGTCTTAACGTAACCCTGAGAATTTAATTTTGTTTTAGCACTCTGGGGTCAGTCTGAACTGGGAGCGAAGAGCTGGATGTACTTGTTATTATTACACTGATAGCACGACTTTGTTTTGTAGCCACTAACGACTGGGAGTGAAGCATGCTGGGATCATTCTGAACTGGGAGTGAAGACTGCTTTTATTATGTCTTTGTAATAGAGAAAATAACTTTCAGATGCCTGTTGATTAAAGAAATTATGTGCGCCAGGGAGGTTGAGTTGGCCACTCACCCTCCCTTCGCGGACACACTAGAAAAGAGGGAGTAGAACCATGCTTCAACAGAGTCTGCTGCGGGTTAACGTACGAACGCCCAGCCGGTTGACAGGCGCACTCTGCTGAAGGTGTTGGCTCTCCACCTTAAAGGCGTCACGGTAAGAGAAAAATGCGCTGCAACCACTTGTGTTTGATGTAACTGCTTTTGTGGGGAATAAATATACGCCTTTTTATTCTAGCAAAATGCAGTCTGTGTGATCATTTCTGTGTGCCGATCTGACCGAACCTTGTGTTTCAAAACAATATATGAGGCAAATACTACTGCATATAAGCCCTGAAGCCCATTGATACTGAAGCTTATCCCCAGATTTACATGCTTTATGTGCTTTACATGCTTTACATGCTTTAAGTGAATGAAAGCCTGGGTGGGACACCATGATAAGGGTCTATTAGTGGTCATTTTGGACACAATTTTGATTCTTAAACCCACGAATGAATTTAGTTTAGGCACAAATGAGTTTGCTGTGACTTGCAATGATCTTCCCATTGAATATCTGTGCTATTTAAGTAGTATATATGTTGTTTAAAGGTGTTTTAGTGAAAAACCCTATTTTGGCAGCCATCTTGGATGCCATCTTGGACAACTGGTTTGATGCCAGTTTTTATTTTTGGGAACATCCTGATTGTGTTTTGGGGTCATCTAAGGAACCTAAAAAAGTTGGTTTGGTTTAGTCCTGGGGGGTTGCAAAGGTAGTGGTCGTAGCTCCCCTAGTATTGGTACATGAACTTAAAAAATATGATAAAATTTATGTACTACCATAGAACTGCTAGTCAGTGTTATGCTGTATTCATGTTGACTGTAGAAAGACTAGTCAGCAGAATTGCTGGTAGCAACGTGAGGTGCTATCATTTTTGTATACTATAACCACGCAGACAATAATTTCACTGAAAAATCCAGAAGAGATGTAATGTTTTGCACAGCATCATATTCAAACAGGAAGCCCTGGCTCTGATTGCAGGTCAAAAAGTTAACTTTTTCTGAGGTTACAGATTCTTTTGACTATGGGATATTACACAAATTAGTCATGTTTACCTGATTAAAACAGCGTGACAGCACTTAATCTCTTCCTGTCCTTTTCTCCTCATTAAAGACAAAACAACATCTGTTTTATTTTTGTTGCTGTGACAAGCAGCAAAAGTTAAAAAGTTTTAACTTTTGATAGCAAGTGCCATCACGGTGCACAGTGACCACACTCACAGCCAGCAGTGGCATAATTTTCCATTGTACTCTCTTTGAAAACATCATCTGGTTTACTGTGTGCTGCTTATAGCCAGCATATGAATGCAACTTTACGCTCTCTTTTTCCCTCCTCACAGACTGACAGCTTCAGTATCAAGCACATTGCAGCGTCGGCTCGCAGCCGCTGCGACGCTCCGCCACAGGAAAAACACCTCTGTTGGAAGCCTTAAGGACAAGTTGGAACATCTCCAGCTGTTAAACAATTTCTCATATACTCACTCCACTGAAAGCCATCAAAAGCCGCCTGGATTTTACAAATGGTTATCAACACGGAGGTGTTTTTCCTGTGCCGCCGCACCGTGCCGGCTGCGTCCCGACGCGCGGACCCGTCTGCACGTCTTTCATTAAAAAAATCTCTTTTAACAGTGGAATATCCGGATAAAATGCTGAAACCGACTTCTTCTGAAACTTCTCTGTTCTCTCACGATGTCCTGGAACAATAGAGCCTGAAATGTGGAGGTTTTCAGCTTGAAACAGGCTGACGACGGCGCCTGAGAGCGCTGCGCGACGTCCCGCACCGTGGGAAGTCCTTAAAGCGACAGTATCACCTCAAAATCTCTTATCAGCTGTTAAAATTTTCACTGAAAACCAGCTTAATTTTTCAAACCGTGTCCACTTCGATGTGTCTCACAGGTTTAGAAAAAATTTTGATCAAACAAAGCGCCAGTCTCTCAGCAACTTCTCAGACAAAGGAATTCCGACGAGGGGCTGGACGACTCCTCCCACAAGGAGTGCTCACAGGCGAATGACGTCATCGACAGGCGTGGAAAAACTCACGCATGCGCACGAGGGTTCAAGCATGTCTGACGTAAAATCCGTATAGTTTTTGAAAAAAATAAAAAGGACCTATACTTTATTGACAGACCTCGTATATTTATATTTTTATTTACAAAAAAGGGGGAAAAAACACAGCATTGGTCATAAGGAAATACTTATGTTTTTAAAAAGAGATAATTACATGTTTGTTTTAATGTCTGCAAAAGGTGAATAATTTACTGTTTTTGTTGTTTTTAAAATTTTTACATTATTTGTTTTAACATTTATTTTTCTAATGTGCTCAAAATTTTATCCAAAATCAGCCCAGGTTCACACACCCAAAGCCCAGCAAAATCTGGCAACCATTACTAGGACAGAGCCATCCCAGCTTAGGAGAGCCGCTGCCAGAACACAGCTGAGTGTGTCAACACTCAGGCACAATCAGCCCAGTTTTGCTGGCTACCTGGGTATGCTCTGCACAGGTAATATTCAGTTCAATTTAGTTATTTATATAGTACCAAATCATAACTAAACTTCCTTAAGGTGCTTCATACGGGTAAGAACTATCCTTACCACCCACCCTGAACAAGCACACAGGTGGCAGTGGCAAAAAACTCCCTGTAGTGTTACTGGGGAAGAAACCTCAAGCAGACCAGATGCAGAGGGGTGACCCACTGTTTGCATCATTCTAACAGTTACAAAGTTTCTACAAAAAACTGGGAAAAAATGAAGAAACAGAAAAGGCAGAAGAGCAACAAAAACAGAGTATGTCATAGAAATAAAGTAAAAAAAGGGTTCATCTTGGTGCTTAGTCTCTCCTTCCAGGTCTTGAATAGACAGGTCATCCTGAGGTCAGTCCAGCACCCTATGGTGCAAGGACAGCATCCATTGAAGCTATCATCAGTGCAAGAGAGAAAAAAAGCAGAATCAATGGGATGGAAATAACTGCACATAAGGAGCAGTAAATCAAGAGAGAACCAAAGACTTTACTAAAGTGGCAGCCGACAGCTAGCCCTGTGTTTCACTAACAGACCCACAATTTAGATGCAGTGATGCTGAGATATGTTGTTACTATTAATACAAATGAAATGGAGAAGAAACATAATTCCATACTACTCTTGAGATAGTCATATTGTGCACTGCACTGATATAGAACCAGTATTTTATGTGGTTAAAAAAGGCACAATATGACCCCTTCATCACCTGGGTGCATATTCATCTTCTGTGTTGCTGACAATGGAATAATTTAGTCCAAACAGTTTGGACTGATGTAATAATTATCAGGACATGGAGGACAAGAAGCCAACATCCAACCACAACTTGTTGCATGATTCTGCTTCCTCTGTGAGTGTGAAGGAGGAGAGAGAGAGTGTGTGTGTGTTTGTTGAAGAACCATTCATCCTAAGCTGAGGGAAGGTTTCCAAATCTCCCCCCTGACATTCTTCTGTGCTCAAAGAAGGCCCGGGACAGAAGTGGCCCAAACCTGGCACAGCCTGCCTTGGTGTTGCCAGGGACAGCCACTCTGCTGAGGCGTTGCTGGGGCCCAGTGCTGTTTCACTTCCTGTTTGGAAGAAGTGGCAAGATGATCATTAACCAGAAGAATGTTGTACTATATTTTATGTCAACCATACTTACACCATACCCATTTCTGTCCTCGTGTCAGTGGCATGTTTTTGTTTTTTTAAATGATCATCCTGCACTGATTTCTTAACCTGTTTAAAAAAATGTATACACACAGGAAAAAATTTTAATCAGGTGTGTAGTTTTGTGGACAAGGTGGCAGAGTTCACACCCTGTGTCTGACTCTACAGTTTAACCTGTAACTTCTGGATTCAAACCGTTCCATCAGTCCTCCCAGAGTTGGACACTGATCTGCTTCACTGTCTTAAACTGGCTTCCATTGCAGATTTTTGGCCCCAGTTTGAGTCCTGATTTCAAATCTGAGGAAATCAGGCCAGAATGATTAAAATAGCAGCCAAAATTAGTTTTGTACTATTATTGACGAGTCGAGATGAGTCCCATGACACTTGTGTTTGTGCGCATGTGCCACATGGCACTACTTCATACACTCAGTGTGATATATCTGTGAGGGGTTTTGTTGAACCAGAATTTTTCTCAAAGCTAAAATGTATCTGTTAACATCTCACAACTGTCTTTTGCTGAAGATCAAGACATGCTTTTCATGTAATTTATGCTGTGGAGGCTTCTGCTCAGACAACAATTGGTCCCTATCACATTGTACCTGCATGTCCACCGTCATCTACTTTTGTCACATAAACCCCTTTCAGATTTGGCAATCTGGCTCAAGTCTTATCAAATCCAAATTGCTTTCTATTCAGATACAATTCAGACCTGTGTTTCAAATCCTACACACACAACCAAACACAATCCAACCCAAACCAAATTCTTCTCCTTCTTGAATTGTGATCCTTCATGGTTTTGTACTTGGCCTTGAGGATCTTTATCTTGCCATGGTACTGATTTGACACCTTCTCATACACATGCATTGCTAGTGTGGCAGCGATATTCTTCAATAGGTTTTGATCCCAAAAGATTCCACCCAACTTGTTTTGCGTATCCTGATCTCCAGATTCTTTTAACGCCATCAACAACTCAACCTGGTCTCATTCCAAGTCATGATTCAGCAGCACGAAATATACATTAATCTATTGGTTCATGATATTGTGATGAAAAGTGCCTCATTTTTGTCACCGCAGCACGAATTCATTCTAATTCATTCTAATTCATTCCGTGATGGCTGCACAAAGTGAAAAGTGAAGCGGGGGGGTCGGGGTGGTTATGGTTAGGGTGGGGGGAAAGAGTAAGATTAGGTTATGGTTAAGGTTAGGGTCAGGGGTAGGAGTAGGGTTAGCAACAGCGAGTTAAAAAAACCCTGTCATGAAAATGTGACTAATTTCATCATGGGAAAAAAAAAAGTGAGACTGGGCTGCAACAACTACTACCAAAGACAAACAAGATGCAAAGGTAACTTCAGAATTTGGCAGGTTTTTACACACAGCTTTTGCACATGACCCAAATACTGACCCAGCAAACCAGAAAGTATGATGTCATGAGCCCAGTGCTAGCCAGATTCAAATCACATTTTCATTCAGACTTCATTGAGTCAGGTTCAAATTTGGTTCAGCCCACCTCCAGGAAATAAAGAATCTGTCTTAAATCTGAGTAGTGCCATTTAGATTCAGAAAAAAAATCTATCCAGCTTAAACTGGATTCAACAGGTCTGACTAGAGCTGGATTGACAACCCCAATCTGAACAGGGTCATTGACAGAGCAATGACACTGCTCTGCTCATTGTGCACAGAACTTTATTGTCCAGCCACTGTCCTATGCACACAGTGAGTGCAGACCTCTGCATTCATGATCACGAGCCACTCTGGTCACTGTGTTCACCACTCACTCAAAACAGACATTTTATCTTAAATTGTTGACTGCCATCAAAATAAGTGAATGGCCAAATCCCCATTCAAGGAGAAATAATTTATTTCAAGATGCACTCCTGAAATATAAAATCAAAGCTATCTATAAACTTAAAGTAAAAGATGCATGGTGTGTGTGGGTCCAGTACTGCTTTTGCATGTAAAAATGGATTAAGAGTTGTTTGGTGCTCCAGTGTCTTGTGATGTGCTGCCCCACATTCTGGCCAAAATCCATCCTTATAGCTTTGTTCACAGGCCCTGCCTTTAGCTAAATACAGAAAAACTTGCATATATTCGGGTCATGTGCATAATTATAATCAAAATCTGCTATATGTGGGAAAAGTACTGTAGATGATGGTAGACCTGTGGGTAGAACATGCAGAAATATCTTTACTCAGTGCCTCAGCTCAGTTGGACTCCCCCTGCCCAGCCTTGCCTGCGCTCAGCTCAGAACAGCCTGGCAGGGATGGCAAGACTTTGTGTATCTCCAGGAAAACCTGACGTCCACTCAGGATGAACTTATCCTCAACTCTTGAGCCATCAGTTTAAGTCTTTGTTTTTCCAAGCTTGGCATGAAAGTTCAACTCCATGTTGTGGTGAGCTTGCATCCAGCCACCCCTGAGCACAGCACGACTCGGGTCACAGCAGTTTGGAGTCTGGCCAAGCTCCTGAAAATTTTGAACATGTTCCAAACTGAAACAAGTTTAACCAACCTTTCCCTGTTTGTGCTGAACATCAGTGAATCCATGGAGTGAAGCCAACTACAGTGAAAATAACTATGTTCATAAGTTTTCAGACAAGTGATGTGGCTGTACCTTGTTTTGTTCTTGGAAGCATCTCAACTTCTTTGGATATTAACAAAGTATGAACACTACAAAACACGTTTTCACTGTCATTTTGGTAAACATGATTACACTGACTGACAGGTTCAAGGTTATCAATCAATCAATCAATCAATTTTATTTATATAGCGCCAAATCACAACAAACAGTTGCCCCAAGGCGCTTTATATTGTAAGGCAAGGCCATACAATAATTACGTAAAAACCGCAATGGTCAAAACGACCCCCTGTGAGCAAGCACTTGGCGACAGTGGGAAGGAAAAACTCCCTTTTAACAGGAAGAAACCTCCAGCAGAACCAGGCTCAGGGAGGGGCAGTCTTCTGCTGGGACTGGTTGGGGCTGAGGGAGAGAACCAGGAAAAAGACATGCTGTGGAGGGGAGCAGAGATCAATCACTAATGATTAAATGCAGAGTGGTGCATACAGAGCAAAAAGAGAAAGAAACACTCAGTGCATTATGGGAACCCCCCAGCAGTCTAAGTCTATAGCAGCATAACTAAGGGATGGTTCAGGGTCACCTGATCCAGCCCTAACTATAAGCTTTAGCAAAAAGGAAAGTTTTAAGCCTAATCTTAAAAGTAGAGAGGGTGTCTGTCTCCCTGATCCGAATTGGGAGCTGGTTCCACAGGAGAGGAGCCTGAAAGCTGAAGGCTCTGCCTCCCATTCTACTCTTACAAACCCTAGGAACTACAAGTAAGCCTGCAGTCTGTGAGCGAAGCGCTCTATTACTATATACTTCTATCAGTGAAGTATTCTGTTAAAGATGACTTCTTTTATTAATTTGCCAGCCATTGAGTACACATTATATATGGTAAAGTATAGGAACATACCAGCTTTGTACTGACCTTCTTTTTTTTCAGTTGTGTACTTATTCAACTTGTGACATAACACTGTGGTTAGATTTTAAAAGATTGCCTTTCAAAGAATATTGTGGGGTAAAACTGTGAGACATCCTGTCACATCAATGAGTAACAGATCTGTAAAGCTCAAATGTGGATCAGTCTTTTTCTTTAACAATCCATGAACTGGAGAGAGAACAGTGATATAACACCAGGGTAAATGACATAAAATTAGGTTCAATATGTGTAAATACAATGAAGAAAAAAATGAGGGTGGTTCTTTTTGTAAGTTTTATGAATTTTTAAAGGTACTATTTAAAAAAAACAGCTTATTGTTACTTACTATTATGATGTTCATGGTTTACAATGATAAAACTATACTGACAAACTACAAATGGTTGCATGCAAAATGAGTAAACTGTCAACACTGAATATGTTGGAAGAACATTTATAGTTTGTGTGTATGTTGATGCAGGATCCCAGTCATTCAAATAAGTGATATCCAAGAGTTCACTCTAGACCAGGTGGACCTCCTCTTTATCTTCAAGACTTTTTGCCTCTCACTGAATTGCCCTCCTCAGTAGAGTTGGGCGATATCGGGAATTTTGGTATTGATCCGATACCAAGTAAATACAGGCCCAGTATCACCGATATCGATACCAATATGATACTTTTTCATATTTAAGCTTCATAGATCCAAAGGATCCAAAAGACCTACGACAGAATTTCGCCAAACATTGTACGTGACAACAAAATATTATCACAAACAACATTTTTGTTTAAAAAAAAAAAAATCACTCAACACAACTTAAAACAAAATCTCCTGAGGTAGAGGACTGACAAACCACAATACAAGGGTACGCTGCTCCGTGTTGTGTGACACAGCACAGCGCTGCTTTTACAGACAGAGAGTAGACTTTGATGAATCCACGTGCACAGCAGTCAGTGCGTGCGGGAGAGAAAAAAAGTATCGATCTTTTTACACGAGGATCATTCAATATTAATACCAGCGTTGGTATCGATATTATCAATCAATCAATCAATTTATTTTTTTTTTATATAGCGCCAAATCACAACAAACAGTTGCCCCAAGGCGCTTTATATTGTAAGGCAAGGCCATACAATAATTATGTAAAACCCCAACGGTCAAAACGACCCCCTGTGAGCAAGCACTTGGCTACAGTGGGAAGGAAAAACTCCCTTTTAACAGGAAGAAACCTCCAGCAGAACCAGGCTCAGGGAGGGGCAGTCTTCTGCTGGGACTGGTTGGGGCTGAGGGAGAGAACCAGGAAAAAGACATGCTGTGGAGGGGAGCAGAGATCGATCACTAATGATTAAATGCAGAGTGGTGCATACAGAGCAAAAAGAGAAAGAAACAGTGCATCATGGGAACCCCCCAGCAGTCTACGTCTATAGCAGCATAACTAAGGGATGGTTCAGGGTCACCTGATCCAGCCCTAAGTATAAGCTTTAGCAAAAAGGAAAGTTTTAAGCCTAATCTTAAAAGTAGAGAGGGTGTCTGTCTCCCTGATCTGAATTGGGAGCTGGTTCCACAGGAGAGGAGCCTGAAAGCTGAAGGCTCTGCCTCCCATTCTACTCTTACAAACCCTAGGAACTACAAGTAAGCCTGCAGTCTGAGAGCGAAGCACTCTATTGGGGTGATATGGTACTACGAGGTCCCTAAGATAAGATGGGACCTGATTATTCAAAACCTTATAAGTAAGAAGGAGAATTTTAAATTCTATTCTAGAATTAACAGGAAGCCAATGAAGACAGGCCAATATGGGTGAGATATGCTCTCTCCTTCTAGTCCCCGTTAGTACTCTAGCTGCAGCATTTTGAATTAACTGAAGGCTTTTAGGGAACTTTTAGGACAACCTGATAATAATGAATTACAATAGTCCAGCCTAGAGGAAATAAATGCATGAATTAGTTTTTCAGCATCACTCTGAGACAAGACCTTTCTAATTTTAGAGATATTGCGTAAATGCAAAAAAGCAATCCTACATATTTGTTTAATATGCGCTTTGAATGACATATCCTGATCAAAAATGACTC
Source organism: Thalassophryne amazonica (assembly GCF_902500255.1). Lineage (NCBI taxonomy): Eukaryota > Metazoa > Chordata > Actinopteri > Batrachoidiformes > Batrachoididae > Thalassophryne > Thalassophryne amazonica. The sequence continues at coordinate 123,035,846 of NC_047105.1, forward strand.
CAAGATTTCTCACAGTATTACTAGAGGTCAGGGTAATGCCATCCAGAGTAAGGATCTGGTTAGACACCATGTTTCTAAGATTTGTGGGGCCAAGTACAATAACTTCAGTTTTATCTGAGTTTAAAAGCAGGAAATTAGAGGTCATCCATGTCTTTATGTCTGTAAGACAATCCTGCAGTTTAGCTAATTGGTGTGTGTCCTCTGTCTTCATGGATAGATAAAGCTGGGTATCATCTGCGTAACAATGAAAATTTAAGCAATACCGTCTAATAATACTGCCTAAGGGAAGCATGTATAAAGTGAATAAAATTGGTCCTAGCACAGAACCTTGTGGAACTCCATAATTAACTTTAGTCTGTGAAGAAGATTCCCCATTTACATGAACAAAATGTAATCTATTAGACAAATATGATTCAAACCACCGCAGCGCAGTGCCTTTAATACCTATGGCATGCTCTAATCTCTGTAATAAAATTTTATGGTCAACAGTATCAAAAGCAGCACTGAGGTCTAACAGAACAAGCACAGAGAAGAGTCCACTGTCCGAGGCCATAAGAAGATCATTTGTAACCTTCACTAATGCTGTTTCTGTACTATGATGAATTCTAAAACCTGACTGAAACTCTTCAAATAGACCATTCCTCTGCAGATGATCAGTTAGCTGTTTTACAACTACCCTTTCAAGAATTTTTGAGATAAAAGGAAGGTTGGAGATTGGCCTATAATTAGCTAAGATAGCTGGGTCAAGTGATGGCTTTTTAAGTAATGGTTTAATTACTGCCACCTTAAAAGCCTGTGGTACATAGCCAACTAACAAAGATAGATTGATCATATCATATTATCGATATTAGGATCGATCCGCCCACCTCTACTCCTCATTTCTAAAATGTTCCAACATACTCTGTGTCTGTGTTGATGCAGTCTGTCACTCAGACACAAGACATCTGGAAATGGACCTCTCATTTGTTGCCAAGTTATCTTGCCATCCAACCTTGTGACTAACTCAGTTCCCTGGCACCATTGGAAAAAGCATCCTGAAGAATTTGTAGGATGGCCAAACAACCCAAAATTTGAGGCAAATAAGCATTTGATCCACTGTCGATTTTGCAAGTTTTCCCACCTACAAAGAATGGAGAGGTCTGTAATTTTTTTAACGTAGGTACACTTCAACTGTGAGAGACAGAATCTAAAAAAATAAATAAATCACATTGTATGATTTTTAAATAATTAGTTTGCATTTAATTGTATGAATTAAGAATTTGATCACCTCCCAACCAGCAAGAATTCTGGCTCTCACAGACTTGTTACTTCTTTAAGAAGTCATCCTATTCTGCACTCTTTACCTGTTATTAATTGCCCCTGTTTGAACTTGTTACCTGTATAAAAGACACCTGTCCACACACTCAATCAATCACACTCCAACCTGTCCACCATTGCCAAGACCAAAGAGCCCTCTAAGGACACCCGCAAGAAAATTGTAGACCTGCAAAAGCTGGGATGGACTACAGGACAAAAGGCAAGCTTCTGGGTGAGAAGGCAACAAATGTTGGGGTAGAAACACAAGATGACTGTCAGTCTTCTTGAGTCTAGGGCTTCATGTAAGATCTCACATCGCGGGGTGAGGATGAATCTGAGAAGGCTCAGAACTACATGGGAGGATCTGGTCAATGACCTGAAGAGAGCTGGAACCACAGTCACAAAGATTACATTAGTAACACTCATTCATGGTTTAAAGCCCTGCAGGGCACACAAATTCCCCCTGTTCAAGCCAGCACATGTCCAGGCCTGGTTAAAGTTCACCAGTGACCATCTGGATTATTAGGCATGGGAGAAGGTCATGTGGTCAGATGAGACCAAAATAGAGCTTTTTGGTATCAACTCCACTCGCTGTGTTTGGAGGATGAGAACAACCCCAAGAACACCGTCCCATTCGTGAAGCATGGGGGTGGAAACATTAATTTTGGGGGTGCTTTTCTGCAAAGGGGACAGGACGACTGTGCCGTATTGAAGGGAGGATGGATGGGCTCGTGTATCACGAGATTCTGTCAAACAACCTCTTTCCCTCAGTAATAGCACTGAAGTTGGGTTGTGGCTGGGTCTTCCAGCATGACAATGACCCGAAACACAGCCAGGGTAACTAAGGCGTGGCTCCGTAAGAAGCATTTCAAGGTTTTAGAGTGGCCTTGCCAGTCTCCAGACCTGAACTCAATAGAAAATCTTTGGAGGGAGCTGAAATTCAAGACCTGAAAGATCTGGAGAAGATCTGTATGTAGGATTGGACCAAAATCCCTGCTGCAGTGTATGCAAACCTGGTCAAGAACTACAGGAAATATCTGACCTTTGTAATTGCAAACAAAGGTTTCTGTACCAAATATTAAGGTCTGTCTTTCTATTGTATCAAGTACTTCATGCAATAACATGCAAACTAATCATTTAAAAATTCTACAGTGTGATTTTCTGAATTTTTATTTATTTATTTATTTTTTTTAGATTGTGTCTCTCACAGTTGAAGTGTACCTCCCTTTGTAGGTGGGAAAACTTGCAAATCGACAGTGCATCAAATACTTATTTGTCTCACTGTATGTTGATAGGACTGTATTAGTCCTATCAACGTTTGGTTCTGGTGCCATTCATCCTTGACCCAAAAATACATAAGCATACCAAATGGCAAATGTCAGCTCTCCACAGCTTGTGCGTCAAAATTGCACACACCAGCAGACACACGCAAGCATGCACAGCTTTTTGTCATTTTCTGCATTCTGCTGTAAGCAGGTGCTTTTAATTGACAAACAGAGATGGTGGCGGAAGATATTAAAAGCAATACACTTTTCACTTATGGTACCAGGAGCATAACACTTAAGTCCAGGTCACATGGCACTAACGAAGGACACCGAAGCCAAACGCGAAACAAGAAATGTGGACTTACATTGACTTTTGGAGACATCGTTTAACCATCGTCTAGCTTTGTTCCTGCACCTGGCGCTTTGTCAGAATTTTCCAACTGTTAAAAAATGTTAACAAATCCCAATGGCAACCTCAACACACTCACACGTTGTTCGTGCAGTATTACAAACGATGCTCCAAAATCATTTGTATGTCAAGGCTGAAAAGTGAGTTTCACAAATCCTCTGTCTTTTTTTTTTTTTTTTTTTGGAGGGGGGGAATCAAAATGGACCCAAGATTGCAACTGTGGTTGATTGGGTCGTGCCTCGCTCATGCAAGCAGGTTCAGAGATTTCTGGGTTTCACAAATTTCTACAGGAAATTTATTCAAACTTCAGTTTGGTGGCCTTGCCCTTGCATAATCTTCCAACAAGTTATTTGTTTGGACCCCAGAATGTAATGAAGCATTCAGGGTGCTTAAAGCATCGCTTTAGGGTGGCCCCATGCCACTCCTCCTGGACTCCGCCTGACAGCTCGTGGTGGAAGTGAATACCTCTGACATTGACATCGGGGCGGTCCTGTCTCAAATTTGTCCTACTAACAGGAGATTGCACCCCTGTGCCTTCTTATCCAAGAAATTGTCTGCCACAGAATGAAATTATGATATTGGTGACCATGAACTGTTGGTGGTCAAAGTGGCCCTGGAGGAGTGGCACAGATGCATTTCCTTGTATGGACAGCTCACAAAAACTTAGAGTACCTACATTTGGCCAAGAGACCAAATGCCAGGCAGGCCCAGTGGGCAATCTTCTTCAGTCACTTTAATTTCATTTTATGGTACCACACAAGTACCAAAAAGGGCAACCCGGATGCATTATCGCACCAAGGTGACCCTGCCAGTTTGCCCTCAAAACCCCCAACCATACTGCCAGCTTCATGTTTCATTTCTGCTCTGACTTGGGATATTGAAACTAGGGTTAAGATGGTATCTGAAAACTTACCCTTGCCTCTGGTGTGTCCTCCAGGGAAGCTCCTCATCCCTATGCCCCTCAGGGGGATGTTTCAGGTGGGGTCACGACAACTGTTTTTCCTGCCATCTGTAAAGAAAACCACATTTGTCAGTCAGCAGAGGTTTTGGTGGCCATATTTGCTCTCTGACATCACCAGCTATGTCAGTGCCTGTCAGATATGTGCTATGCACAGGTCTTCCACACAGAGTCCTTCAGGTAAATAACTACTGCTTCCAATACCCAAATGCCCATGGTCTCATCTCTCGGTAGATTTTGTGACAGGTCTCCCAGCCTCTAGTGGAAATATTGTAGTACTGACTGTAGTGGACTGGCTATCTACATTGGCTCCTTTTATCCCTCTGCCGATGCTCCCCTTGGCCAAGGAGACAGCCAGAGTCATGTTATCTAATCAATCAATCAATCAACTTTTTTCTTATATAGCGCCAAATCACAACAAACAGTTGCCCCAAGGCGCTCTATATTGTAAGGCAAGGCCATACAATAATTATGAAAAACCCCAACGGTCAAAAGACCCCCTATGAGCAAGCACTTGGCTACAGTGGGAAGGAAAAACTCCCTTTTAACAGGAAGAAACCTCCAGCAGAACCAGGCTCAGGGAGGGGCAGTCTTCTGCTGAGACTGGTTGGGGCTGAGGGAAAGAACCAGGAAAAAGACATGCTGTGAAGGGGGGCAGAGATCGATCACTAATGATTAAATGCAGAGTGATGCATACGGAGCAAAAAGAGAAAGAAACAGTGCATCATGGGAACCCCCCACAGTCTACGTCTAAAGCAGCATAACCAAGGGATGGTCCAGGGTCACCTGATCCAGCCCTAACTATAAGCCTTAGCGAAAAGGAAAGTTTTAAGCCTAATCTTAAAAGTAGAGAGGGTATCTGTCTCCCTGATCTGAATTGGGAGCTGGTTCCACAGGAGAGGAGCCTGAAAGCTGAAGGCTCTGCCTCCCATTCTACTCTTACAAACCCTAGGAACTACAAGTAAGCCTGCAGTCTGAGAGCGAAGCGCTCTAATGGGGTAATATGGTACTACGAGGTCCCTAAGATAAGATGGGACCTGATTATTCAAAACCTTATAAGTAAGAAGAAGAATTTTAAATTCTATTCTAGAATTAACAGGAAGCCAATGAAGAGAGGCCAACACGGGTGAGATATGCTCTCTCCTGCTAGTCCCCGTCAGTACTCTAGCTGCAGCATTCTGAACCAACTGAAGGCTTTTTAGGGAACTTTTAGGACAACCTGATAATAATGAATTACAATAGTCCAGCCTAGAGGAAATAAATGCATGAATTAATTTTTCAGCATCACTCTGAGACAAGACCTTTCTAATTTTCTAATCTAGAAATATTGCGCAAATGCAAAAAAGCAGTCCTACATATTTGTTTAATATGCGCTTTGAATGACATATCCTGATCAAAAATGACTCCAAGATTTCTCACAGTATTACTAGAGATCAGGGAAATGCCATCCAGAGTAACGATCTGGTTAGACACCATGCTTCTAAGATTTGTGGGGCCAAGTACAATAACTTCAGTTTTATCTGAGTTTAAAAGCAGGAAATTAGAGGTCATCCATGTCTTTATGTCTGTAAGACAATCCTGCAGTTTAGCTAATTGGTGTGTATCCTCTGGCTTCATGGATAGATAAAGCTGGGTATCATCTGCGTAACAATGAAAATTTAAGCAATACCGTCTAATAATACTGCCTAAGGGAAGCATGTATAAAGTGAATAAAATTGGTCCTAGCACAGAACCTTGTGGAACTCCATAATTAACTTTAGTCTGTGAAGAAGATTCCCCATTTACATGAACAAACTGTAATCTATTAGACAAATATGATTCAAACCACCGCAGCGCAGTGCCTTTAATACCTATGACATGCTCTAATCTCTGTAATAAAATTTTATGGTCAACAGTATCAAAAGCAGCACTGAGGTCCAACAAAACAAGCACAGAGATAAGTCCACTGTCCGAAGCCATAAGAAGATCATTTGTAACCTTCACTAATGCTGTTTCTGTACTATGATGAATTCTAAAACCTGACTGAAACTCTTCAAATAGACCATTCCTCTGCAGGTGATCAGTTAGCTGTTTTACAACTACCCTCTCAAGGATCTTTGAGAGAAAAGGAAGGTTGGAGATTGGCCTATAATTAGCTAAGATAGCTGGGTCAAGTGATGGCTTTTTAAGTAATGGTTTAATTACTGCCACCTTAAAGGCCTGTGGTACATAACCAACTAACAAAGATAGATTGATCATATTTAAGATTGAAGCATTGAATAATGGTAGGACTTCCTTGAGCAGCCTGGCAGGAATGGGGTCTAATAAACATGTTGATGGTTTGGATGAAGTAACTAATGAAAATAACTCAGACAGAACAATCGGAGAGAAAGAGTCTAACCAAATACCGGCATCACTGAAAGCAGCCAAAGATAATGATACATCTTTGGGATGGTTATGAGTAATTTTTTCTCTAATAGTCAAAATTTTGTTAGCAAAGAAAGTCATGAAGTCATTACTAGTTAAAGTTAATGGAATACTCAGCTCAATAGAGCTCTGACTCTTTGTCAGCCTGGCTACAGTGCTGAAAAGAAACCTGGGGTTGTTCTTATTTTCTTCAATTAGTGATGAGTAGAAAGTAGAAATCTAATGTATTTAAACTGCATGGTCTTCCCCAGGGCATTGTGTCAGACTGTGGACCACAGTTCGTCTCTCGATTCTGGAAGGAATTCTGCAAGCCACTCTGGGCCATTTCCAGTCTCACATCAGGGTACCATCCGCAGTCTAATGGACAGTCAGAGAGAATGAATCAGGAACGAGAGAAGAGTCTTTGCATCCTGGCATCACAGAATACGGATTCATGGACCACTCAGTTAAGTTGGGTTGACCTGGCACATAACTGTCTTCCATCTTCATCCTCCGGGCACTCACCATTCCATGTCATGTATGGATTCTAACTGCTGCTGTTTTCCTCCACCGACTTAGACTCACCAGTTCCATCTGTTCTGGCGCTTATTCAGAGGTGTAGATGAACCAGGGAGTTGGCGTGACAAGTGATACTCTACTCACTCGCATCCAAACAGACTGTTTCCAACTGCAGGAGGACTCCCGCACCAGCCAACACTCGAGGTCAGAAGATCTGGCTTTCAAAACGGGACCTGCCGCTTCGGTGGATGACCAGGAACATTGCTCCCAGGTTCATAGGTCCTTTCCCTTTCTCCAAGGTGCTTAACCCAGTTCTGTCCATCTCCATCTTCCAAGAGCCATGCAGATCCAGCCTTCCTTTTGTTAAGCCCTGATTTCTTTGGGTCTATCCTGGATCAGTGAGACTCACTTACTACAAAAATGACACTTTATTGAATTTCAAATGTAGCTGATCAGTTGATCGCAGCTTTCTCGGCTTCAGCCCTGCCTCCAGTCAGTCACCTCCTCTGCGTCAGTAGCTCCGGCTCCCGAACCCTTTATTTGCCATCCTGAACCATATGTCGGTTGTGTCGAAACGTGCACAGCTTTTCTGATGCAGTGTTCATTCGTATTCTCCCTCTCAAAGACCCTCACAGTACTCCAACAGTAGTGACATCGCGTATGTGACGTATCTGCTCTGGGGTGACGCGTGAGCTTAGGCAACAGCTCTTTGGAGCACTGATTCACCACTGCTTAATTCCTTCTCTGACTTCTCCCGTGAACTCCGCTTAGTTTTTGGTCATCAAATGAAAACATGTTCCACCGCTCAGCAGCTGCTCTCTCTTAAATAGGAGCATCAGAGCACCGCGGAGTATTCCATCGACTTCCTCATTCTTGCAGGGGAGGTTGGCTGGAATGCGCGGTGTTGCGAAGCGTTTTTTTTTTTTTAAAGGTCTAAACAATTCACCCAAAGACAAACTGGCAGTCAGGGATGAACCAGAGGATTTAGATAAGCTTATCACTCTGGTTATCCATTTAGACAGCTGGTTGAGGGATGCCATCGTGAGAAAAGCCATGGGGCTGACCAGGTCGTCTCCACTCGGGCTACTCCCCGACAACGATCGGGTCTGTCCCTCAAGAGCTCCACTGGGATTCCCCCCTCTAGCTCTCCAGTTCCCCCTATATCTCTTGGTCCCTGCCTTGTCTGTTCCTGTTGTGTGTTGTTTGTCTGCTTTCCCTCCAGATGGCACGCAAACAGAGCTAAGGAACCTGAATCACACCTGCAGTTCATCTGATCCTCATTACCCGCTGTGTACTTAAACCCCTGTCTCCAGCTCATTGTTGCCAGAATCCAGAGCTGACACACCTTCCTGTTCGAGCTTACACGCTCAATGCCTGTGTTTCTTCCTGATTACTTACACAACAATTTGGGGACGCCTTGGAGTTCCCCCGGAGGAGCTGGGGGAGGTGTGTGTGGATCGGGAGGTCTGGGCGGCTTTGCTTGAGCTGCTGCCCCCGCGACCCGACTCCAGATAAAGCGGAAGAAATTGGATGGATGGCTTACAACTGTGATAAACTCTTGTCCTTATCCAAATCCTCCTTGCCAATCTGTGCTTCCACATATGCCACCATAGGTTAATTTAACACATTACTTTTTCACCCACAAAACACACAACAAACAAGTAAACCTGGTTTAACTTGTCACCACCTGCATCATACTGACTGATTACCAAGTAACACAAATTGATACAAGAACTTGAAATAAGATGATGATAGAATATCCTACTATTGCCTGTTGGAAACAATGCATAACACTGAAAGTTAAAAAGTCAACTCTGCAAGATTGAATTAATTCATTTAGATGTTACAAATTGAAACAATTTATTTAATTTGGTTCAACTAGGATTCTACAGGTAATACGGGCACAGGTTCTAAGTTCTCTGCAGCAGGTCAACCCCCAAAAGGCAACATGTTCTGGATGGAGTATTATATAGAGTCCAGAAAGCCTGTGCAGCAGAGCTGGCTGTTGTGTATAGGGGCATCTTTAACACCTCACTGTCTCAGGCTGTTGTCCCTCTACTTTTCAAGTGTTCTAAAAATTGTACGGGTTCCCAAGAAGCCACATACAACTTGTATGAATGATTTCCACCCAGTCGTACTTGCTTCAGTTGACACAAAGTGCCTGGAGAAACTGGTGGCCAAAGAAGGTGACACAAGTAAGATCTATACCTTACTAACCCCCAGAGCAACAGTGGTAAGGAAAAACTCCCTCTGAGGAAGAAACCACCCCCTTCAATTCACTTACAAGGAAAACATATCAGTAGATGAGACCGTGCCCTTAGCCCTGGAGTACCTTGACAACCCCAACACATACGTCCCAATGCTCTTTCTAGACTACACTTCAGCTTTTAACACCATCCAGCCCACTAAGCTAGTGGCTAAACTGGCAGGCCTCGAGCTGCACTCTCCCACTTATAGTTGGATACTCAACTTTAACTGAGAGACCGGAGAGGTGGTTTGAATGGGGAACAGGGTATCAACACCACTGACCATCAGCACTGGGACCCCTCAGGTCTGCTGCCTCAGCCCAAGGCTGTTCACATGCCTGTCTATCTTCACACAAACACTGCCAGATATACACATTTGCAGAGAACACATCCATCCTGGGACTCATCAAAGGAAATGATGAGACACACCAGACAGTTGGCAGACAGAACACTCACTATGGGGAGGAAAAGTGCCTTGTCATGAACACTGACAAGACAAAGGAGCTAATTCTGGACTTCCTAAAGTGAGCTCCCCTTTACATCCCCGGGAAATTAAAGGAACTGTGGTGGAGCGTGTTGACAGCTTTAAGTTCCTGAGCCTGCACATCGCCAACACCCTCAGCTAGTCAGAGAATACCATGGCCACTGTGAAAAAGGCTCAGCAGAGGCTATACTTTATCAGGTTACTGAAAAAAAGCTGGCCTGAGCTATCAGCTGCTTACCCAGGCCTACAGAGGGCTGGTAGTGAGTGTTGACCGGAGAGCATAAGGGCCAATAGGAAGTGCTTCCAAAGCAGCTTCTCCCCAGCAGCCATCAGACTGCTGGCAAAGGACATTCAAGCTTGTTTGAAATACCATGCCCCCACCTCAGACATGCTGCATGCCCGGACACACACACACACACACACACACACACACACACACACACACACACACACACACACACACACACACACACACACACACACACACACACACACACACACCTACTGCCTCTTTCTGTGCAGTCTTGTATGTGCACAAATAGCCGGGCGTAATGTCAACCTTTTGTACTTTGGTAATTATTGTTATTTATTAGTATGTGAACTCTTTTGTCTTTGTTGTCCTTTTTAATAGTTCGTGTTTTTTAATGATTGATTGATCGATCCGCACAAGGACTCCAATTCCCATGTACATTGTACTTGAGCAAATGCCAAGAATAAACACTTTAACTAGATAATAAAGGCAGTTTACTAAGCCAGGTTAGCCATGGATTTAAAATGCATTCAGCACCCATAGCAACAACAACCTCTGGCATCTGACAAGACATGACTGGGATCAGCCAAGGAATCTGTCAATCTGTATTGGTAACCTCCAGCTCGTAATGACACTTCTATGGTCATTCTTCTTGCATTTAAGCCTCAGAGCACACATATCATCAGTGAGCCACGACCATTGTTCTTACCAGTGGCATCTTCTAATCTAAACACTTTTGGAGTCGGTGTCACAGACCGAACATTCCCCCCTAAAAATCGGTCCACCTTTTGCTTATCCATGTGCATATGCGCATGCGCGCAACAGTGGTGATGCGTATTATTTATTTTCAGGAAAGTTAGTCCCCCCTGGGTTTCTCGCTTTGTTGCCAAAGGAATAAGACACTTGCGTGCAATCTCACTCTTGATATATATATCTAGTGATAATGGATGCCACTGAAGAGAGAGTTTTGGACAACAGAGAGTTTTGGACAATGGAGTTTTGGACGATGGAAAGATTGTTCGTTAGTCAGAAGAGGGCTGTCAATCAAACATCGCTCTTCACGTTTTTAATGTGAATTTACTGTCTTAATGTATTTATAATTGTTTAGGTTCTTATTATCATATACACATGATTATTGTTATCATTATCACACTCACTAATCTTCAACGGCTTACTCTAATTAAGGGATGCGGGGGGCTGGAGCCCATGCCAGCACTCATGGGTTGAGAGGCAGAGTACACCCTGGACAGGATGCCAGTCTGTTGCAGGACCACATATAGACACCAAACACATTCACATGCACACTTATGGTAAATGGACTGCATTCATATAGCGCTTTTCCATCTGCAACAAACGCTCAAAGTGCTTTACAATTATGTCTCACATCAGTGGTGGGCACAGTTCTGCTAATCCGCTAATTATCTCAGATAATATTTTCATTATCGGATTATCTTTTCAGATAACTCTGAAAACCATCAGCACACCAATAAGCTTCCAATAAACTTAGATCCCTGCTAACATACGTATTTTTGCAGGGATAGCACATAAAGCTTAACAGTTAAAGACAGTGGTGAAGTCTGAATTCAAAGATTTTAACACATACCTGTTAAATGTCTCCTAGTAAACAGACAGCTCTATCCTCTGCAAGTAGAAAAGAACTTATGACAAGAGAGAAAGAAAACAAAAGCGATAACAAAAGATTATTTCTCTTTATACCATAATGACTTGCCGGCATATCATGCAAGTCATCAACAGGCATACCGTTTTAACTTATGGTTAAAATTTTAACCAAACTAATTCCAGACAAGTTATTTAAATTAATGTCACATCTGGGTTTTATAAAGTGAAAATATCAGCTACATGGTTTAGTTTTAAAGTTATGCACTAATTTTTAATGTTTTAGTGTTTGGACCACACATGCTGCAGTGCATTATGGGTGACGTTTCATGACAGGAGAAATGCAATGAGATGCTCTGATGAGGCTGCACCTTAACTGCTGCACACGTCCAACAGTATAAAACTATTTGTATATTGTGCCTAAAACTCTCATGAAACAATAACAACGTCTATAAACCCAGAAAATATATTCATGAGAGTTTTACGCACAATATAAAAAGAGTTTAATACTGTTGTCCGTGTGCAGCGGTTAAGGTACAGCCTCATCAGAGCTTCTCAATGCATTTCTGCTGTCGTGAAACGTTACCCATAATGCACTGCAGCATGTGTGGTCCAAACACGAAAACCTTTAAAATAAGTGCATTACTTTAAAACTAAAACATATAGCTGATATTTTCACTTTATAAAACCCAGACGTGACATTAATTTACATTAAATAAACTGTATGCCTGTTGATGACTTGTGTGATATGCTGGGGAGTCACTATGATATAACGAAAAGTTGTCTCTGTTTTTCTGTCTCAGTCATTAGGTTTTTTTCTGCTGAAAGAAAGCTGATCTGACACAGAAATGCATGCTTGTTGCCGTGTCAGTAGTTCCTAGTGTACTGAAATCAGTACTGAAAGTTATCAGTTTAGCATTTATCTGTAAATTCTGCAAAGGTTTTCAGTGGTTAATCGGTTTAGCTTAAAAAATAACTTTTCAGTTCGCGGAGTAACTGTTATCGAGCCAACTTTTTGGTTAGCTGTACCCACCACTGCCTTGCATTCACCCCAATCTCAGGGTGCTGCCATATAAGGCACTCACCACACGCTGGGAGCAACTAGGGGATTAAGGACCTTGCCCAAGGGCCCTTAGTGATTTCCAGTCAGGCTGGGATTTGAACAGAGGATCCCCTGGTCTCAAGCCCAATGTTTAACCACTGGACCATCACCTCCCCACAAAAATGAAATAAATTTAAACTGTTCAACTCATCTACCCTGCATGTCTTTGGAAATGGGAAGAAGCTGGAGCACCCGGAGGAACCTCACGTGAACATGGAGAGAACATGCCAACTCCACACAGACAGACAGACCCAAGTGATCACACAACCTTCTTTCTTCATCATTCTGATGCTTGCTTTGAACTTCAGCAGATCCTATTGACCATGTTTGCATATAGGCACTGGGTTTTTCCAGTGTGATTGACTGGGTAGATATTTACTTTGATAAGCATTGCTGCTGTAACTTTCGTATCTTAAACTTTCCACTGGGGGTGGTTTCACATTTGAGTCACTGCAGGAAGTCATTGAAAAAAAAAAAGAATCATTGCGTGTGACAGTATTTTTTTCTTCTTTCTGCTCCCATTAGGGGTTACCACAGCAGATCAGCCATCTCCTCTGGACCTTCTTCTATCACACCCTCCACCTGCATGTCCTTCCTCACCACATTCATAAATCTCCTTTTTTTTTTTTTTTTTACTTTCTTCTTGAGGATCCATCCTCAGCAGTTTATTCTCCATGCAAAAATGAAAACTTTCTGGTACTAAAATGATCAGCCTCGAGGAGGAGACTGGTACAAATTTCCACGCGCGGGGCAGGGAAGGAGGAGGTGTGACGTGTGTGTGTGTGTGTGTGTGTGGGGGGGGGGGGGGGCCGGAGCGTGGAGGGCCCGCGCGCCCGCGCCGGACGGTGGAGTGCGCGTCCAGGCAGCAGGGCGGCGGGGGTCCAACGTGAAAGGAACACAGAGCCTGGAGCAGCGGCGGAAAGGGTTAATCACTAACCGACATTTACCTTTTACGGCGTCTGCGCCCAGCCGGTACCGTACATAAGGCGTGCGCACCGGCGTCGGGCTGCACGAGAGGATAACATCCCGCGCACGGACCTGCGCGTCCGCACCTCCTGCGCTTTTGACATTCAGAGGTAACGCACAGCTTTTTGTCTCATTAACAATCACCGTGTGGGACAAAGATTAATCAATTAATTCTATTTATTTTCGTTCTCCACAAGTTGACACGTGCGCTGGAAATAATAATAATAATAATAAATAAATAAATAAATAAATAAATAAACTCGTGCACCTTCTTTAAACGAGCAGCAGAACAAAATAGGAGGGCTGCTCTATTCAGCCCTGAGCAGGGGAGCACTAATTTACGCCTTTGCCATGTTGGGTTCGGGCGGTGTTGGTCCTGACTACTAAACAGAGGATTGTTTCAGCGCCGAAAGCCAAAGTCTGTGCGCGGATGTCGCAACATACAGCCAGAGCAGAGGTACCGTCAAGTTAGCCAGCGTTTAAGCCGGAAGCAACGTAGTTGACCTTCAAAATAGAAGTATCCATCCAAATCTTTTTCCAAGCAAGGTCTGATATTCTGGCCATCGAGAATTGTTTCATGCTTTGACTTTCACTCTGAAAGATGTCTTATTCATATTTTCAGAAAGCCACTACAGGTCACTGATAAGAATCATAAAAAAAAAAAACAAACAACAAAACAATCATTTTTAAACACTAAAATACGTAATTACATGAATACCACCCTAAATCAGAGGACGGTTGGGCGGTATGTAAAAAAAAAAAAAACATGCAGTGATTCTTGCAATTACTTTGACTTCTATTTCTTTACAGACAAGATGAATCCAAAACAGTTCATGTTTTGTGTGGTCACTGCTGACCATTAATTGGAGTAAGCAGGTATAGAATATGGATGGATGGATTAGTAGTTGAATTTTATCAGGTTTTTGGGAAAGATTGAAACATCAAGAGCATTCCCAAATATAAAATAAATATAATTAACCAGTCTTGATATTGCAAAGTGTGAGAACATTTGTGGTGATACTTTGACAAATGGAAAACATCTACATTTAGCTAAATTTAACCTGACTTTTATGTTGTGCTACTTATATTATTGTATAAGAGAAAAGGATTGATTTTATCTCAGTATTTTAGTAAAAATAAATAAATAAATAAAATAAATCAGTCAACTGTGATGAGTCATTGTAACCAACATCACAATTTATTTTGGAAGTCATGCAGATTTTATTTAAATAAGTTTTAAACTGAATTTCCTGAAATACAGAGGATTCTGAGATGGGAGTCGAAATGCTGATGTACTTTATCCTCACACATTAAAAATTACAAATAAAAAAGCTTTTAGGAAACCTTCTCGTAGTTTATTTTGAAATGTCGGATGGTGATTGCTGTCTTTGCATGATGTTTTCTTTGACGCTGGTGTGACTCTCATTCCCAGAGGATGTAGGCATCACATCAGCTAATAGTAGGAGTATTTTTAGCCCCGCAAAGGAAATTTGCTTGTGAATGAATCCGTTTTCAGAATTGTATCTGTCCTAGTGGTCCAAAGTGTTTTGCTGTATTACTGTAAATCAAAGGTAAATTACACAAATTAATAATAATAAAAAAAATGCAAAAATTCTTTCATTCTTATTGAAGTATTTTCAGTAGTTTACATCGTAGTAGTAAAGAAAATAATAATAATAATAATAATAATAATAATAATAATAATAATAAAATAAAAACAAAACAACATACTATAACAAGTGGAGAATGGTTATTTGATCCAAAGATATTCGACTGATTTTGACGTAGTATCATATATCATTTATCATTATTTGGCTACAGTGGCCACTCGTGCCTTGGAAAAGCACCTTTTGGCGTTGCACTCAAATTTCGTTGCAGTATAAATTACAATGACAATAAAGGCGATTCTGATTACTAGTCAGCCTGGGGTCTTGGAGGTGTTGAGTAGATGTTGGATTTGAACTTGATCTTCTTCTTAATCTTTTCTGTGTGACATCACAAAGACTTTTGGGGTATAAAAGTCAGAACTTTAAATGTCCTCTCCCTCCTTTGATTGACAGAGGTAATAATCGCCAACTATTTTGGGTTAAGGGATTTTGTTGGATCTATTGCTATGAAAAAAATATGACATGAATTTAAAAATATCAAATCATTATTCTTTTTGTTTTTCTACATACTTTTGCACTCTGGTTGAAGATGTACTTTTCTACTGCAGGGTAACTCAATCTACATACTGCAGATCTTTAAATATCTCCTCTGAAAACCTCCCACCAGCCACGTGATGTAAGGTGAGACGTCCCCAGTCCAGTACACTGACCAGTCTGAAGCGATCCGTGGACTGAGATCAGGGTCAGTCAGTGCTTCAATCTCAAAACTTCACATTGCTCTTCCTTTTAACTCTTTGAGGAAATATCTGCTGACTGATCTTTCTTCCCTCGGGGGGATTTCTGAGGTGAGTCCCCAAGTCAGTAATTTTCTTTTCTCCTTTCTTTTAAACCACTCAACTTTTTTTGGCTGGCTTACCCAAAGCACCTTGCAGTGAATGGAGAATATACTGGTTCTGCTCCCGAAGCACCGACAGGAACACAAGATCTGCAGACGCACAGCATCTTGTGCCTTACTGCAGGTTTTTTACTGCAGATCCACTCTCGCCTGGTCTTCGATAGTGACCACTGCACACCGTAAGCCTCTTTAATGGGATACATTAGTTGGACTGATAAGGTTCACAATCATATCAGGTGGCCACATCCATTCTGACATCCTTGAAACCAGTCAGCTGAGGACACCTGACCTTTTCCCACTAAGCACATTGTGTTTCAAAGGTGTCCGCATGGTACTTTGGTCGAAAGAACAAGACAAGCTCCCTGACATGGACATGTCCTCTGGGGCGAATGAGATAAAGAAGGAGGGAGGCACCCTGACCCCAGTCTTCCTGAACTCTAACTGTTCCGTCCATCCATTGATCCTCACCAATCGCCCTGGAGAGGTGAGCCCGGAGAGTGGGGTTGAGCTGGAGCTTACTGAGGTCACATCCTTCACAGAGAGGCCAGGTGAGACTGGAGATGATGAAGAGAGGTCAGAGATAGTTGTAGCAATGGACTGCCGGGCTAATGCAAAGGGTCAGCGTGAAGAGGACGCTCTGCTGGAGAACGCAAGCCAGATCAACGGAAGCGATGATACCAGCATGGATCAGAGCCCCGAGCCTCCACCTCCGCTGAAGGAGTCCTCTTTCTCCATTGGCCTGCAGGTTGTCATCCCGTTCTTGCTGGCTGGCTTTGGGACGGTGGCGGCAGGAATGGTGCTCGACATTGTACAGGTGAGAAACCTCACTTTTCCTTGACAGAACACACCAAAAATATGTTAATTAATGTGAAATATGTTGGGGCCTGTCAGAGTTCTTGGACAATATACAAGCTGAGTCGAGTTGAGCTGAGTGGTGCCGGTTCTGTGTAGTAGAAAAGTGCTTATAGTGTCTGGTTTGGAGGGTAGCATAATGGATTCTCACCCCAGGGGATCATTGTTGCCCAAGGACCCGTTATGACAAAACCGGTCCGCAATCACTCATAATGTTGCCCGAAATGGTGCAGAATCAGTCAATAATATTAACACATGAATCAGCCAAGCAGAACAAAGGATTTCAGTCAGATGTATAATATATATTATACATTAACTATGATATCTATATCATAATTCTCTATGGCCTAAATCTGTGTGCCTTGTTATATATTACTTAGTCTGTTTAGTGAACAACAAAATCTATGCAGTTACATTGTTATTTTTTCAGGCAATATGTAAAATTACCTGATGATGTGGAGTACAAATATTCTTAGAAAAATAAAACTTTATCCATCCATCCATCCATCCATCCATCCATCCATCCATCCATCCATCCATCCATCCATCCATCCATCCATCCATCCATCCATCCATCCATCCATTCATTTTCTTCCGCTTCATCCGAGGTCGGGTTGCGGGGGCAGCAGCTCAAGTAAAGCCGCCCAGACCTCCCAATCCATACACACCTCCCCCTGCTTCTCCGGGGGAACCCTGAGGCATTCCCAAGCCAGCTGCGAGACTTAGTCCCTCCAGCATGTCCTGGGTCTTCCCTGGGGCCTCCTCCCGATGGGACGTGCCCGGGACACCTCTCCATCGAGGCGTCCAGGAGGCATCCGAAAAAGATTCCCGAGCCACCTCAGCTGGCTCCTTTTCGACGTGAAGGAGCAGCGGCTCGACGCTGAGCTCCTACCGAGTGACCGAGCTACTCACCCTATGTCTAAGGGACCGCCAGCCACCCAGCGGAGGAAACTCATCTCGGCCACTTGTACTCACGATCCTGTTCTTTCGGTCATGAGCCAACTCTCATGACCATAGGTGAGGGTCGGAACGTAGATCGATGGGTAAAAAGCTTTGCCCCCCTGCTCAGCTCTCTCTTCACCATGACGGTCCGATACTGCGACCGCATCACTGCAGATGCTGCACCAATCGGTCTGTCGATCTCACTCTCCATCGGTCCCTCTCTCGTCAATAAGACCCTGAGATACTTAAACTCCTCCACTTGAGGCAAGGACACTCCACCAACCTGAAGAGGGCAAAGCACGTTTTTCTGGTCGAGAACCATGGCCTCAGATTTAGAGGTGCTGATTTTCATCCCAGACACTTCACACTCAGCTGCAAACTGCTCCAGTGCACGCTGAAGGTCTTGATTTGACAAAGCCAATAGAACCACATCGTCCGCAAACAGCAGAGAGGAGATTCAGTACTTCCCAAACCGGACCCCCTCTACACCCTGACTGCATCTAGAAATTCTGTCCATAAAGGTAATGAACAGAACTGGTGACAAAGGGCAGTGTTGTATAAGGTACCGGAAAATCACACTTAAGTAAAAGTACAGATACCCATTAAAAAATGACTTTGGTAGAAGTTCAAGTCACCGATTGAAATGCTACTCAAGTAAAAGTCTTAAAGTATCTAGTATTTATTGTACTTAAGTATGACAAGTAACGTACAACTAAATATACTCAAGTATTGAAAGTAAAAGTACAAGTAAATATTAATAATCAAAAACGGACTGATTTTTTTTAATATATTACAAAGTTTATCTAGGCTGGTAAATGACTGGTAGTATTAGTCAAAATACTGAAAATTGTGCACATCACACAAAAACACTTCAGAAACAAGGTTTCAAACCCTAAATGAGAGTAGGCCACTCACTAGGTGTTCACAGGAAACAGTTATTTATTTCTATATGTATTTATTTATTTTATTGTTACATGGTTTTATCTTTTCTGTTGTGTTTTGTTTCATTAGGTTCTTTTTGTCTCTTTCTCCAAAATTGTATTGTAACATTATTAGTCTCTTATTGTCTATTATGTAGCCTATTATTGTTTTTGCTATTATTATTAATATATGAATAAAAATAAATAAAAAAAATTACAATTTGACTCTTTTATGACAACAAACGCTGAGCCATTAATTATACAGAAAACAAATCAACACAAACATGCTGATGCGAACAGCTTAATGGTAATTTTAACATTGAAAACGCCATAGACATGCTAACACGTTAGCATAGTTTTTAAGTTATAAAATACATCTATCAACTGTTTCAGAAGGCCATAACAGGTCAGTTTAACATAAAAATATTAAATATTACAGACATATGCTCTTCAGGGTTTTAGCAGGGAAAAATTAGGATAAAGGTAAATAAACAAACCCACGAATCGTAGATCGAAGCACTGCTTCGATCTGCGAATCACTGCTTCGATTGGTTCAAGGTTCAAAGCTAAGCCGCACTGCAGAAAAGTTGATTACAGACCTGCTGCAGGTCTGTAATCAATGTAGAGAAATGATCATTTTCCTGACAAACATGCCACAAGTGGGCAACTGCAAAAAAAAACTACCGGACATGCCTCATGACAAATCGGCCTGACTTCGTTGCAGTCACTAGTAATCAGTGGTGTCTCTGGGTGAAAACACAACTTTTTTTCGTGTGTGTGTGTGTGTGTGTGTGTGTTTGTGTGTGTGTGTGTGTATGTGTGTGTGTGTGTTTTGTAACGAGTAACGGCATGGCGCATAGGAAATGTATCGGAGTAGAAGTATGCAATTAAGGTCGGAAATGTAGTGAAGTAAAAGTGAAAGTAAGCTGAATTTAAAAAACTCAACTAAAGTACAAAATCTCCCAAAACGTACTTAAGTACAGTAGTGAAGTATTTTTACTTCGTTACTATACAACACTGACAAAGGGCAGCCCTGGTGGAGGCCGACATGCACTGGAAACAGGCTTGACTTACTACCGGCAATGCGAACCAAACTCCCTTAACAAAGGACCCTGGACCCCGTACTCCCGGAGCACCCCCCACAGGGCACCTCGAGAGACACAGTCGAATGCCTTCTCCAGATCCACAATTCACATGTGGACTGGTTGGGCGAACTCTCATGAACCCTCAAGCACCTGATGGATGGTGTAGAGCTGGTCCAGTGTGCTGCAACCAGGATGAAAAACACACTGCTCCTCCTGAATCCATGGTTCGACTATCGGTCGAATTCTCATCTCCAGTACTCTGGAATAGACCTTACCGGGGAGGCTGAGGAATGTGATCCCCCTGTAGTTGGAACACACCCTCTGGCTCCCCATCTTAAACAGAGGGACCACCACCCCGGTCTGCCAATCCAGAGGCACTGTCCCTGACTGCCATGTGATGTTGCAGTCCCACAATGTCCAGAGACTTAGGTACTCCGGACGGATTTCATCCACCCCAAGAGCCTTGCCACCGAGGAGCTTTCTGACCACCTCGGTGACTTCGGCCTGGGTGATGGATGAGTCCGCCTCTGAGTCCCCAGTCTCTGCTTCCTTTTTGGAAGACGTGACGATGGGATTGAGGAGATTCTTAAAGCTGAAGAATAGCTGAAGACTAAAAGTCTAAATATGATTAAATGCAATATAAATCCCATGGCAGTCTGTTAGCATTGATGCTTGTAATTGTTTATGCTAATGTTAGCCCATTAATGAGTTTTCATGCTGATGTTATACCGTTAGCAAGCTTTCATGCAAGGTGTCATTCAGTTAGCATCGAGTTATGTTATGTCAGCAAGGTTTCATGCTAATGTTAACCCATTAGGGAGTTTTCATGGGCCACTATGCTTATTATGATTTGAGGCATAAAAAGAATATTCATTGCCACTACTATAATTTTATTTATTAGCCTTTTTAAAAGGGGATATCAAATATGACATTGCCCATACAGTGCAAAATGGAGTCAATATTTTTTTTTTCCCTTAAAATTCTACTCGCAACACCCCATAATGGCATGGAAAAAGGTTTTTTTGAAATTTTTGCAAACTTATAAAAAACAAAAACTAAGAAATTACATGTATATAAGTATTCACACCCTTGCTCTTTGTTGATGCACCTTTGGCAGCATATACATAACTAAATCCAAGAACAAAAGTAGAAAACTAATATGGAACTCAAAAGTGAACAGACTGCACAATGAAAAAATTAAGAAACACATATTGAAACCTGATGAGGAAAAAACACAAAGACAAAGTGAACTCGGGACAGGGGAAACATGATGACAACACAGACAGAGGACTGATTACAAAGACACAAGAAAGACAAACCCAGGGCATAGACAGAGGACACACCACAAAGGGGACCCACATGGATGACTGACAAGGGAGGACACACATGCTGAATACAAAAGGGGCGCAGGCAGAAGACAATAAATGGACAAACATAGACACAGAAAAAGACAGAGAACAGAATACAAACACACAAACATAAGGTACAGTCACTGATGACGAGCACACACACAATGCCCATTCCACTTTGCAGTAGCTCTCAAGCTCCATCAGGTTGGATTGGGAGCATCGCTGCACAGCCATTTTCAGATCTCTCCAGAGATATTCAATTGGATTTAGGTCTGGACTCTGTCTGGGCCACTCAAGGACATTCACAGAGTTGTCCTGAAGCCACTCCTTTGATATCTGGGCTGTGTGCTTAGGGTCATTGTCCTGCTGAAAGATGAACCGTTGCCCCAGTTTGAGGTCAAGAGCGCTCTGGAGCAGATTTTCATCCAGGATGTCTCTGTACATTGCTGCATTCATCTTTCCCTCAATTCTGACTAGTCTCCTAGTTTCTGCTGCTGAAAAACATTCCCACAGCATGATGCTGCCACCACATGACACCTGGCAATGACGCCAAAGAGTTCAATCTTTCTCTCATCAGACCAGAGAAATTTGTTTCTCATTATCAGAGAGTCCTTCAAGTGCCTTTTGGCAAACTCCAAGCCTGTGCGTTTTACTCAGGAGTGGCTTCCATCTGGCCACTCTACCATACAGGCCTGATTGGTGGATTGCTGCAGAGATGGTTGTTCTTCTGGAAGGTTGTCTTCGCTCCACAGAGGAATGCTGGAGCTCTGTCAGTGTGACCATCGGGTTGTTGGTCTCTTCCCTGATGAAGGCTCTTCTCCCCCAATCGTTCAGTTTTGATGGGCGGCCAGCTCCAGCAAGAGTCCTGGTGGATCTGAGTGTCTTCCATTTATGGATGATGGAGGCCACTTTGCTCATTGAGACCTCCAAAGCAGCAAAAATGTTTCTGTACCCTTCCCCAGACTTGTGCCTCAAGTGAATCCTGTCTCAGAGGTCTAAAGACAATTCCTTTGGCTTCATGCTTGGTTTTTGCTCTGACATGGACTGTCAACTACAGGATCAGGTGTGTGCCTTTCCAAATCAAGTCCAATCAACTGAATTTAGCCCAGGTGGACTCTTAAGCTGTATAAACATCTCAAGCATGATTAGTGTAAACAGGATGTACCTGAACTCAATCTTGAGTTTCATGGAAACCTTTCATGTTTCTTGTGCAATATGTGTAAACCATGTGCAATATTCCCGTGCAATATGATTCCACAGTTGTATATAATTCTCGTTTTTACATTTTACTTGGTCCACATTTTATTTTATTTTACCTTATGTTTATTTAGTTATACATATGCTCTGAACAGTTTATTGTTAAATTTTATCTTTTATTTGGCTAAAAATTACTCGCACCATGGAAAGCACCTTTTTGGAGTTGCACTCAAATCTCGTTGCAATGCAAATTACAATGACAATAAAGGCGATTCTGATTCTGATTCTGAAAAGGCTGTCAATACAACCCCTGGCAAAAATTATGGAATCACCGGCCTCGGAGGATGTTCATTCAGTTGTTTAATTTTGTAGAAAAAAAGCAGATCACAGACATGACACAAAACTAAAGTCATTTCAAATGGCAACTTTCTGGCTTTAAGAAACACTATAAAAAATTGTGGCAGTCAGTAACAGGACTTTTTTAGGCAAAGCAGAGGGAAGAAAATATGGAATCACTCAATTCTGAGGAAAAAATGATGGAATCATGAAAAACAAAAGAACGCTCCAACACATCACTAGTATTTTGTTGCACCACCTCTGGCTTTTATAACAGCTTGCAGTCTCTGAGGCATGGACTTAATGAGTGACAAACAGTACTCTTCATCAATCTGGCTCCAACTTTCTCTGATTGCTGTTGCCAGATCAGCTTTGCAGGTTGGAGCCTTGTCATGTACCATTTTCTTCAACTTCCACCAAAGATTTTCAATTGGATTAAGATCCGGACTATTTTTTGACCCTATGTGTCTTTTTGCAAGGAATGTTTTCACAGTTTTTGCTCTATGGCAAGATGTATTATCATCTTGAAAAATGATTTCATCATCCCCAAACATCCTTTCAGTTGATGGGATAAGAAAAGTGTCCAAAATATCAACGTAAACTTGTGCATTTATTGATGATGTAATGACAGCCATCTCCCCAGTGCCTTTACCTGACATGCAGCCCCATATCATCAATGACTGTGGCAATTTACATGTTCTCTTCAGGCAGTCATCTTTATAAATCTCATTGGAACGGCACCAAACAAAAGTTCCAGCATCATCACCTTGCCCAATGCAGATTCGAGATTCATCACTGAATATGACTTTCATCCAGTCATCAACAGTCCATGATTGCTTTTCCTTAGCCCATTGTAAACTTGTTTTTTTGTTTTTTTCTGTTTAGGTGTTAATGATGGCTTTCGTTTAGCTTTTCTGTATGTAAATCCCATTTCCTTTAGGCGGTTTCTTACAGTTCGGTCACAGACGTTGACTCCAGTTTCCTCCCCTTCGTTCCTCATTTGTTTTGTTGTGCATTTTCAATTTTTGAGACATATTGCTTTAAGTTTTCTTCTTGACGGATTGATGTCTTCCTTGGTCTACCAGTATGTTTGCCTTTAACAACCTTCCCATGTTGTTTGTATTTGGTCCAGAGTTTAGACACAGCTGACTGTGAACAACCAACATCTTTTGCAACATTGCATGATGATTTACCCTCTTTTAAGAGTTTGATAATCCTCTCCTTTGTTTCAATTGACATCTCTTGTGTTGGAGCCATGATTCATGTCAGTCCACTTGGTGCAACAGCTCTCCAAGGTGTGATCACTCCTTTTTAGATGCAGACTAATGAGCAGATCTGATTTGATGCAGGTGTTAGTTTTGGGGATGAAAATTTACAGGGTGATTCCATAATTTTTTCCTCAGAATTGAGTGATTCCATATTTTTTTTCCCTCTGCTTGGTCTAAAAAAGTAACCGTTACTGACTGCCATAATTTTTTTTCCTGATTTCTTATAGTGTTTCTTAAAGCCAGAAAGTTCCCATTTGAAATGACTTTAGTTTTGTGTCATGTCTGTGATCTGCTTTTTTTCTACAAAATTAAACAACTGAATGAACATCCTCCGAGGCCGGTGATTCCATAATTTTTGCCAGGGGTTGTACTTACACTGAACAAATATATAAACGCAACACTTTTGTTTTTGCTCCCATTTTTCATGAGCTGAACTCAAAGATCTAAAACATTTTCTATATACACAAAATACATATTTCTGTCAAATATTGTTCACAAATCTGTCTAAATCTGTGTTAGTGAGCACTTCTCCTTTACCAAGAAAATCCATCCCACCTTACAGGTGTGGCATATCAAGATGTTGATTAAACAGCATGATTATTGCACCAGTATGCCTTAGGCTGGCCACAATAAATGGCCACTCAAAAATGCTCAGTTTTATCATACAGCACAATGCCACAGATGTCACAAGTTTTAACGGAGCTTGCTATTGGCATGCTGGACCAAAATTGGGATTTTTGCAGGACCAAAGGATTTCTGCACAAACTGTCAGAAACCATCGCAGGGAAGCTCATCTGCATGTTCGTCATCCTCATTGGGGTCTTGACCTGACTGCAGTTCGTCGTTACAAGTGACTTAAGTGGGCAAATGCTCACATTCAATGGCATCTGGCTGCTGATAAACTCTATACAAAGGAGATGTGTTGCACTGCGTGATGCAGATCATGGTCACACCAGATACTGACTGGTATTCTGATCCCCACAGATCCCCCAATAAAGCAAAATTGCACTTTCAGAGTGGTGCTTTATTGTGGCCAGCCTAAAGCACACCTGTGCAATAATCATACTGTCTAATAAGCATCTTGATATGAGACACCTATGAGGTGGGATTGATTATCTTGGCAAAGAAGAAGTGCTCACTAACACAGCTTTAGACAGATGTGTGAACAATATTTGAGAGAAATAGGTGTTTGAGTTCAGCTCATGAAAAATGGGAGCAAAAACAGGTGTTGTGTTTATATTTCTGTTCATTGGTTACATCTGGTTTCTTTTTTTAATAATTAAAAAAAAATAAAACTAAAAAGGTGACTTTTTCACATTGTCGTTATGGGGTATTGTGTCTAGAATTTTGGGGAAAAATTTATTTCATCCATTTTGGAATAAGGTTGTAACATGGCAAAATGTGGAAAAAGTGAAGCACTGTGAATACTTTCCAGATGCACTGTAAGGTCCACAATTAACAGTGGATCTCAGAGCATAAACCAGAGGTGGGACGAAGTCACCATCAAGTCACTCTCATGTCATGAATCAGCAAGTCTCAAGTCAAGTCTCAAGTCATAATGACAACCAATTGTTTGCAAGCTGACTTGAAACTTGACTTGGGACTTGCAGATTGATGACTTGACAGTGACTTTGTCCCACCTCTGGTACAAACCATGCATTAAGTCAAAGGAATTGCCTGTAGACCTCCGAGACAGGATTATCTTGAGGCACAAATCTGGGGAAGGGTACAGAAGAATTTCTGCTGCTTTGAAGGTCCCAGTGAGTACAGTGGCCTCCATCATCTGTAAATTGAAGAAGTTTGGATCCACCAGGACTCTTCCTAGAGCTGGCCGCCCATCTAAACTGAGTGATTGGGGAGAAGGGCCTCAGTCAGGGAGATGACCAAGAACCCGACGGTCACTCTGTCAGACCTCCAGCATTCCTCTGTGGAGAGAGGAGAATCTTCCAGGAGGGCAACCATCTCTGCAGCAATACACCAATCAGGCCTGTATGATAGAGCAGCCAGACGGAAGCCACTCCTTTGTAAAAGGCACATGGGAGCCTGACTGGAGTTTGCCAAAAAGCACCTGAAGGACTCTCAGCTCATGAGAAACAAAATTCTCTGGTCTGATAAGACAAAGATTGTACTCTTTGCTGTGAACGCCAGGCATCATGTTTGGATGAACACATGCACCACTCATCACCTACTCAAAACAGTCTCTACAGTGAAGCATGGTGGTGGCAGCATCATGCTGTGGGGATGTTTCTCAATGGCAGGGACTGGGAGACTAGTTAGGATTAAGGGAAAGATGAATACAGCAATGTACAGGGACATCCTGGATGAAAACCTGCTCCAGAGCGCTCTTGACCTTGGGGAAACAGTTCATCATTCAGCAGGACAATGTCCCTAAACACACAGCCAAGATATCAAAGGAGTGGCTTCAGGACAACTCTGTGAATGTCTTTGAGTGGCCCAGCCAGAGTCCAGACCTGAATCCGATTGAACATCTCCGGAGAGATCTGAAAATGGCTGTGCACAGATGCTCCCCATCCAGCCTGATGGAGCTTGAGAGGTCCTATAAAGACGAATGGGCAAAACTGCCCAAAGACTGGTGCAGCAAGCTTGTGTGATCATATTGAAGAAGACTTGAGGCTGTAATTGCTGCAAAATGTGCATCAACAAAGTATTGAACAAAAGGTGTGAATACTTATGTACAAGTGATTTCTTAGTTTTTTATTTTTAATAAATTTGCAAAAATTTCATAAAAAACTTTTTTATGTTGTCATTATGTGGTGTTGTGAGTACAATTTTAAGGGAAAAAAATGAATTTACTCATTTGGAGTAAGGCTGTAACATAACAAAATGTGGAAAAAGTGAAGCACTGTGAATACTTTCTGGATGCAGTACGATAAAAATTTACATTGTCTCGAAAAAATTAATAAAAAAGTTACACTGAAGGGTAAAATTATAAAAGAACAGACAGCCTTGATCTACTTATGGTAGCGACACGTACAGTTTATGATAGCAATCATTGCAACGTCACAGATCACTTGGGGGCCTCCCTCAACTTGCTCAAGGAATGCTGGGAAGCACATAGTGACAACCAATCAGAGTAGAGATGCACGGTAATGTCTGCTGGCTAGTGTCTCTGTGGCTGCTAATCCAACATGGCAGAAAAGATATTTTCTCCTATATTATTGTAAAAGTTAGAGAGAAATAAACACTTCTAAATCTAAAAACGCTGTTTTTATAACCAGATAATACTTCGAAAGTGATTTACAAGACATCTCATGGACGTCAGCGTGCACACTTAATGTGCCCGCATCACCCGGGGTCAAAGATAACTTCTGGTCTTTTCAAAGGTTCATGGACACACGCACACACTGCTACAGACGGCGTTAAAAAGAAAATAAAGTATTCATTATTGAATTCCCTTCAGATAAATATGTTCTCTTCATTAAAATGAGTTGTAACTTAGAAACACCGTTCCAAAAATAAACCTACATGCTTGGATTACAGTAGAAACTAAGGTTTGTCAGTTTCGTGGAATTTGTGTGCCAATAGTTTCAAAATTGTGACATAGAGAATCAGCATCCCTACTGAGCTAACATTAGCATGGCTATCACCGAAGCAAAAACAGGTGGTTATCTGTTTCATTACGGAGCGTAGCACCTGCAGCTCCATGCTGTGTCCCTGAGACAAACAGACAGCACATTGTGTCCCCCAGACAGAAGGAAAATGAAAGCTTGACACAGAGTGCAGCTATGTACCATTAAAAATTACACATGCCATCTTCACTTCCTCATACATGCACACACACTCTTTAGCGACATGTATAAGTCCAGTGCGTCGGACATGACCCGTCAATGTGACGCAGCAACGTGACTTTCGGCTTTCAGCCTGCCTCCCATGCCAGAGATCAGGAGTTCGTGAGCCGAGTGGAGAGACAAAGCGACAACACACATGCACAACAAAGAGGTTAAACTAGCAGTAGGTGTAATAGATGCCAAGCCATTTATACAACATATTATATAAACCCTTTAACCACAAAGGAAACAGTGCTGCAACACAATTATCATCAATATCAATTATGAACTGCAACTGGCAAATTTAAGAAAACCTACATTTTTATTTTGGGGATTTTGGCTAGGTTAGAGTGGATTTATCTACCAAAATAATTGTGCCAATCTCTAACACTAGTGCAGCAGATAAGAGAATATTTAGAGCGAAATCCTGCAAATGGTGATAAAAGCATCAAATTTGACAGAAATAGTCCTCAGACAATCCTCTTTTGAAAAAAACGATTGGCCACTCGAATTTTCAGTTGGCGTTCAGGTAGAGGTCAATTGAAGAATTACACAGGAGTCAAAATTAAAAGATGCTCCGATCATATTGACATCTATGCCACATTATTTGCCTGATCATAAAGATTCCAAAAAGGTATGGATGGACGGTCTGTAACTGAATTGGAGTTATGGGATAAAAACAGCAAGAATGGTGACAAAGGTTAGTGTCGGTTTGTACAGGGGTCAAAAGTTAAAGTTGCTCCAATTTTGGTAAAAAGTGATGCAAATTACTAGTTGAGTTAACACAGTTTTAAAAAGGAATAGTTTGGACCATGCATCAACCTTACTTATCATGTTACGGAGTAACATATGTCACATGTCATATCCAATAGACGTAGACCTTGTTTGACTTTTACTTTGGAGACCAAACATTCAACACTGTCAAAACTCTTCCATTTATTAATCCTGTTAGCTCAACCAATAATTTGCATCACTTTTTACCAAAATTGGAGCAACTTTAACTTTTGACCCCTGTACAAAATGAAACTGAGCTTTGTCACCGTTCTTGCTGTTTTTATCCCGTAACTCCATAGAATTCAGTCACAGATAGTCCAAACTATACCTTTTTGGAATCTTTATGATCAGGCAAATATTGTGGAATATTTTTCAATATGATTGGAGCATCTTTTAATTTTGACCTCTGTGTAATTCTTCAATTGACCCCTACTGACCACCGATTGAAAAGTCAAGTGGCCAATCAGTTTTTTTCAAAAGAGGAGTGTCTAAGGAGTATTTCTGCCGAATTTGATGCTTTTATCACCATTTGCATGATTGTTTCAGTTATCTGCTGCACTACACATCTAATGAAATATCTCAGCATATTTATTAAATTAAACGGTCCTTAACTAGATAAAACGGATTTGGAGCTTGTGTTTTTCCAGAACACCTCCATGGAAACAGTTCTGAAGAGTGAGCTTGAATGAGTAGTTCTGCACTCCTCCAGACAAGAGGCTATGAGTGGTTATTGATTGTGGATGAAGTATCTGAAGAAGTAATGAGCAGATTTGGACAAGAGTCTGTGGAGATATTGTCCTTTAGTGAAGGAAGAGTTAATTCAATTGAAATTGTGATGTGCATTGATGTCAAATGTGTTCTTTATTAATCAAATGCATATTTTGACACTTTGGGTGTTCAAGTGTACGTTTATCACAAAGTTGTCAACTGATGTTTGCATTAATTCTATATTAAAGTAGGTTTGTGTAAGACAGATAGAAATCAGAATTCAGACACACCATCAGTTTGAATGGTGCCTTTATTGTTCTGATTGGATTTAGGGGTGGGGGGGTGCAATCTCTTAGCGCCCATCCAGTTATCCAACCGTGTCATTTTTGCACTGGCACACCGTGACAGCGTTCCAATGTCACACACCCCTCACACTGATTCATCCAACAGAGTCAAACAGCAGTAGACCATGTTTATTCTAGTTTATTGTGTAACTAGCCAGATTTTCTACTTGGCCACAAGAAAAGGAGTCTTCACTCAGTAATTGCCTTCCTTTGTGTCCTACTCGCTCTATAATTGCTGTATTTTAGACATATCCATCTATAATGGAACATTTACACTTTGCATTATTTTCACTATCAACCACAGCATATTCAACATGAAAGCTAGTAATTATTTCATTTGATAGCACAGATTGTCAACCTTAATTTGAGGATAAATACATTTATATCGGTACAAACATGTGGCAGTGTGGTGGCCAGTGGTTGAGGTGCTCCATTCCCAAGCAGAGGGTTCCTGATCTAAGGCCACACCTGCCTGTGTTATGTTGAGTTGTGTCAGGAAGGGCATAATGTTTAACCCATGTTCACTAAGAACTATTTATATTAAGCAGTTATGATCTTGAGTTTGACCTTTCAAGGTTACCCAAAGTCAAAAGGTAATGTAATTAACAGAAAAATGATATATGATTTTATAATAGTGTTGAATAATAACCGTAGTCCTCAAAATAGCCACTGTAAATATCCTCTATATAAGCACAGGGCTAACACTTTGACTTTGGCCTGTGCCCTTGACTTTTAACTGAGTTTTCAATTTGTCCTTTGCTGATCTTGAACATTCCACCAAGTTTGGTCCAGTTTGACTAAAACCACTTTCAGTTATTTTCTTCACATATGGATGAACATGCAAGACTGAAAAGAATGTGCTACTGCATATGGGTGATGGAAATACAGCTGCATGCAAGAGTTTGGTTACTGGGTAAATTACATATGTTGTTTTAAATGAGCTAAAAAAATAATAATAACATGAAAAATAAAAATACAGCTTCCTTGTACAAAAATGTTCAAAATGTCAGCATTTCCTGTATATTCCTTTTTTGAATTGTTTCTGTGAATTGTTCTGTAATTTATGTCTGTAGTATGGCCCAAACAGAGGGTCACCCCTTTGAGTCTGGTCTGCTTGAGGTTTCTTCCTCAGAGGGAGTTTTTCCTTACCACTGTCACTCTGAGGGTTAGTAAGGTTAGACCTTACTTGTGTGAAGCACCTTGAGGCAACTCTGTTGTGATTTGGCGCTATATAAATGAAAATGAATTGAAATTAAATTGAAAACATGTCTTCAGTCTCAAAATGAAAG
Organism: Thalassophryne amazonica; assembly: GCF_902500255.1. Taxonomy (NCBI): domain Eukaryota; kingdom Metazoa; phylum Chordata; class Actinopteri; order Batrachoidiformes; family Batrachoididae; genus Thalassophryne; species Thalassophryne amazonica. Next base: position 123,066,697 of record NC_047105.1, read on the forward strand.
CAAATCCTTATAAAATGCAATGAATTTTATAAAGTACTTGTAAATTCATTAATCAAGCAAAATGCCCCAAAGCATTACACATCACACACAATTTGGTGTAATAAAACAAAATTACAACTTTTACAGCCATGTGGTTTCAGACAAGTCTGGAGACAGATACATACATCTCAAAGTGACAGTGTTTCAGTTTAACTGAGATAATGAGGTGGAGATTTTATCATTATAACATGAATCATAATTTTTTTGAATTGTATAAAGTTGCTTGAACATGTTGAAATGGACTGGAGTGATCAAAAAGTTTAACTGGCACTCAGACAAGACATATACAATATCTTCACATTGGTGCATCGCTTGTCAACCAATTAGCGCATTTGAGGACATCGTTTTGCCAAAGCAGAAATATCATTGAAATCATAGGGAGATGTAAAAATATTCTCCAGAAACACTTTTGGATCTACATCTGGTTTAAAAGGCTGTCACTGAATACGTTTACATGCAGCCAATAACCCTTTCATAACCGGAATATAAGCAATAACCCGGTTGCGCACGGCCATGTAAACACCCGCAAAAACCCGAATATGATCATATTCGGTTTTGAAAAACCCAAATATGACCCCTGGGTTACTCCTTTTCTAACCCGAATATCAGGTTAGAATATCCCCATAGAAAGGAACATTATTTTGTGTTCTGCACATGTCCTATCCGCAAGGAATCTTGGTCTTTTGAGTACGGCAACTACTTGTATGCGGCGCGCGCAACCCACCAGACACCACAGAAGCAGAGGTAAACAAGCATGGGGAAATCCAGACGCGGCAGCACAGCACCCCACTTTTGGAGCGAGGAGGAAACCGAATACTTCATTAGTATCGTGAAAGACATGAATATAATGTCTTTTATTGAAAGTAGAAAGTACCGAGATAGCGACATTTACAACAAGGTGGCCGAAAAGTTATGCAAAACAGGATTTGCACGAACGCCAGACCAAATCAGGCACCGGTGGAAGACGTGCGTTTAGATGAGGATATTCCAAATGATACCACTGACCATGTATACAGGAGTAACTCTGTCTGCTTAAGCATGTAAACAGGTTATTCCTAATGATTCAGAAACCAGAATATTGACCTTATCCTGAATATTAACGGCATGTAAATGTAGCCACTGAAAGCATGTGTCGTGTTGACGCGTCACGCTGATGCGTCACGTCCAACGTCTTGGACATTTCATTTTGACCTTGTTTTGTCTGCCATAGTGCCAGCTTGTTAGATAGTTAATGCTAGAGAGTTACCATTGTCATCATAACAGTAATTGGGGTGCAGATTAATTTAGCAGCTGTTTAGTGACGTGCAAGTTCAACGCATCGGACATGAAGCATCAACGTTACAAATCAATGTGACGTGCTTTCGATGGTAGCCAGTTCAAAATCTAATTATGTTCTACCTCTGCAGCTATTTTATTGAATTCTTTTCATGTAATTTGGAGATAGAGTATACTGCAAACAATCACAAAAAAGAGAGGTAATAAAAATAGACATGAATTTGACCAGCAGTGCCCACATTTAATGTAAAGCTGCATGTATCAGTTGGTACACCATATTGATATCAGCGTTGTCACCCCAGAAGTCAGTGTAGGGAGGCTTTAGGAGGCAGTGAAGTGCTGTGTGAGCACATAGAACGCTAGCACAGTATGAGACAAGTGAAAAAGAAAACACCATGTGCTGTCAAATCCTTAATTAACGTCTGCATGGGTATCTTCACCAAAGCAGAAATGCAGAGGTTTGAAGTCAAGCATTTTTACATCACCTCAGCTTAGACTAAGGCTGCAGCTATCGATTATTTTTGTAATTGAGTATTCTGTTGATTATTCTGGTGATTAATTGAGTAATCAGATAAAAAGTAGTTTTGCATTTTTAAACATCAATAGTCCAGGGCTCTCCCTAAGCAATACCACAATATCGCTGCGCCAAAGTGTTGACATTTTGCTGAAATAGGGTTGGTGGACTGGGTCTTTGCATGATTTTTTTTTATCCCTCGTTCTCTGTGATTCAGCAGGTGCATTTCAGCTGGAGGTTGAATGTGCATGCCTTACAGTCAGTTTGTTTTATTTATTTAAGTTACCGTGTTTGTGAAGTGTTGTGTGTTGCCCAAAAAAACGAAAATTAAAAAGCGAAACACAGAAGAAAGACTGGACTTCTGCTGTTTGTCAGTGTAGCCGGGGACGGAGTTGTGACTCGCACTGACACAGAGACAGCATCCGACTGTCGGGTCAATCGTCACTCCCCACGTCGAGCGGACCGTGTTTTTTAAAATAGACAAACACACTGCTTCACTTTAAATGTGCAGTCAGTCTATTTCATATGATCACCGTGGACCCCCTTTCTCTTAAAGGCTTTATTTTACTCCGTGTGTCGCATTGGAAAGTGGTAGCTATCGTTGCTAATTTGATTAACTGTTATGCTCTGGTCTTCTTCTGTTTCTTTGTTTTTCTGGGGATGTTGCACACAGGCCTGGCACACGTACTGCAATGTTAAACGAAGCTTTGAGGCACCGAATTTGCCTTGAACTTTTTTTTTGTAATCAAATTATTCGAGTTACTCGACTAATCGTTTCAGCCCAAGCTTAGATACCATGCTGCTGTGGTTTCTTCACTTTCCAAAGCAGTCGGCACACTGTGTCTTTGTTGGTGCGTCTGACAAAGAGTCTAGCCGAGGTACACAAGATACAGGGCTGGACCATGAGTCACATCTCTGTATGAGGTGAAACTTGAAGAAAATCAGGGAGTTAGAAGTAACAGTTGAAATATCTACACTACTGTGGCCCGCTGAACATCTAGCATGTGATCTCACAAATTCCTCCATGACATCCTCCAATGCGTGGAGAAAGTATTCACAGCACTATACTTTTTCGACATTTCTTATGTTGCAACCTTATTCCAAAATGGATGAAATTTTAATTTTAATTTTTATCCACAATACCCCATAATGACAATGTGAAAATAAATTTTACATTTTTTTTAGATTTCTTCAAATTTATTAAAAAAATCACATGTACATAAGTATCCATAGCCTTTACCATGAAGCTCAAATTGGAGCTCAGGCTCAGGTACATCCTGTTTCCAGTGATCATCCTTGAGATGTTTCTACAGCTTAACTGGAGTCCTCCTGGGGTAAATTCAGTTGACTGGAAATGATTTGAAAAGGAACACACCTGTCTACATATAAGGTCTGACAGTTGACAGTGCATATTAGAGCACAAATCAAACATGATGTCAAAGGAATTTCCTGTAGACCTCTGACACATGATTGTCTTGAGCCACAAATATGGGGACAGGTAGAGAAACATTTCTGCTGCTATGAAGGTCCCAATGAGCACAGTGGCGTCCATCATTTGTAAATGGAAGAAGTTCGAACGTCTTCCTAGAGTTGGCCGCTGTCTAAACTGAGAGATTGGGGGAAAAGGGTCTTAGACAAGGATGGGACCAAGCACCTGATGGTCACTCTCTTAGAACTCCAGCATTCCTCTGTGGGGAGAGGAGAACGTTCCAGAAGGTCAATCATCTCTCCAGCAATCTACCAATCAGGCCTGTATGATAGAGTGGCCAGACAAAGCCACTCCTTAGTATAAGGCACATGGCAGCCTGCCAGGAGTTTGCCCAAAACGCCCCTGAATGACTCTCAGACCATGAGAAACAAAATATCTGTTCTGGAGGGAAAGATTAATGCAGCAATGTAGAGCAAAATCCTGGATGAAAACCTGCGCCAGAGCACTCGGACTGGGGGATGGTTCATCTTTCAGCAGGACAATGACCCTAAGCACACATCCAAGATATCAAAGGAGTGGCTTCAGGATAGCATTGTGAATGTCCTTGCCCAGCCAGATCCCAGACCTGAATTTGATTGAACATCTCTGGAAAGATCTGAAAATGTCTGTGCACTGACGCTCCTCATTCAACCTGATGGAGCTTGAGAGGTGCTGCAATGAGGAATAGGCAAAGTGCCCAAATATAGGTGCACTACGCATGTGGGCATCATATTCAAGAAGATGTGAGGCTGTAAATGCTGCCAAAGGTGCATTAACTGTTATATGGCTGGGGGGGCCTGGCTGCCTTTTTGTTTCTGTCCTTTGTTTCTCCTTCCAGGTGGTTTGCATTTGGGACTGAGTGGCTGTGTTGCTGAGGTTATCAGGACCTCACCCTGATCACCTGCGGCTCGTCAGGACTCACAGCTGAGGTGCATCTATATGGATTTGGAACATGGTGGCATTTAAGACTGGAGTATACAGTGTGTATTTGCCAGAGACTCGACCTTGTGACCCAGACGGGTGAGATCGTCGTCTCGGGAGCCATCTCATCATCAGTGGATGCAGAGAACGTCCAGGTTTGATGCACGGTCTGTGAAAGAGGAGGGGGTGAGGTCTCACGCTCGTCAGCACACTTCCTGAGGTACGTTAGATTTTGTGACTAACATTTATACAGTCAGTAAATGTGGTGTCCCTCACACCTTTATTATATTGAGCTGTATGTTAGTCATGTATCGACTTCCACTACAGTGGAGTTTGTGAACTGGATGTTCCATGCCTGCAGGTTGGGAAGCTGATTCGTAATCAAGCCAGGAAGTGTTTGCTGTTTGTACACCTTTAAGTGTTCTCTCTGTGTGTAGAGTGTGGACTCACATAATGGTTCCTTCTTCACAGACTCGGTTTGTTGCGGCCACCTGGGGGGGTGTCGGCGGGGTCCTTGGGTCCGAACAGCTTCTGGCTCCGGACCGTTAGCGCTGCTGGGAGCGCACCACGCCAGACCGCACTTTGTTCTTTATGTATCACTGTTATGTATTAAATTCAGTTAGCCTTTGTACCGTGCTCTGCTTATTTCATACTGGGTCTTTCAAACGCTGGTCGGTTCTCCGAGCTGCGTCCGACACATAACATTAACAAAGTATTGAGCAAAGGGTATGACTGTGTATATACATTGGGGAAAATAACTATTTGATACACTGTCAATTTTGCAAGTTCTGTAATTTTTATCGTAGGTACACTTCAACTGTGAGAAACAGAATCTAAAAAAAAAAAAAAAATCAGAAAATCACATTATATGATTCATTTGTATTTTATTGCATGAAATAAGTATTTGATCACCTGCCAACCAGCAAGATTTCTGGCTCTCACCCACCTGCTAGTTTTTCTTTAAGAAGCCATCCTATTCTGCACTCTTTACCTGTATTAACTGCACCTGTGTGAACTCATTACCTGTATAAAAGATACCTGTCCATGCACTCAATTTCAATTCAATTTCAATTTCAATTTATTTTCATTTATATAGCACCAAATCACAACAGAGTTGCCTCAAAGCACTTCACACAGGTATGGTCTAACCTTACCAACCCCCAGAGCAACAGTGGTAAGGAAAACTGCCTCTGAGGAAGAAACCTCAAGCAGACCAGACTCAAAGGGGTGACCCTCTGCTTGGGCCATGCTACAAACATAAATTACAGAACAATTCACAGAACAATTCACGGACAAATATACAAGAAATTGCTATGGCGCACAGGACAGGAGGGTCCCCCAACACAAATAGAACTCCCATCTCTGGATGGAGCTGCACCTTAAACAGAGAGAAAAAACAGAATCAGGCATCAATCAATCACACTTCAACCTATCCACCATGGCCAAGATCAAAGAGCTGTCTAAGGACACCAGTGACAAAATTGTAGACCTGCACAAAGTTGGGATGGGGTATAGAACAATAGGCAAGCAGCTTGATGAGAAGGCAACAACAATTGGAGCATTATTGGAAAATGGAAGAAACACAAGATGACTGTCAGTCTTCCTCAGGCTGGGGCTCCATGCAAGATCTTGTCAAGTGGGGTTAGGATGATTCTGAGAAAGGAAGGAATCAGCCCAGAACTACAGAGGAGGACCTGGTCAGTGACATGAAGAGAGCGGGAACCACAGTCGCAAAGATTACCATTAGTAACACACGATGCCGTCATGATTTAAAATCCTGCAGGGCACACAAGGTCCCCCTGCTCACACCAGCACATGTCCAGGCCCTTTTGAGGTTTGTCAATGACCTGATCTGGATGATCCAGAGGAGGCATGGGAGAAGGTCATGTGGACAGATGAGACTAAAATAGAGTGTTTTGGTATCAACTCGCCGTGTTTGGAGGATGAGAACAACCCTAAGAACACCATCCCAACTGTGAAGCATGGGGGTGGAAACATCATTTTTGGGGGTGCTTTTCTGCAAAGGGGACAGGATGACTGCACCGTATTGAAGGAAGGATGGATGGGGTCATGTATTGCGAGATTTTGGCAAACAACCTCCTTCCCTCAGTAAAAGCATTGAAGATGGGTCGTGGCTGGGTCTTCCAGCATGACAATGACCTGAAACACACAGCCAGGGCAACTAAGGAGTGGCTCTGTAAGAAACATTTCAAGGTCCTGTTGGTGGCACAGCTAATCTCCAGACCTGAACTCAATAGAATATCTTTGGAGAGAGCTGAAACCCAGTGTTGCCCAGTGATAGCCCCAAAAACTGAATTATTTGCAGAAGATCTGTATGGAGGAGTGGACCAAAATCCCCACTGCAGTCTTTGCAAACTTGGTCAAGAGCTACATGAAATGTCTGACCTCTGTAATTGCAAACAGAGTTTTCTGTACCAAATAAATTCTTTTTTGATGTTGTCATTATGGGGTTTTGTGAATAGAATTTTGCGGGGACAAAAAATAAATAAATAAATAACTTGCTCCATTTTGGAATAAGGCTGTAACATAACAAAATGCGGAAAAAGTGAAGAGCTGTGAATACTTTCTGGATGCACTGTAAATCAGCTAATCCTGTCTGTTCTAAGATAATTATCTGCCTTCTTGTCTCTGTCTCACTATTGTTTGCTCAGTTTGCACAAGCTCTTCTGCTAAATTCAAGCCAGAAGAGAAAAGTAAAATTTGACCTTTATTGTGGCTGACTGGAATGTGTTTAGAGGTTTTGACTTAGATTGACTGAATGACAAGGCTTTTTACAGCCCTTGTTGTGTGGGCCGCCAGAAGAGGAGGTACTGCTGGCCCACCACCAGAGGGCGCCCTGCCTGAAGTGCGGGCTTCAGGCACGAGAGGGCGCTGCCGCCTCAGGAACAAGCCGTGGTGACAGCTGTCACCCATCATCCGTGACAGCTGTCACTAATCATCCAATCCACATCTGGAATAAAAGCAGGAAGACACCTCCACCACACTGCCGAGATATCATCTTCTACCAGAGGTAATATCCTCAGCCTTTTTTGTGATATTTTGTAAATCAGTTTATTGTGTTTGCAGGAGTACCGGTCCTTTTTGTGGAGGCTGTGCAAGACGGCACTCTTTTTCCTCTGAGGGATCGCTGCAAGTATTGAGTGAGAGGTGGAGGTGGAATTCCCACCAGGATTGTTACTGGGTGTTCACACACACACCCTTGACTGTCTTTGCTTTCTGCCAGCAGTACCAGATCCGACACGCCGTGAAGGTGGCCACCTGGGGACTTCGGGACTTGGCGGCTCCAGTATTCCTCGGGTTCAGTGGCAGTGGGAATCGTGTGGTTCCGGTTCGTTTCCAGACGGGCGTCTCCTATCGTTGAGCCTGCCCACACAACACCTTATTGATTGACTTTTGCACATTCTGTAATCTGCTGTGTTTAGTTGTGTCATTCACAACAGTAAAGTGTTATAATTTGACTCCTTCCATTGTCCGTTCATTTACGCCCCTGTTGTGGGTCCGTGTCACTACACTTTCCCAACAGGATATCTCGGCCAGCGTCATGGACTCCGAGGGGCATCACCAGGCTGTTGAACAACCAATGGGAGAGCAGGGAGCGCAGGCGTCTGCAGGAGGCGTGATTGGTGAGCTACAGCATATTCTCACCGCCTTTACGGCTCGGATGGATCCTGAACCGCAGGGTGGAGGCTCTCTCCGCGCAAGTGGCGGTGAGCGCTCAGGGCGCTGCTGCAGCTCCTCCTCCTGCCGACCCTGTGCTGGATATAAATGTTCCAGTGGTGGTTCAACAACCCCTCCCACCATCCCCTGAAGCATACATAACCCCTCCTGAGCCGTACGGAGGTTGTGTGGAGACATGCGCGGACTTTCTTATGCAGTGTTCGCTCGTCTTCGCACAACGTCTCGTCATGTACGCGTCAGACGCAAGCAAAATAGCTTATGTGATCACTCTGCTTCGGGGAGAGGCACGCGCTTGGGCTACGGCGCTTTGGGAGCAAAATTCACGGCTCCTTCACATGTACACTGGGTTTGTGAGGGAGTTCAGAACTGTGTTTGATCACCCTAACAGGGGAGAGACCGCTTCAACTGTGCTGCTGTCGATGAGACAGGGACGCCGAAGCGCAGCTGCTTATGCAGTCGACTTCCGCATCGCGGCTGTGAGGTCCGGCTGGAATAACGCTGCGCTCCGCGCCGCCTTTGTAAACGGACTGTCGTCAGTCCTAAAGGAGCACCTAGTGGCCAAGGATGAACCGCGGGAACTAGATGGGCTTATTGATCTCGTTATACGGTTAGACAATCGGTTGGAGGAACGCCGTCGGGAACGAGACGAAGGACGTGGCCGGGCGCGCGCCGTCCCTCTTCCTTCCGGGTCCGAGAAAGGTCCGCCCTTCCCACGCTCCCTGGCCTCTACATCCCGTGGGGCGACAGCTTCCCCTGCTGACGAAGCTATGGACACGAGCAGGGCCACATTTAGACCACCTAATAGACAGAGGAGGTTTCCATGCGGGGCGTGTTTTGTTTGTGGCTCAATGGAGCATAAATTGAGCAATTGCCCTGAACGGTTAAACACCAACGCCCGTCCCTAGAAACTGGGCTTAGGGTGGGCCAAGAAATTCACATGGGACACACACACATTGCCACACGGCTCCCAGTTACAATCCTTAGCGGGGATTTAACCCTTCAGGCCCCAGCACTGGTAGACACAGGGTCAGAAGGGAATCTGCTAGACAGCAGATGGGCCAGGGAGGTAGGGCTCCCTCTGGTGGCGCTACCTACACCATTGCAGGTGCGAGCACTAGATGGCACCCTACTCCCTTTAATCACACACAGGACACCACCAGTAACTCTGGTAGTGTCAGGGAATCATAGGGAGGAGATTGAGTTTTTTGTGACTCCTTGTACCTCCCGTGTGATTCTGGGGTTCCCCTGGATGTTGAAACACAATCCCCGGATTGATTGGCCGTCCGGGGTGGTGGTACAGTGGAGCGAGACCTGCCATCGGATGTGTTTGGGATCCTCGGTTCCTCCCGGTTCCCAGGCTAAGGAGCAGGTCAAAGTTCCCCCCAATCTGTCGGCGGTGCCAGTTGAGTACCATGATCTTGCTGACGTTTTTAGCAAGGATCGGGCACTCACTCTCCCCCCGCATCGTCCGTACGATTGTGCCATCGATTTGTTGCCAGGTGTGGAGTTCCCGTCCAGCAGGCTGTATAACCTCTCCCGACCTGAGCGCGAATCAATGGAGACCTACATCCGGGACTCCTTAGCTGCCGGGCTGATCCGTAACTCCACCTCTCCGATGGGAGCAGGTTTCTTTTTTGTGGGCAAAAAAGATGGCGGTCTTCGTCCATGCATTGATTACCAGGGGCTGAACGAGATCACGGTTCGCAACCGATACCCGTTGCCTTTGTTAGATTCGGTGTTCACCCCCCTGCATGGAGCCAAAATCTTCACAAAGTTGGATCTTAGGAACGCATACCACCTAGTTCGGATCCGGAAGGGAGACGAATGGAAGACGGCATTCAACACCCCGTTAGGTCATTTTTGAGTACCTTGTCATGCTGTTCGGCCTCACTAACGCCCCCGCGACGTTCCAAGCTTTGGTTAATGACGTCTTGTGGGACTTCCTGCACCGATTCGTCTTCGTATACCTGGATGATATACTCATCTTTTCTCCGGACCCTGAGACCCATGTACGGCATGTACGTCAGGTCCTGCAGCGGTTGTTGGAGAACCGGCTGTTTGTGAAGGGCGAGAAGTGCGAGTTTCACCGCACTTCTTTGTCCTTCCTGGGGTTTATCATCTCCTCCAACTCCGTCGCCCCGGATCCGGCCAAGGTCGCAGCGGTGAGAGACTGGCCACAACCTACGAGCCGTAGGAAGCTGCAACAGTTCCTCGGCTTCGCAAATTTTTACAGGAGGTTCATTAAGGGGTATAGTCAGGTAGTTAGCCCCCTTACGGCCCTGACCTCACCAAAAGTTCCCTTCACCTGGTCGGATCGGTGCAAAGCCGCGTTTAGGGAGTTGAAACGCCGGTTCTCGACTGCACCGGTCTTGGTGCAGCCCGATCCTAGTCGCCAGTTTGTGGTTGAAGTGGACGCCTCTGACTCAGGGATAGGAGCCGTGCTATCCCAGAGCGGAGAAACCGATACGGTTCTTCACCCGTGTGCCTATTTTTCCCGCAGGTTGACCCCAGCAGAGCGGAACTATGACGTGGGCAATCGAGAGCTCCTTGCGGTGAAAGAGGCTCTTGAGGAGTGGAGACACCTGCTGGAGGGAGCGTCAGTGCCTTTCACGGTTTTCACGGACCACCGGAACCTGGAGTATATCAGGACCGCCAAGCGACTGAACCCCAGGCAAGTCCGCGGGTCACTGTTTTTCGGCCGTTTTGACTTCCGGATCACCTACCGCCCCGGGACCAAGAACCAAAGATCGGATGCCCTGTCCTGGGTGCATGAACAGGAAGTCAAGACCGAGCTGTCGGATCCACCGGAACCCATTCTACCGGAGTCCACTATCGTGGCTACCCTAACCTGGGACGTGGAGAAGACCGTCCGGGAGGCCCTGGCATGGAGCCCGGATCCCGGAACAGGACCGAAAGACAGATTGTACGTCCCACCAGAGGCCAGAGCTGCCATTCTGGACTTCTGTCACGGGTCCAAGCTCTCCTGCCACCCAGGGGTGCGTAGGACCATGGCAGTGCTCCGGCAGTGCTTCTGGTGGGCGTCCCTGAAGACTGATGTCCGGGCTTACATCCAGGCCTGCACCACCTGCGCCAGGGGCAAGGCGGACCACCAGAAGGCACAGGGACTCCTACAGCCACTTCCTGTGCCTCACCGCCCCTGGTCCCACATCGGTCTGGATTTTGTCACGGGCCTCCCGCCGTCCTGGGGACACACCACCATCCTCACGATAGTGGACCAATTCTCCAAGGCGGCCCACTTCGTGGCCATCCCAAAGCTCCCGTCGGCCCAGGAGACGGCGGATCTCCTGGTCCACCATGTCGTCCGGCTGCATGGGATACCAACAGACATCGTTTCGGATCGCGGTCCCCAGTTCTCCTCGCAGGTGTGGAGAAGTTTCTGCCGGGAACTGGGGGCCACCGTAAGCCTCTCGTCTTGGGTATCAACCACATACTAACGGACAGGTTGAACGGGCCAACCAGGAGTTGGAGCAGGCCCTTAGGTGCACGACCTCCGCACACCTGATGGCTTGGAGTGAACATCTGGACTGGATTGAGTACGCTCATAACAGCCAAGTGTCCTCTGCCACCGGCCTCTCCCCGTTCGAGGTGTATCTGGGGTACCAACCCCCTTTGTTTCCTTTGGTGGAGGGAGAGGTCGGTGTGCCCTCGATCCAGGCCCACCTGCGGAGATGCCGTCGGGTGTGGCGCACCGCCCGTTCGGCCTTGTTGAGGGCCCGGACGAGGGCTAAAGCCCATGCAGACCGTCGATGGTCCCCGGCCCCCGCATACCAGCCCGGGCAGGAGCTATGGCTTTCCACCAGGGACATTCCACTACAGGTCGAGTCTCCCAAACTGAAAGACCGCTTCATTGGACCCTTTCCCATCCTCAAGGTTCTCAGTCCTACCGCAGTGAGGCTCCAACTCCCGGCCTCACTGCGGATCCATCCGGTTTTCCATGTCTCCAGAATCAAGCCGCATCACACCTCACCCCTCTGTGCACCCGGTCCGGCGCCACCTCCTGCCCATATTATCGACGGGGAGCCGGCTTGGACAGTTCGCCGGCTCTTGGACGTCCGTCGAATGGGCCGGGGCTTTCAGTATTTGGTGGACTGGGAGGGGTATGGACCCGAAGAACGCTCCTGGGTGAAGAGGAGCTTCATCCTGGACCCGGCCCTCCTGGCCGATTTTTACCGACGCCACCCGGACAAGCCTGGTCGGGCGCCAGGAGGCGCCCGTTGAGGGGGGGGTCCTGTTGTGTGGGCCGCCAGAAGAGGAGGTACTGCTGGCCCACCACCAGAGGGCGCCCTGCCTGAAGTGCGGGCTTCAGGCACGAGAGGGCGCTGCCGCCTCAGGAACAAGCTGTGGTGACAGCTGTCACCCATCATCCGTGACAGCTGTCACTAATCATCCAATCCACATCTGGAATAAAAGCAGGAAGACACCTCCACCACACTGCCCAGATATCATCTTCTACCAGAGGTAATATCCTCAGCCTTTTTTGTGATATTTTGTAAATCAGTTTATTGTGAGTGTTTGCAGGAGTACCGGTCCTTTTTGTGGAGGCTGTGCAAGACGGCATTCTTTTTCCTCTGAGGGATCGCTGCAAGTATTGAGTGAGAGGTGGAGGTGGAATTCCCACCAGGATTGTTACTGGGTGTTCACACACCCACCCTTGACTGTCTTTGCTTTCTGCCAGCAGTACCAGATCCGACACGCCGTGAAGGTGGCCACCTGGGGACTTCGGGACTTGGCGGCTCCAGTATTCCTCGGGTTCGGTGGCAGTGGGAATCGTGTGGTTCCGGTTCATTTCCAGACGGGCATCTCCTATCGTCGAGCCTGCCCACACGACACCTTATTGATTGACTTTTGCACATTCTGTAATCTGCTGTGTTTAGTTGTGTCATTCACAACAGTAAAGTGTTATAATTTGACTCCTTCCATTGTCCGTTCATTTACGCCCCCTGTTGTGGGTCCGTGTCACTACACTTTCCCAACAGTCCTATCACTTTACTGCTTGACTGTATGGCAGATTGAATTTTCATAGCTCATTGGCATAGATGCTGGACATACAAGATACTGAAACTGAAAGGTGTTCGGAGAGGGGGATACTAACTCGCTAACACTACGGTCAGATTAGCTACAAATGAGTGCCACAAGCAGTGGCTGTTTGCTGCTTCATGGGCATTCCGAAGATGTACTCACTCACTCACTCATTCATCTTCAACCACTTATATGGGATTGCGTCACAGGGGCCATAGCTCTAGCAGTGGACCCCAGACTTCCCTTTCCTGGGCCACATTGACCACCTCTGGCTGGGAGATCCCGAGGCATTCCCAGGCCAGTGTGGAGATATAATCTCTCCATCTCTCCATTGACTGCCTCTACTGGTGGTTGGCTCTCACTGTGGTATTGTATCACTTCCTGTTCCGGAGCACAGTGGGGTTTTGCTGTATCTGTTAGCTGTTTAATCTGCGCAGTTAGATTGATCTAGTTAACTAGATAACGATTTGTTTCACAGTGTAATCTTCACGTGCCTTAACTAAAGCACTCCCTCTGCTGAATCACCTCTAAATTATTTACACATTATTCACTTTGTGTGTTTTTAGGAATCCGTTAGCTTAGTGCAGCTGCTAGCTCTTAGCCGGTTTAGCATGGTGGCTTCTCCTGTCTCTCTCGCACTTTTCTGCTCTAGGTGTGAAATGTTTAGTTATTCCTCGGCCTCCTTTAGCAGTAATGGTACTTGTAATAAGTGTAGCTTATTCGTAGCTTTGGAGGCCAGGCTGGGCGAATTGGAGACTCGGCTCCGCACCTTGGAAAATCCTAGAGCTAGCCAGGCCCCTGTAGTCGGTGCGGACCAAGGTAGCTTAGTCGCCGTTAGCTCCCCTCCAGCAGATCCCGAGCAGCCAGGAAAGCAGGCCAACTGGGTGACTGTGAGGAGGAAGCGTAGTCCTAAACAGAAGCCCCGTGTACACCGCCAACCCATTCACATCTCTAACCGTTGTTCCCCACTCGGTGACACACCCTCCGAGGATCAAACTCTGGTTATTGGCGACTCTGTTTTGAGAAATATGAAGTTAGCGACACCAGCAACCATAGTCAAATGTCTTCCGGGGGCCAGAGCAGGCGATATTGAAGGAAATTTGAAACTGCTGGCTAAGGCTAAGCGTAAATTTGGTAAGATTGTAATTCACGTCGGCAGTAATGACACCCGGTTACGCCAATCGGAGGTCACTAAAATTAATATTGAATCGGTGTGTAACTTTGCAAAAACAATGTCGGACTCTGTAGTTTTCTCTCGGCCCCTCCCCAATCGGACCGGGAGTGACATGTTTAGACGCATGTTCTCCCTGAATTGCTGGCTGTCTGAGTGGTGTCCAAAAAATGAGGTGGGCTTCATAGATAATTGGCAAAGCTTCTGGGGAAAACTTGGTCTTGTTAGGAGAGACGGCATCCATCCCACTTTGGATGGAGCAGCTCTCATTTCTAGAAATCTGGCCAGTTTTCTTAAATCCTCCAAACAGTGACTAACCAGGGTTGGGACCAGGAAGCAGAGTTGTAGTCTTACACACCTCTCTGCAGCTTCTCTCCCCCTGCCATCCCCTCATTACCCCATCCCCGTAGAGACGGTGCCTGCTCCCAGACCACCAATAACCAGCAAAAATCTATTTAAGCATAAAAATTCAAAAAGAAAAAATAATATAGCACCTTCAACTGCACCACAGACTAAAACAGTTAAATGTGGTCTATTAAACATTAGATTTCTCTCTTCTAAGTGCCTGTTAGTAAATTATATAATAATTGATCAACATATTGATTTATTCTGCCTTACAACCTGGTTACAGCAGGATGAATATGTTAGTTTAAAGGAGTCAACACCCCCGAGTCACACTAACTGCCAGAATGCTCGTAGCACGGGCCGAGGTGGAGGATTAGCAGCAATCTTCCACTCCAGCTTATTAATTAATCAAAAACCCAGACAGAGCTTTAATTCATTTGAAAGCTTGACTCTTAGTCTTGTCCATCCAAATTGGAAGTCCCAAAAAACAGTTTTATTTGTTGTTATCTATCGTCCACCTGGTCGTTTACTGTGAGTTTCTCTGTGAATTTTCGGACCTTTTGTCTGACTTAGTGCTTAGCTCAGATAAGATAATTATAGTGGACGATGTTAACATCCACACAGATGCTGAGAATGACAGCCTCAACGCTGCATTTAATCCATTGTTAGACTCGATTGGCTTTGCTCAAAATGTAAATGAGTCCACCCACCACTTTAGTCATACCTTAGATCTTATTCTGACTTATGGTATGGAAATTGAAGACTTAACAGTACTTCCTGAAAACCCCCTTCTGTCTGATCATTTCTTAATAACATTTACATTTACTCTGATGGACTACCCAGCAGTGGGGAATAAGTTTCATTACAGTAGAAATCTTTCAGAAAGCGCTGTAACTAGGTTTAAGGATATGATTCCTTCTTTATGTTCTCCAATGCCATATACCAACACAGGGCAGAGTAGCTACCTAAACTCTGTGAGTGAGATAGATTATCTCGTCAGTAGTTTTATATCCTCATTGAGGACAACTATGGATGCTGTAGCTCCTCTGAAAAAGAGAGCCTTGAATCAGAATTGCCTGACTCCGTGGTATAACTCACAAACTCGCAGCTTAAAGCAGATAACCCGTAAGTTGGAGAGGAAATGGTGTCTCACTAATTTAGAAGATCTTCACTTAGCCTGGAAAAAGAGTCTGTTGCTCTATAAAAAAGCCCTCTGTAAAGCTAGGACGTCTTACTACTCATCACTAATTGAGGAAAATAAGAACAACCCCAGGTTTCTTTTCAGCACTGTAGCCAGGCTGACAAAGAGTCAGAGCTCTATTGAGCTGAGTATTCCTTTAACTTTAACTAGTAATGACTTCATGACTTTCTTTGCTAATAAAATTTTAACTATTAGAGAAAAAATTACTCATAACCATCCCAAAGACATATCGTTCTCTTTGGCTGCTTTCAGTGATGCCAGTATTTCGTTAGATTCTTTCTCTCCGATTGTTCTGTCTGAGTTATTTTCATTAGTTACTTCCATCAAACCATCAACATGTCTATTAGACCCCATTCCTACCAGGCTGCTCAAGGAAGCCCTACCATTAATTAATGTTTCGATCTTAAATATGATCAATCTATCTGTATTAG
Organism: Thalassophryne amazonica; assembly: GCF_902500255.1. Taxonomy (NCBI): domain Eukaryota; kingdom Metazoa; phylum Chordata; class Actinopteri; order Batrachoidiformes; family Batrachoididae; genus Thalassophryne; species Thalassophryne amazonica. The sequence continues at coordinate 123,082,801 of NC_047105.1, forward strand.
TTGGCTATGTACCACAGGCTTTTAAGGTGGCAGTAATTAAACCATTACTTAAAAAGCCATCACTTGACCCAGCTATCTTAGCTAATTATATTCCAATCTCCAACCTTCCTTTTCTCTCAAAAATTCTTGAAAGGGTAGTTGTAAAACAGCTAACTGATCATCTGCAGAGGAATGATCTATTTGAAGAGTTTCAGTCAGGGTTTAGAATTCATCATAGTACAGAAACAGCATTAGTGAAAGTTACAAATGATCTTCTTATGACCTCAGACAGTGGACTCATCTCTGTGCTTGTTCTGTTAGACCTCAGTGCTGCTTTTGATACTGTTGACCATAAAATTTTATTACAGAGATTAGAGCATGCCATAGGTATTCAAAGCACTGCGCTGCGGTCGTTTGAATCATATTTATCTAATAGATTACAATTTGTTCATGTAAATGGGGAATCTTCTTCACACACTAAGGTTAATTATGGAGTTCCACAAGGTTCTGTGCTAAGTACTGAAGTTATTGTATTTGTACTTGGCCCCACAAATCTTAGAAACATGGTGTCTAACCAGATGCTTACTCTGGATGGCATTACCCTGACCTCTAGTAATACTGTGAGAAATCTTGGAGTCATTTTTGATCAGGATATGTCATTCAATGTGCATATTAAACAAATATGTAGGACTGCTAAAATTAGAAGGGTCTTGTCTCAGAGTGATGCTGAAAAACTAATTCATGCATTTATTTCCTCTAGGCTGGACTATTGTAATTCATTATTATCAGGTTGTCCTAAAAGTTCCCTGAAAAGCCTTCAGTTAATTCAAAATGCTGCAGCTAGAGTGCTGACAGGGACTAGAAGGAGAGAGCATATCTCACCCATATTGGCCTCTCTTCATTGGCTTCCTGTTAATGCTAGAATAGAATTTAAAATTCTTCTTCTTACTTATAAGATTTTGAATAATCAGGTCCCATCTTATCTTAGGGACCTCATAGTACCATATCACCCCAATAGAGCGCTTCGCTCTCAGACTGCAGGCTTACTTGTAGTTCCTAGGGTTTGTAAGAGCAGAATGGGAGGCAGAGCCTTCAGCTTTCAGGCTCCTCTCCTCTGGAACCAGCTCCCAATTCGGATCAGGGAGACAGACACCCTCTCTACTTTTAAGATTAGGCTTAAAACTTTCCTTTATGCTAAAGCTTATAGTTAGGGCTGGATCAGGTGACCCTGAACCATCCCTTAGTTATGCTGCTATAGACATAGACTGCTGGGGGGTTCCCATGATGCACTGAGTGTTTCTTTCTCTTTTTGCTCTGTATGCACCACTCTGCATTTAATCATTAGTGATTGATCTCTGCTCCCCTCCACAGCATGTATTTTTCCTGGTTCTCTCCCTCAGCCCCAACCAGTCCCAGTAGGAGACTGCCCCTCCCTGAGCCTGGTTCTGCTGGAGGTTTCTTCCTGTTAAAAGGGAGTTTTTCCTTCCCACTGTCACCAAGTGCTTGCTCACAGGGGGTCGTTTTGACCGTTGGGGTTTTTCCGTAATTATTGTATGGCCTTGCCTTACAATATAAAGCACCTTGGGGCAACTGTTTGTTGTGATTTGGCACTATATAAATAAAATTGATTTGATTTGATTTAGTCTAGGGTCTTCCCCAGGGTCTCCTCCTCGATGGACATGCCTGGAACACCTCCCTAGGGAGTCGCCCAGGGGGCATCCTTTACCAGATGCCCGAGCCACCTCAGCTCCTTTCAATGCGAAGGTGCAGCGTCTCTACTTTGAGCTCCCCACGGATGACCGAGCTTCTCACCATATCTCTAACACCAGCCACCCTCCTAAGGAAGCCTATTTTGGCCGCTTGTAACCACAATCTAGTTTCTTCGGTCATGACCCAACCCTCATGACCATAGGTGAGAGTAGGAATGACCAGAAATGACAGGGAATACATCCACTGTTACCATGGGCTTTCCTTCATGCTTGATGGTCTGAAGGACCCAAGGTTTACTTGATTTGTTTCAGTCCAATAATGATGTTCCTGTATGATGCAGTATGTATAAGATATTTTGTAAATCACTTTGGAGGTATTACCTGGTTACAAAAACAGTGTTTTAGTTTAAGAAGTGTTTATTTCATATGGACCTTTACAATTTTTTAAAATTACAAATATATTGGATTTATATGGAAGTACAACTCTTTGAGAGAATATGCCACCATTTTGGATTATTTTGTTTGAATTAGCAACCAGTTGATGTCACAACGCCTTCACTGGGATTGGCAGTCACCTTGTCGTGTCACTCATCATTTCCATAAAACAGACTTCTCATGTATTTTTGCCCTGCTTAGCTGGCAGTATAGTGATTGTTGTGTCTTGTTGCTGAAAAATGGCCAGTCTGATTGAAAAATGGCAGCTCAATGCTTTGCCTCTGTCGCTTCCGGATGCTAGTAGCTAATGTGAAAGTAAGTAAAGCTGCAGTCACACTTAGATTTTGTAAAGAAAAAATCTCCATTTGAGCGTATTCACCTGTATTCACCTTTACAAGGTGACACATTTGTTCTTTTAATGTTCAAATTGATAGTGTGGAGGTCAAATTTAATGAAATCTGACACAAATTGTTTTGTTAACCTTCAAGATTAAGTAAATACTGTGCAAAAGCAACAGATGAGCTTGCTACGTTATGGAACACGATGTCAAACTATTCTTCCTGGCTGAAGTATAAACTGTTCCTAAAACAGATACTTTGCTGTCAGCTGTACACAAGCACCCTGCACTTACTGTAGCCTTTAAATAGGGCATTTCAAACAATGAAAACCTACTTCATTCACTTGTGTTTTGGTGTTTCAACAGTGAATCAATTGCAACATTTTTGCAGCAATTGTTTTGAATCATTGACATTTGGTGGCAGTCCTGGAGGTAATCCCCCACTCCAACAGTATTTAGAAGTCAAATCAATCATCAAAACGTCCTTGCCAGAGAAACCGAGGTTGTGGACCCAACTTATGCAGTTCTATTCAATTCTGTTTCTTGCTGAGGAATGTGTAGTCTTGAGTGCTCTTCTCATGAAAATTCACTTTACTGATCTACCACACCTACTCACAAATAAGAAATAAAAGGCCACAGACTTTTATGGAGGAGGTGGTTGTCTGCATAGTTCCACTTAGTAACCTTGGCAGCAGACTGACTTAAAATTGTCAGTCTCTCCCCAACAGGCCGCAAGAGCCAGTGGCCACTGCTCACTTAGACTAAAGGTTACACATAGTTGGTAAAGGTCATCTCAGGCTGGAAAGAGCTATTGAAGGCCAAAGAGGTGACTTATCATCAGTTCAAACATTTCTGATCCTCTCACACAAATGTTCCCTTTACAAAGTCAAACTGTAATTCTAAGAGGAACTACATAAATATGCGGTTTCCAAAGATGCGCTAAACCTCAAAAATACCACAAAGCAGAGGGCCATGGGTTCAGCATCACGGACAGTTTAAAAATACAGAGACTCGTAAACAGGAAGTCACGGCCCCAGACGTTAACAGCAGACAGCTCCTCTCTGACTTTTACATTTACGTCCACCCACATCTGGATCTCACACAGCAACCACTCTGAAAACCAAAGCATGGCCTCACTCCCTCACCCTCAATCATCATTCCAGCTACTTACTCAAACAAAAACTAAACCAGCTTCTTCTTAAACATGTCCATCAGTGTGAAACAAATCACTCATGTCTTTGAAAGGTCTTCAGAAATCATTTTAAGAGCTGGATTCAGCCCTTATGCTGAATTCTGGGATATGTATTGTTCCTGGATGGGTAGGGACCTGCTATTTTAACTCATTTGCTTGTCTCATTATTGGTCATGAATGCTAAATGTACTACCTGTTCTCTTGATCCATTAGCCATCTTGGATGCTGAAGGATCTTTAGCACAATTTGGGACCTGTTTTAGTCATCTTTATCACTCACTCTCCAGTGGAGTGTTTGTGACCCGTTTCAAGTCAACAATTGTTAAATCTCTCCTTAAGAAACCTGTCAAACTTTTTTTGAGGAATTGGTTTCAAACCAGATGCCAAACTATTTGTCTGAAAACAATTTGTTTGAGGCATTGCCATCAGCATTCAAAGTGTTTCATTCGGTTGAACCTGCATTCATGAAGGTGGTCAATGATCCGTTGCTTAGTATAGACTTATGTAAATTCTGTTGTTGTGCTGTAGTCACTGGACCTAAGTGCTGCACTGGATACAGTTCATCATGATAACCTATTGGACAGATGTGAGAATTATTTAGGTATTTCTGTACAGTGATTTTGTGACTGAGGTCTTATTTATAGTTGGGTCAATCCCAGTGTGTTTCTTCAATAACATGTCATCTGGATTCCCTTCAGGGGTTAGATATTGGTCCATTGTTATTTTCCCATTATTTAGCACAGTCAGGGAAGATCATTGTCGGCTCTGGGTTGGATTTTAATGTTTATGTGGATGATCTGCAGTTGTGTATGCCAGTGTTCACTGGAAATTTGTCTAATATTGCTAACATAATATTGCTTGACATAAGACTAAGACCTCCTTACTTGCAATGAGGAGTTGGGCATTATCTCACATTCTGTTTCCAAATTCTGAGATGATGCTCAATGGACCAACTAAATTAAGAAGGCTGTTTGGTCTTTTTTTAAAGAGGGCCATTTGGCTGTTAAAGATCTTGATGTTGATCTTGATGAGTCTCTCTTTTGAAGCATATCGATGACACGAGTTGCACTTTTTCACCTGCGAAATATTGCAAAGATCAGACCAGTTCCATCTTTGGCTGATGCAGAAGTTTATATCCTCATGACTACCAGGACATAAATATATATATATATATATATATGTGTGTGTGTGTGTGTGTTAACTGGTAGTCAGGAGGATATCCATGCTTTTGTGTCATTCAGAATTGATTACTGCAATGCTTTCAGTTTTGGGTATGCCACTTCACCATCTGGGATCCAGGGGTATTTTCTTGATTTGACCGTACTTTCAGTGAATCCCCCTTTAAAGGTACTTTTTTGGTTTAGTATAATGCCCATGTGTTGCATATCACAGTGTTAACAACAATCTCAGCTTTCAGAATATGTGTCACATATTTCTCTACACTGTATGTAAAAAAAAATTCAGATCTTTTTGGAAAATACGTCTTCATTTATAAACTGTTTTGGTGCTGCAATTGGGTTCACCAAAGTCTTTGGCTCACATAAGTAGTGTAATACGAGGTCTGTCCAAAAAGTAACGGACCTTTTTATTTTTTTCAAAAACTATATGGATTTGAATCACGTGTGATTGCATCAGCCAAGCTTGAACCTTCGTGCACATGCATGAGTTTTTTCACGGCTGTCGGTTGCGTCATTCGCCTGTGGGCAGGCTTTGAGTGAGCACTGGTCCACCCCCCTCGTCGGATTTTTATTGTCAGGGAAATGTCTGAATGAATTTTCCAGAAACTGTGAGAGACAGCCAGGTGGACACCATTCGCTAAATTCAGATGGCTTTCAGGGACGATTTTATGGGGATCACACAGATTGAGGAGTGTTACAGCCGGTTTAAAGACCGCCCACAGCGCTGAGAGCGCGCCAACGTTCCGAGCGGCAATCGACCAGAGAGGCTCAAACGACCAGATCATTTCCAACCTCCGTGTTAGTCTCACAGGACGGCTTTCAGGTGGCTTTTCAGTCGTGTGACTATCTGAGAAATTGTGGATTAGCTGGACATGCCAGAACATGTCCTGTGAGACTTCATCACGGCGTTGCTTTGCGCCATGCGGCTCCATCCCAACGCGTGAATTCCTGTGGTTTTGTCCCGCGCCATTCGCGGCACGGTGGCGCATTCCTCCGCTCCTCTTTCCATGACAAAAACTCCTGTAACAGTGGAATGTGCCGAAAAAGTCTTGATGTCCACGTCTTCTGCCATTTCTGTGGTAGTGAGACGACGTCCCGGATCAACACAGCGTTCAGTTTAGAAATGATCTCGTCGTTTGAGCCTGTCGATCGCCGCTCGGAACGCGGCGCGCTCTCAGCCATTGTGGGCGGTCTTTAAACCGGCTGTAACACTCCTCAATCTGAAAATCCAACAAGGGGGGTGGACCAGTGCTCACTCAAAGCCTGCTCACAGGCGAATGATGCAACCGACAGGCGTGAAAAAACTCATGCATGCGCATGAAGGTTCAAGCTTCAAATCAAATCAAATCAAATCAATTTCATTTATATAGCGCCAAATTACAACAAACAGTTTGCCCCAAGGCGCTTCATATTGCAAAGCAAAGCCATACAATAATTACAGAAAAACCCCAACTGTCAAAACGACCCCCTGGTCAGCAAGCACTTGGTGACAGTGGGAAGGAAAAACTCCCTTTTAACAGGAAGAAACCTCCAGCAGAACCAGGCTCAGGGAGGGGCAGTCTTCTGCTGGGACTGGTTGGGGCTGAGGGAGAGAACCAGGAAAAAAGACATGCTGTGGAGGGGAGCAGAGATCAATCACTAATGATTAAATGCAGAGTGGTGCATACAGAGCAAAAAGAGAAAGAAACACTCAGTGCATCATGGGAACCCCCCAGCAGTCTAAGTCTATAGCAGCATAACTAAGGGATGGTTCAGGGTCACCTGATCCAGCCCTAACTATAAGCTTTAGCAAAAAGGAAAGTTTTAAGCCTAATCTTAAAAGTAGAGAGGGTGTCTGTCTCCCTGATCCGAATTGGGAGCTGGTTCCAGAGGAGAGGAGCCTGAAGCTGAAGGCTCTGCCTCCCATTCTACTCTTACAAACCCTAGGTACTACAAGTAAGCCTGCAGTCTGAGAGCGAAGCGCTCTATTGGGGTGATATGGTACTATGAGGTCCCTAAGATAGATGGGACCTGATTATTCAAAACCTTATAAGTAAGAAGAAGAATTTTAAATTCTATTCTAGAATTAACAAGAAGCCAATGAAGAGAGGCCAATATGGGTGAGATATGCTCTCTCCTTCTAGTCCTGTCAGTACTCTAGCTGCAGCATTTTGAATTAACCAAAGGCTTTTCAGGGAACTTTTAGGACAACCTGATAATAATGAATTACAATAGTCCAGCCTAGAGGAAATAAATGCATGAATTAGTTTTTTCAGCATCACTCTGAGACAAGACCTTTCTAATTTTCTAATCTAGAAATATTGCGCAAATGCAAAAAAGCAGTCCTACATATTTGTTTAATATGCACATTGAATGACATATCCTGATCAAAAATGACTCCAAGATTTCTCACAGTATTACTAGAGGTCAGGGTAATGCCATCCAGAGTAAGGATCTGGTTAGACACCATGTTTCTAAGATTTGTGGGGCCAAGTACAATAACTTCAGTTTTATCTGAGTTTAAAAGCAGGAAATTAGAGGTCATCCATGTCTTTATGTCTGTAAGACAATCCTGCAGTTTAGCTAATTGGTGTGTGTCCTCTGGCTTCATGGATAGATAAAGCTGGGTATCATCTGCGTAACAATGAACATTTAAGCAATGCTGTCTAATATTACTGCCTAAGGGAAGCATGTATAAAGTGAATAAAAATTGGTCCTAGCACAGAACCTTGTGGAACTCCATAATTAACCTTAGTCTGTGAAGAAGATTCCCCATTTACATGAACAAATTGTAATCTATTAGATAAATATGATTCAAACCACCGCAGCGCAGTGCCTTTAATACCTATGGCATGCTCTAATCTCTGTAATAAAATTTTATGGTCAACAGGTATTAAAGGCAGCACTGAGGTCTAACAGAACAAGCACAGAGATGAGTCCACTGTCTGAGGCCATAAGAAGATCATTTGTAACCTTCACTAATGCTGTTTCTGTACTATGTACAGAGACTATGTATGAATCAGCTTGGCTGATTCAAATCCATATAGTTTTTGAAAAAAATAAAAAGGTCCGTTACTTTTTGGACAGACCTCATATATGAAGAACATTGTAAATCAGTGTATAATAAATGTTCAAAATAAAATGACAATTTAATTTTTTTTGAGAACACTGTTGCTTGTCACTCTGCAGTTGCCAAATGTTAGGGCCCTTTCACATATAGTACGAATAAAGACAACTCATGGTGACTCACGTTGGAACAGCTCATATAAGCGAACCACAAAAACATTGCGCCGACGGGCAGACGTGCAAGATCCCATTGCGATGGTTCATGCACATGGGAACACAGTGCAAGCAGCTGCACGATATGGTTACACAGTGAAAATAAAAAATACATGCCACCCACGGGATTCAAACCTGCAATTTTCAAAAGCTTTGATTGCCAGCCAGGAACTTTACCACTGAGCTACCATCGCTGGCCTGAAATTGGTGTGAAAAAATGGCTGAAATCAAAAGGACATGGAGGAGGTGTGTTGTGTCCAACTGCTGTAGCCCGGTGCAAAGGCGAATGATGTTTTATATATTTCCACGTGAGAACAGCAGGCAGAGACACACACCTCATGGAGGAATGTTGTAAGTTCATGTCCTTCCAAATCCCAGAACATGTCCTCCACCTGGGACGTCCAGGAGCAGAGCTCTTTACAGCCGTAGCTGTGGGCAGACATTCCCTCTTGTCCATTCAGTGCCCAGACCAACGTGTCAATCTCTGTGTTATGTGGTCATTTATTTCCATTATTTGTTATGTAATTGTGTACGTATGTTATAATTATTTATATAACTGTCCTGGCGGTGGATTCTGTGTGCACTGAGCCATCATCCAGCTGTCAGTGTGCTGTGATCAGCTTAGATGTTCGTGCGTGTCAGCAGGAATTTGGCCATCACCTGCCGTGAGAGGGTTCGATGGGCTCTCACAGTGCACACTGTCTTTCAGCCACTGGTGTGCGCAAACAGGTATACGAGGTGTTAGAGGCAGCTACGATTTTACACATATTGCATATGATTCCTACTTCATGTGCACTTCATGTGCAGTTCAACCAAATTTGCAGTATGTTTGAAGGGGCCCTTAGAGGTATAATGCCCATGTTTTGCATAATGTTCAGAAGCTTTCAGGATATGTCAGGCACACTTGTCCAGAATACTTTATAAATAATTTGGCTGTAATCAACTTTGTGCCTCAGTAGTTACTGCAGCTCTGCACATCAAGTCAAGTCAGCTTTTATTGTCATTTCTACAATACATCACAGACATATTGAGAACTGAAATACCTGATCTCTGGACTCCCTGACCTCACAAAAGAAGATATTTAAAAAATATAATAACAAGTATAAATATATCAAGTGTAGAGATCTAACAGCTATAAAAAAAAAACAAAAAAAGTTTGTAATAGTGTAATTGTAACAAAATTATACAAAAGGTTAATGTTAACAAACAAATACTTGTAGTGCAAGTAGCAGGACAACATTCAGCAGTAATGGATCTGTGCAAATTCCCACGACCGAGCAAGAATAATTACAGTTGTTGATCACTTGTGCAGAGAGTATTGTATGTATAAAGTGCAATATCTTCACAGCAGCTTAGGTTAGGGAGGTTAGGGAATTGGCAGGAGTGGAAAGTGAAACAGTCCAGTTTGTGTTTATGTGTGAGTGTGAGGGCAGCAGGGGGAAAGGGGGCAAAGCAGGAGGGAGTTGGAGTGTCCTGACAGCCTGGTGGAAAAAGCTGTCTCTCAGCCGGTGGTCTTGCCTGGAGATGACTGCGCAGTCTCCTCCCCGACGGCAGCAGGCTGAAGAGACTACGTAATGGCTGAGTGGGTCACTTAAGATCCTAGTGGCTTTCCGGGTGAGGCGGTGGGTGTTAGTACAGTTCTTGGAGGGGTGGGAGAGAGGTGGCCCGTGATCTTCTCCACTGCTCTCACAATGCGTTGAAGGGACCTATGGCAAATCGCTGTGCAGGCGCTGTACCACACCGTGATGCAGCATGACAGGACACTCTCGATCGTACCCCTGTAGAACATGCACATGATGTTGGTGTTGCTCCAACTCTTCGAAGTTTTGCGGAGAAAGCAGAGGCGTTGATGAGCCCTCTTGGCCAGTGATGCGGTGTTAGTGGTCCAGGAGAGATCCTCTGACACATGCACACCCAGGAACTTGGTGCTGCTCACCCTCTTCACAGCAGCACCATCGATGGTCAGAGGGGAGTGTTGGGTGTGCACTCTCCTGAAGTCCACAACAATCTCCTTCATCTTCTCCACATTCAAAAGGAGACTGTTGTTCTCGCACCACATGGTCAGCCGGCTGATCTCGCTTCTGTAGTGGGTCTCATCGTTGTTCCTGATGAGACCCACCACGGTTGTGTCATCCGCAAACTTGACGATGAGATTTGAGCTGTAAAGTGGTGTGCAGTCGTGGGTCAGCAGTGTGAAGAGGAGGGGGGCTCAGCACACATCCCTGGGGGGCCCCCGTGTTCAGAGTGATGGTGTGGGATGTGTTGCTGCTGACCCGCACTGCCTGAGGTCTCCCGGTCAGGAAGTCCAGCAGCCAGTTGCACAGTGAGGTGTTCAGACCCAGTTGGTCGAGTTTGATGACCAGCTGCTAGGGGATGATGGTGTTGAATGCTGAACTGAAATCAATGAACAGCATCCTAACATATGAGTCTTTATTGTCCAAGTGTGTGAGGACTGGAATGGAGGACAGCAATGATGGCATCCTCTGTTGAACGGTTGGACCGGTTATGCAAACTGGAAGGGGTCTAGGGAAGGGGGGAGTGCAGACTTGATGTGTTTCATGACTAACCGTTCGAAGCACTTCATGATAATGGGGGTGAGTGCGACAGGACGGTAGTCGTTGAAGCTGGATGGTGTGGACTTCTTCGGCACCGGAATGATGATGGTAGCTTTGAGGCACGTGGGAACGACCGACTGGCGCAACGAGATGTTAAAGATGTCCGAAAAGACATCTGCAAGTTCCCCCGCACAATCCCTCAGTACGCGGCCAGCAATGTTGTCAGGACCAGATGCTTTCCGGGCACTGATCCTGCTGAATGTTCTCCTCACACTGTCTGCAGTCAGTGTGATCACCTGGTCACCCAGAGGGGGGGGGGGGGGGGACTTGTGCGCCGGTGTGGTGTTAAGGGCCTCAAAGCGGGCGAAGAAGTTATTAAGATCATTCAGCAGGGAGGTGGAGTTGCCGCAGGTCTGTGGCGGTGGCTTGCAGTCGGTCAAAGACTGCAGTCCTTGCCACATGCTGCATGCGTCCCTGCTGTCGCTGAAGCGGTGGGCTATTCTCCTGAAGTTACTCCTTCTTCGCCATCCTGATGCCGCGTGACAGGTTTGGCTCTAGCTGTCCTCAGGCCAACTTGATTCTCTCGCTTTGAAGGCCGCATTCCGGGCCTTCAAAAGCCTGTAGACTTCACCTGTCAACCACGGCTTCTGGTTGGCTCGGATGGTGATGGTCTTTAAAACTGTTACATTGTCCACACATTTGGAGATATACGCTGTAACCGAGTCTGTGTACTCCTGGAGGTCGATGGTGGGGTGGAGTTGTGTAAGGCAGCTTGCTTGAAACACCGCCCAGTCTGTGGTGTTGAAGCAATCCTGGAGTGCCTCTACAGCTCCCTCTGGCCACACTCTAACCTGCTTCCGAACGGTTTAACTACTTTCACCCGTGGTCTGTAACGCAGCAGCCAGCATGATGGTGATGTGGTCAGAGGCGCCAAGGTGGGGAAGGGGAAGGGGAAAGCTTTGTAGGCTCCTCTCTGGAAGGTGTAAACATGGTCCAGAGTGTTGTTGCCCCGAGTTGGAAAAGTCTATGTGTTGTTGTAGTTTGGGAAACATGTCTTGGGGTTAGCCTGATTGAATCCCCAGCCAAGATGAGGAAGGCATCTGGGTGGGCTGTCTGCTGCTCACTAATGTGGTGGTACAGTACGTTCAGTGCCTCCTTCCTGATGTTATTGTTGGAGCTAGGGGGAATGTACACCGCAGCTATCATTACAGCACTGAATTCCCTTGGTAGGTAGAATGGCCGACACTTCACGATCATAAGCTCCACAAGCGGCAAGCAGAGTTTAGTAACCACCGCAGCGTCCCGACACCAAGCGTCATTGATGTAAACACAGAGCCCCCCCCCCTTGGCGTTTTACCTCCTTCGATGAGGGCTCTGTCCGCCCGGTAGCAAGTTAGCCACTCGAGCTGAATGGCGTTGGTCCGCTACGTTGTGTTAAGCCAAGTTTCCGTGAACACAAAACACAACAGTCTCTCACACTCCTCTGGGTATTCCTCAGGAGCCGTATGTGGTCCAGTTTGTTGTCCAAGGAGCGAACTTTAGCCAGCCACGATGGTGGGGATCGACCGGCTTATGTGGGCTAGCTGCTAACCTCGCTCGGATGCCTCCGCGCTTCCCCCTCTTCTGTTTTCCTCTCACGCCGCTTGTGGCGCCTCCACTCTGGGCGAGGTTGTAGGGGTGGGGATCGGTGGTAGTCTGGGCCTCCGTAGCAGACCATAGCTCACATAGCGTTTCCGTGACCGCTGGGTGTAGATTGGAGATAGATGACGAGTTCCTGAGTAGAAACTCATGGCTGTATGTATGCCTCAGATGGTGTGAGACACGACCCAGTGAAGATGACGACAAACAAAAACAAGGAAAACTCCTGTGGTCTCGGGGAGTGAGAGAGCAGCCGCAGCGTATGCACGCGCCCGCCATCTTGTTTTTTTTTTTTTTTTTACTCCTCAAGCATCCTCTCATTTTCTAAAAATCCGGTTAGAAACTCTACTGCTCCACTCTCCTGGACATTTCCATTCCTCCAGTGGAATGTCATCTGGACCAACTGAACCGAAGCGTCACGTGAAAAGCCAAGCTGATGCGATGCTCCACTGGGAGCGTGTATTGCTGCTTGTCGTCAAGCTGCTACGGTCAAGTTTAACCCTATCCAACTTTTGGAGCTGTGCACTGTGACATAGTTTCGCACTGTCCAATAGAAAATGGAGGCATCAGGCCAGATTCTTTCTTTTTTTTTTTTTTTTTTTTTTTTAGAAAATCTTGCAATTTTTTATTTTTTATTTTTTTTATTATTATTATTTATTTATTTATTTTTTTTTACCTCAAAATTAATTTCAGATTACTGGAACAAAAAATCTTTATTACATTAGAACACGTAATTAAAATAGCAAAAAAAAAAAAAAAAAAAAAAAAAAAAAAAAAGATTCTTTAGAAACCTTCAACTGTAAATTGAAACCATAACTTGCCTGTTGTTTCAGATTAGATGACTTTTTGATTAACATTATAAGCAACCTTGGACATGTATTTTTAGACAAATAAAATAGCATGGAAATTAATGTGTACATTTTTAAGGCTGATAAATTATTCATATCTGCATTTCAGCCAGGAAAAGAGGATACTAAATAAATACAAATGTTTATTATAAATGCAACAGGAGATGATTTAACAATGACTGCAGTGTGTTTGTTAATTAGGATTTCTCAATGTGACATAAACCTCATGATGAAATCGTTTTTTTTTTCAGTTGAGTCATTTCAACTTTTAATTACATCCTCAGAGTATGTGATTTGCTTTTAATGTTGTGATCAGGACAGAATAATTTCTAACAAATGAATTTGGCTAGTGATTGCGGAATGTTTAAAATTGTGCACCAATAGGGGCGGGGCTTCTTCTACCTATGCAAATGTGTTTTTGACTGAACTTTGACTTCATTGACATGTTTAATGATTCATTCATTTAATGTTAGCATATAAAAAGAAACAGCTTTTCTAAATAATAAAATAGTTGCTCTAAAGAGCCTTTGTTTTATTTAGAAGTGTAGCAGCAGGTTGTTATTTTGCAGAGATGAAGGTGAGCTGGACTCTCAGGAAATTTAACCAGTTGAAAGTCTCCTCTGCAGCTTCAACCTCTGGTGGAGTTTTTGAAGACACTTTTCTCCCGTATGGAAATTTAATTTGTATTCTGCGTGGTTGGTTTGGCTTGTTTTGCCACCGGATGCTTTCCTGATGCAACATGACTCATTTATCCGGGCTTGTGACCAGCTCTCAGAATTTACTGGCTGCAAACCCCATATGGCTGAGTTGAACAAGTCTGCAGTTCAGTTTAATAATTTCTATGACTTTGTGTTGTTTTGAAATGAGTTTATAATGAGTTATGCCTAGTTATGCTAAGAAAAGGATTTTAACAGGTGTTTTGACTCACCAGAGCATTTTGTTTTTGGGCTTGTGTTCTCAGCTTGTGTTCTGTTTTGTCACAGTATTGACAGTATTGTGTGATCCATATTGTGGCACCCTATCACACTGGTGATGACTATGACACCAGTGTGCTGCTGACCTCTCAGATACGGGTGGTCTTGAACTGGAAACTTGTTGAAGGCCACCATTAAGTTTAATATCACAATGGCATGTGGGGTCGGCCCCGGGTAGTTGGGGATGTCTGGGCCATTGGTATGGGGCGTGGGCTGTTTGTTGGGTTGCCATGGTCTGGGGCCCTACTCTGGGGGTTGTGGAGCCCAGGGTGCCGTGGCCCATTAGGGAGGTGAGTGTTGCGGTGGGGTGCTTATGATGACACTGGAGTGGTGGACTGCTGCTGGAGGGTTGGGGGCAGTGGTCTTGGCGGGGGAGGGGGGGTGTTGTTCCACTTTCGCTTAGGTGATCTCTTGATCTTGGGCTTTGGTGTACAGGTTGGCATCCGCAAGGGTGGCTGGGGAGCTGGGTTGGGGTCATGGGGGGTCCTCCTGGCTTTGTTTGGCGAGTCTCGGTTGGAGGAGGGGTCTGTCGCTTGATTTCCGGCTTGGGGTTTTGGTCTTGCCCCTTGTCTGGTGGCCGGGTCTTGCCCTCGTCAGCTCGATGGTCCCTGCCCAGGCTTGGGGTTCGGATGTGCTGGCTTTTTGGCCCTCATCTCTGCCACTGCTTTCTTCTCTCTTGGGGGGTCGTGGCCTGTGTGTTGTGGTTCTGGGGCGCACACCTTGTGGGTCTATGTCGGCACCCCATGTGCTTCCCCTTGTGTGCGAGGTTGTTTACTGTGCTTCCATGGGGAAGGGGGGGTGTGGTGTGCGGGGGTGCATTTTGCCCCACCTGGGCTATTCCACTGGCAGTTCATCAGGCTGCTCGGGTGGCCCTGGTGGGTGTCGTTCCTGGCCTCTCGGCCCTTCTACTGCCCCTTTTCTCCTTGTCTCTCCTGGGGCCATGCATCCTGGACCCCTTTCCATTGAGGTGCATGCAATCACCCGTGTGGCTCCTGGCATGCCAGAGTGGTCCATGTCATATGGTAAGATTCTGTACTTTTGTCTTGTCCCAACTCACCAGCCACAGTCGTTATCGGATATTTAGCTGTGATCTGGGTCTCTGTGTGTGGATGGTTAGGTGTTTGTGACCATCATCACAATTCGGTTTTGGGTGTTCCCAAGGGTATCAAGACTCTAATGTCCTAGAATAAGGTATGGATGCTCATTAAATAGACAGCAGACTGTTGCTGTCACTGCTGTTTGCGTGTGGTTGTTTGTCCTGATATGTTGTATTGTTGGGGTTTCTCACATGTCTCATCACGTCACAGTTATTACTGTCACCACTTGTCTTTTGTTCTTGTCATTTTATTTTGGTCGTCAGTCTTTCCTGATAGATGTTATCTCTTAGCTTTAAATAAAATGTTATAGGCCGATCAGGAAGGGCAGATGAAGGTCACACACACACACCACGTTCACTCAGACACTACATACTATGTGTCTTGCAAGAAAAAAATGCATATATATGTATTGTATATAAATGGTTCAGCCGGTTTGGCATTTACCATCACTATATATGCAGACAAGGGGAAAAAGTTTAATATCACAAAAATTTCCCTTTGATTTCTTTCCACAAAATCTTCTTTCTTAAGATAGGATTTCTTTTGTCCTATCCTCGTCTTATGGCATATGAAAGCCCTAATGGGATAAAAGTCACTACCCTGTCAGCTGACAGAGGGATGTGGTTTTCAAAGTATACGTTTGAGCTTGTCTTGCAGCTGGGACTCGTAAATTTGGCATGTCACTCTGCAGACCCTGTTGCCAAAATGGAACATCCACCCTTCTGATATAGGGTCTGTGACTTTGCTGGGATTGCATGCCATCGGGTTCATCTTCTCAGGTGGTACAAAGTGTACAGTGATCATGTTACTCTTCGGGGCAACCGGAGTCTTGCACCACTGTCCTGCGAGAGAGGCACCTTCAGGTCTACACAGAGCAGCCGTGGTGTTGCCCAGTAGGGCTGCTGTGTGGAGAGAAGGAAGGCTTGTTTAGCTCAGAGACAACAGCGTTTATCAGCACAGGCAAAGAAGCCGATCGGGCAGCGGGACAAGTTGGAAGTGAGGGAGTAAGCATGGAAACATGCAGCTGTGAAAGGAGAGAGGAGTGCTCACGAAGGAGCTCATAAGGCTGCTGGATTGGCAGAAGGCACTGAGCAAGCTGAGGGTCTGGCACGTTGAAAACAGCTCTGCTCAGCCCGATGACAGTAAAATGGCAGACAGCGGGAGTTTAGTCCACACCCACAACTGCTGATCCAACACACCGCACTGTGGACAGTCCTCAGCATGCACGTGTATCTGGAGCCACACTGCTCAACAGAAATCAGAGTTCTCCAGCAATACTGTGTAGTTTCTGCCATCATTTATTTTCTGCTCTACTAATTTTTTCTTTTTAGTGTGCATCAGCCTGAATATCGATTCAGCGCTGGGCATATTGATCTGTAAGTGCTTGGAGCGCGTGGGACAGGTTCCAAGCGCTATATTGGAGACTGATCAATTGTCTCAGCAATAGGTTTTGTTTCTGGCACAGCAGACCACAAACCTGCTATCACTGCATGAACGCTAATGCAGGCCCAACTTGGAGAGGCACTGCACCACAGCAACATACCCAGCAGCTCACAAGAAGCTGGCCTATCAAAGGATGGCCAGCAGCCAGGCGGGGGGGGGGGGGGGGGGGAGGTGTCAGGGGTCATGCCCAGTAACACCAACTCTAACTTTCTGTACAGGCTCTCTACCAGAACCTGGATGTGTGCATGTCATTTCAGCTGTGAGACTTCCAGGCACATTTTCTTTCATACTTCGACCGTGACTCTGGAGCTGATGGCTCAGCAAAAATGACCTGTTTTAAGTGGAGGTAGTACTCTGAGTCAGACACTTTGGCAACTTTGTTGTGATTTCACGCTATATAAATAAAAATAAATAAATTGAATTTGTCTGCATAACTACAGTAGTTCAATGTGTGATGCTGTGGAGTTTAGGGAAACTAACGTGTTTGTAACATTTTACCTGTGATGGAGGATATGTGACCTGTGAACTGGAAATGAGGCAGTCCTATACATTCCTTATGGCTCAGAGAAGTGGGGTACTGGCCAAAAAAAAAAAAAATGAATCCATCTTCGACGTCAAGATATTTTTTCAACATCTGGCTTGTATTTGAAGTTTGTAATATTGCTGCATCTTGGTGGAAGTATGCACTCTTGAATGCTGCTGTAGCTGTTTCATTAAAACTGATGGTGAAATAATTGTAGTTGCTGTAAGAGAATATAAGGGGATCAAGAAGGACAAAAGATGAAAAATATGGTTAAATGGACTGCATTTATATATAGCGTTTTCTGTCTGCATCAGACGCTCAAAGCACTTTACAATGCCTCACATTCAGGGTGCTGCCATACAAGGCGCTCACTACACACCGGGAGCGACTAGGGCATTAAGGGCCTTGTGATTTTCCGGTCAGGTTGGGATTTGAACCAAGGATCCTCCTGTCTCAAGTGCAATGCTTAACCACTAGACAGGTTCCCAAATGGATTTTGTTTGTTTATTTTACAGTTATTTAATTGGCAGCCCTGCTGAAGGTGTACACTCCTGTGATTGTCTTGGTCTCTATGTAACTCTGTTTGTCTGCTTGTATGCATTCAAAGTTGTCAGGTAACCTGTGGATGTGAAGAAGTGGTTTGATTTTGGCTGGGATCAGTCAAGGATCAAGGTCAAATTTCTGTCACCATGCGAATATAACCTTAGTAATCACCAGGATGCTGTGTTTCTCGACAAGGCTTTACAAGCAACTTGATAAGCCTGTCTGTCCTTATCACCCTGTGTGCCAGTGAAGAGACGACACACAGTATTATAATCAGTCCTGTGTGTGTCTGTCTTTGAAAAAGATAAGTAAAAAATGGCAGGATGAATTTTCACCCAACCTTATGGGAATATTACTTGGGCAGGTATCACAAGATGATTAACTTTTGGAGGGGATCGGTCCAAGGTCAAGGTCATCATCAATAAAACTATGGTGCAAAAAACATTTTTTGGTATATCTCTGCAACCAGTTGGGCAAGACAGACAATCAAAGGTTTATATTGATATTTGTGATTGATTGGTGTAAGTAATGAAGTCATAAGGAAGTAATGTTTGTTTCAAGCTGCAGGATTTGCATCAGTCCTTTGATGCCTTTATGTTGTGGTCATTGCGTATGTTAAAAATGCTAACCTGTATTTGTTACATTTTGGATCTAGTTCTGTTTGCATGTTTTAGTCAAATGTTACAAATAATTGGGAGAATTTCTGGTATTTTCTGTCTGTGTTTTTTTAGTGATGTTTATGAGTTGTGCTTTTATTCTGGAGTTTTCTCTTGTGTTCGTTTGACTTCTTGGTTGTACCCACAATTGTACTCCTCCCAGTCACCAGATTTTGTTCTTTGCCCTGCTTTTTAACACTCCGTGTTACGGTCTTTTTTGATTCCACATTACAGATGTTTGCTATCATTCTGGACTCTTGTTTTCCCGCTGATCATTTTTGCTCTGGTTACAGTGTTTTTGACCCGATGCAATAGACCTTTGCTGCTATTCTGGATTCCTCTCATCCCTGCTGTTTTGGACTGTGTTTTGATAATCTCTGTTTTTTTAACTCATTCTGTGTTTTGAATAATTTGCTCTCCTGTTTTATACTAAAACAGTTTTTTAACCCATTGAAAGCATGTCGCTGTTGATAACTTTGGTTATTAAACTCTGCCTGGCTTTTTGGATTGTTCTTCTGTGTTTTCCCCTCAGATAAGCTGAGGCAGGTTTTGGATTGATTACCCTGTACCTGACCCAAGCCAGTGTTACTGATCATTCCCTGTGCTTGCCACATGTACTACTGTAGTTGTGCAAATATTTATTAGAACAATGAAATCTCTTCATTGTAGTTCTCTACATTGGGGTCCTTTTCTAGATACTTTACAAACATGACCAAAATAGGAGGATTACTGATTCTCACTTGTACCACTCAGCTTAATATGTAGTAGTTTTTACAGAGATATATGGATATTTTGTGGAGTGACTGGCTGCTCTGGAATCCAGAATAGAAAAATGGTTAATTTTACAGAGATGAGTTAAGATGATTCAGGGGTTGAAATACAATTTTTAACCTACTTGCACTGGTGCTAGTAACAAAAAAAATGACTTGCACCAAAAAAAAAGTTACTTGCACAACCAAAAGTCAGTCTTATATGAACCTTAAAACTCCTCCTCTGATGTGTCAGACTCTTCCTCTTTTGGGAGAGTTTGAGGGGAGAGCAGCAGCAGCGGCAGACAGTTGTTTTTTTTTTTCAAGTGCGTGCGCGAACGATTTGTCCGTGAAGATTATTTTATTTATTAACTACACAGTTGTATAATAAAACAAATGGTGACTGGTTTATAACACAATGATGACAGAGTTTGAGGGGAGAGAGAGCGAGGAACCGCAGCGGCAGCCAGTTTTGTTTTTTTTTTAATTTGTTTACATGTGCGCGCATGAACGGGACAGGAGGTCCTCAAACTGGAGCTCCTGCAGCTCCAGATATTTGTTGCAACTCCTGCAGCAAGTAATGAAACTCCCCAAATTGGGAACGTCTCATGAGGATGTTGTGAACCCAGGGACGGCACCACTGGCGACATTTGTCAGCTTTCCACAACAAATAGAGCACAGCAACTTGCTCCGTGAGTGAGAGTCATAAAACACAGGGAAGACAAAGACAACACACTGGAAATTGTTTTATTTTTTCCTTATTTATTCCTTTATTTGTTCATTCTACTGGTGCTTATAGTTGATAAAACTTGGATAAAGTTACTTGCACCAGTGCAAGTGCAGTATAAAATGATGTGCACCGCTCGAATAATACGTGCACAAAGTAGCACATGCACGTACTAATGTGACCCCTGTGATTTATTGTTAGTGAACTTGTCGCTTTAAAGGCCTGTAAAACATTTTCTCTCCATGCCTGATACTTCGAAATGTCCACTTGGCATCACTGTGCTTTTTGAACACTTGTTGTTGTTAAACATTAATTGTCACTGGATTGAAATTGCACCTGACAATGCATTCATTTGTAGACATACTGATGCACATTATAGAAGAGGAGCACTAAACCTCAACTTGCATTCATGACAGATCCTCTCTGTAAATAAAAATAACATTTATGTCTATTTCTGCCAGCTTTGACAGAAATATTATTTTTCACGTGTAATATACCACAGTAACTAAGGTGAGACTTAAGGTTGCTCAGGTCTTTGCTTCAGCTGCAGCTGATGATATTTGTGAGTAAGAGCATGAAGAACAACATGAAGGAATGACGAACAGACGATGCATCATTTCAGCTTAAAGTCAGATTGACCTTGTTCTTGTTCAAGCCTACTTGATGGATGAAAGGTCTGCAGAGACCAAATGTCACATCAAACAGGCCTGCTTTCAATAAATGTGAAGAACCAAGGTCAGAGAGACCTACAGATGCTCCCAAACCATGTCGTGTGTGTGTGAGAGACAGTGCTCCTCTGTGTCTGACTGATGTGATGTGGTGTCTTTGCAGCACTGGACAGTGTTTCGGAAGGTCACAGAGGTGTTCATCCTGGTTCCAGCACTGCTGGGCCTTAAAGGAAACCTGGAGATGACACTGGCCTCTAGACTCTCCACAGCGGTAAGAAACCCATCTGTGTGTGTACTTCATTTAAAAGAAATAAATAAAGCCAACATTTATAGGTTAGAGTGCTTTTATTGTTGTCAGTGTTCTGGGAACTTGTTTCTTCCTGCTTGTTTGAAAACGTCTAGAGCAGAAACCAGTTCTTATGCTGTTTCAGCCACAGTGATTTTTTTTTTCTTCAGTTTGTCTTTTGTTTTTGTTTTTCATTTCTGACTTTCTCTGATCTAGTAGTGGATATAGTGCTTCCACAGTGAAGGAAGTACCCTCTCTGACACAATGCAACCTAGCATGACATAAAATTCTTCAAACTTGACTAAGATGGAGATTTGTGGAATTTCCATTAACTTCTTTTACTGAAGCAAAAAGTGATCGTCACAGATTTCCACAGAAAAATGTAATAAAATTAATATCAGCGTAATGAAGATATATGTAGACCTTATTCATTGGTAGATTCTGTTGGTCTTTGAGTTCAGGAGACATCTGGGAAGAGCTTGGGAAGTCAATCAGTGACTTCAGAAGACACTGGTTCACTGGACATTGGTGTTTGGTGATGTCGATATCATAGCAGGAGCATGAAGGTCCAAGTATTTTTGGTCCTGATGCTTCCTGTCTGAATTTGAAACCTGGAGCTGAAGCAGTCACCTAAGGTGTTGATTAAGATGGCTTTGGTACTAGGTCTCTTGGAGTATCCTTGGGTAATGCTGGGATGACTTTGTCTCAAATGAACGGGAACCTAAGGACACCTGCATTGTGAGGGAACGTCAGCTTTGTCATTTTGGACATGTGGCATGTTCCTCTGTACGTGAGCCACCAAGTAAATGTGTGAGTCTCAAGGACCCCCTACTGGGGTAGGCCAAGGAGACACCCACATTTCATCTGGCTACAGCAGATATGTCGTCACTTGTGAGAAGTGGGGATGGACCAGTTGTCTGCCTGGGCAGTTGACATGCAGTATTTTTTATTGTTTATCTGTCTGTTTGTTCTTTCTCAAACAGACAAACATGCTTCAAGGAAATTTTGTTGGGGAGGTTAGCCTTGGGGAAGGTGGAGTTGAGTAGATTTTAATCAAGTTGCCATTTTAGTCTAATTTTTAGTTGATTCTTTTATTTTAAATATCTCCTTTGTTTTGTGTTGTTTGTGCAGACGTATATGCAACTGTTGAAAATTGTTGATGTGTGTGAACATTTGGAAGCATTGTTTTAATTATTCTTTGGAATTCAATGAGGAGACACTTGTGGAATCAGCTTTTCTTTTTTTTACAGAGTTTCTCTGTAAAAAACAAAAAAAATCTTACATTAAAAGTCACTTTTCAGCTTGTGTTTTCTATATTTTCTGGCTTTATAATGCTGGTGTTTCTAAACCTGTTGGCCTATTGCGTGCGTACGTGTATGCATGCATGCATTTGTGTCTGCTCTGGTGTGTGCATACGTGCACTGAGATTCCCAGCCTGCAAACAGAGGAATAGCTTAGAGTAATATTTGGACACTAGTTTCATTCATTCATTCATTTTCTGTAACTACTTACTTCAATCAAGGGTCATCGGAGGGGGGAGGTGGAGTCTATCCCAGCAGTTGGACACTAATTCCATTTCCACTAAATGACTAACAAAGCCAAAAATCATTGGTGACTCTTTTTGCCTTCACTAGTTGTGTCTGTGTTAGATGCTTCTTCTCAAACGTTGCCCAATCTGTTGTTTCATTGCCTGGTAACCACGACACTGTTGGAGTCATTAAAGGTGATTCTTTCTGGGGTCGGTGGTCATGTTGTTAAAGGTGACCTAGGTTTCAAACAAACTGATAGCAGCATTCCTTTCCTCTTTCTCACTGTTTACCTGAACACACAAGGTCGGTTCTTTGGTAACTAGGGATGGGTATTGATAAAATTTTATCAATATCGATGCCATTATCGATTCTGCTTATCGATCCGATTCCTTATCGATTCCCTTATCGATACCTCTTGTGAATTTTGTACTAAAAGTAGGCTTTACAGGTTTTCTATGCATTTCATTGAGTCTTAAAGTAAATAAATATGAAATTAGTCACTGTATCCTTGATCTCTGGACATAAATAAAAATAAACAAAACGGTGTTTCGCTTTGAAGTTATTAATTCCGACTGGATTCTATCGTTCTAACTTGACTCAGCAGAGAGCCGCGCAATGTTTGGAGCTGTGTGAACAGAACGGAGGACGATTCTCATTTCTTTCTCACACAAGACAGGAGTCCCAGTTAGTAAATTTAATCCGCACAAAAGTGACTCACGATTTCACATATTCAGGGATGAAAATGGTGAAAAACAAAAAAAAAGCTGAAACCCAAAATTAGAAGGATGCCATGAAGCAATCATGCAGGTGTGGACGAGGCAGTCTGGACGGGATCCACCCACAGTCTACCCTCCTCTTTCCCTCCCGACTGCATCTGGATTATGGCCATTTTTGCCGTGTCGGCCTGGTTCCTGCGCATTGTGTGACGTGGGTCTAATTGATTGTCACCTTACCCCTGGCCCTTGTCTATGTAATGTGGAGCTGCGTCAAAAAGGACATTTGGAGTAAAACTTGTGCCAATTCCACTTGCAAGTCTACCTCAGATTTCTGTGGCAACCCCAAGTGAAAAACATTGTGTCATCTGCATCTTTTTAAGAAAACCCTCCTCTATACTACTTCATCATGAAGCTGTATAACTGCGGATACAAAATATCCTCATACAAAATCAACAATAATGATATGAATATAATATTAAAGCAAACAGAGCTCTGGTATCGGAATAGTATCGTATTGGCATATTCAAAGTCAGGTATCGGGATCGCCTCAGTAGTGAAAAAATGTGAATTGGTGCATCCCTACCTAAAACACAGATAGCAGAGTCAACACACGTTAGGATCCAAAATCCGACACACTTTCAAACATTTAAGAGTTTTGATGTGACTGGTGTCATCTCCTCTCTGAACATACTATGTAAATCCAAGCCAACACTTTTGAATGAAAGCTCAGAAGCTTCGCTATCAGACATAGCAGCATTCATTTCAGTCTGTCAGCAATTGACATGTTTCTGCTTTCCTAAAATGTACGTCACATGCCAAGAAATGCAGAGTAATACGTTTTCTGGAAATGCACCCGCTGACTCGTCAAGCAAGAGGGATAATTAGCAATAAAATACATCAGCGACCACTAATTATTACCACAAGTGAGCGGAAAGAATTACAATCATAAATACTTTGATGCTGTGTTGCTAACTGGCACATTAAACAACATGTGACATGTCCTTTAAGAACAAAATACAAAGCATCTTTCACTCGCTTAAGCTTTTCATGATGTGAATCTGTGCTGTCCACTGCTAAGTGCTGGTGTCTGATTATCAGATTACTGAAGTGCATGTAAATGCAAGCGATCAGGTTATCTTTAATCCAAAATTAATCTTGCCTCACACATATTTCTATAAGTACCATACTAAGACTCATATTGCAACATGTACTTCATGTTTGATTTATAGAAAAATGTTCATGCATAAAATGTAAATTCACTTTCATGATGATGGGCAACTGTTGTTGTGATTGGCACTATATAAATAAAATTGATTTGATTTGATTTAGTCTAGGATCTTCCCAGGGTCTCCTCCTCGAGGACATGCCTGGAACACCTCCCTAGGGAGTCGCCCAGGGGGCATCCTTTACCAGATGCCCGAGCCACCTCAGCTCCTTTCAATGCGAAGGTGCAGCGTCTCTACTTTGAGCTCCCCACGGATGACCGAGCTTCTCACCATATCTCTAACACCAGCCACCTCCTAAGGAAGCCTATTTTGGCCGCTTGTAACCACAATCTAGTTTCTCGGTCATGACCCAACCCTCATGACCATAGGTGAGAGTAGGAATGACCAGAAATGACAGGGAATACATCCACTGTTACCATGGGCTTTCCTTCATGCTTGATGGTCTGAAGGACCCAAGGTTTACTTGATTTGTTTCAGTCCAATAATGATGTTCCTGTATGATGCAGTATGTATAAGATATTTTGTAAATCACTTTGGAGGTATTACCTGGTTACAAAAACAGTGTTTTAGTTTAAGAAGTGTTTATTTCATATGGACCTTTACAATTTTTTAAAATTACAAATATATTGGATTTATATGGAAGTACAACTCTTTGAGAGAATATGCCACCATTTGGATTATTTTGTTTGAATTAGCAACCAGTTGATGTCACAACGCCTTCACTGGGATTGGCAGTCACCTTGTCGTGTCACTCATCATTTCCAATAAAACAGACTTCTCATGTATTTTTGCCCTGCTTAGCTGGCAGTATAGTGATTGTTGTGTCTTGTTGCTGAAAAATGGCCAGTCTGATTGAAAAAATGGCAGCTCAATGCTTTGCCTCTGTCGCTTCCGGATGCTAGTAGCTAATGTGAAAGTAAGTAAAGCTGCAGTCACACTTATTTGTAAGAAAAAAATCTCCATTTGAGCGTATTCACCTGTATTCACCTTTACAAGGTGACACATTTGTTCTTTTAATGTTCAAATTGATAGTGTGGAGGTCAAATTTAATGAAATCTGACACAAATTGTTTTGTTAACCTTCAAGATTAAGTAAATACTGTGCAAAAGCAACAGATGAGCTTGCTACGTTATGGAACACGATGTCAAACTATTTCCTGGCTGAAGTATAAACTGTTCCTAAAACAGATACTTTGCTGTCAGCTGTACACAAGCACCCTGCACTTACTGTAGCCTTTAAATAGGGCATTTCAAACAATGAAAACCTACTTCATTCACTTGTGTTTTGGTGTTTCAACAGTGAATCAATTGCAACATTTTTGCAGCAATTGTTTTGAATCATTGACATTTGGTGGCAGTCCTGGAGGTAATCCCCCACTCCAACAGTATTTAGAAGTCAAATCAATCATCAAAACGTCCTTGCCAGAGAAACCGAGGTTGTGGACCCAACTTATGCAGTTCTATTCAATTCTGTTTCTTGCTGAGGAATGTAGTCTTGAGTGCTCTTCTCATGAAAATTCACTTACTGATCTACCACACCTACTCACAAATAAGAAATAAAAGGCCACAGACTTTTATGGAGGAGGTGGTTGTCTGCATAGTTCCACTTAGTAACCTTGGCAGCAGACTGACTTAAAATTGTCAGTCTCTCCCCAACAGGCCGCAAGAGCCAGTGGCCACTGCTCACTTAGACTAAAGGTTACACATAGTTGGTAAAGGTCATCTCAGGCTGGAAAGAGCTATTGAAGGCCAAAGAGGTGACTTATCATCAGTTCAAACATTTCTGATCCTCTCACACAAATGTTCCCTTTACAAAGTCAAACTGTAATTCTAAGAGGAACTACATAAATATGCGGTTTCCAAAGATGCGCTAAACCTCAAAAATACCACAAAGCAGAGGGCCATGGGTTCAGCATCACGGACAGTTTAAAAATACAGAGACTCGTAAACAGGAAGTCACGGCCCCAGACGTTAACAGCAGACAGCTCCTCTCTGACTTTTACATTTACGTCCACCCACATCTGGATCTCACACAGCAACCACTCTGAAACCAAAGCATGGCCTCACTCCCTCACCCTCAATCATCATTCCAGCTACTTACTCAAACAAAAACTAAAACCAGCTTCTTCTTAAACATGTCCATCAGTGTGAAACAAATCACTCATGTCTTTGAAAGGTCTTCAGAAATCATTTTAAGAGCTGGATTCAGCCCTTATGCTGAATTCTGGGATATGTATTGTTCCTGGATGGGTAGGGACCTGCTATTTTAACTCATTTGCTTGTCTCATTATTGGTCATGAATGCTAAATGTACTACCTGTTCTCTTGATCCATTAGCCATCTTGGATGCTGAAGGATCTTTAGCACAATTTGGGACCTGTTTTAGTCATCTTTATCACTCACTCTCCAGTGGAGTGTTTGTGACCCGTTTCAAGTCAACAATTGTTAAATCTCTCCTTAAGAAACCTGTCAAACTTTTTTTGAGGAATTGGTTTCAAACCAGATGCCAAACTATTTGTCTGAAAACAATTTGTTTGAGGCATTGCCATCAGCATTCAAAGTGTTTCATTCGGTTGAACCTGTCATGAAGGTGGTCAATGATCCGTTGCTTAGTATAGACTTATGTAAATTCTGTTGTTGTGCTGTAGTCACTGGACCTAAGTGCTGCACTGGATACAGTTCATCATGATAACCTATTGGACAGATGTGAGAATTATTTAGGTATTTCTGTACAGTGATTTTGTGACTGAGGTCTTATTTATAGTTGGGTCAATCCCAGTGTGTTTCTTCAATAACATGTCATCTGGATTCCCTTCAGGGGTTAGATATTGGTCCATTGTTATTTTCCCATTATTTAGCACAGTCAGGGAAGATCATTGTCGGCTCTGGGTTGGATTTAATGTTTATGTGGATGATCTGCAGTTGTGTATGCCAGTGTTCACTGGAAATTTGTCTAATATTGCTAACATAATATTGCTTGACATAAGACTAAGACCTCCTTACTTGCAATGAGGAGTTGGGCATTATCTCACATTCTGTTTCCAAATTCTGAGATGATGCTCAATGGACCAACTAAATTAAGAAGGCTGTTTGGTCTTTTTTAAAGAGGGCCATTTGGCTGTTAAAGATCTTGATGTTGATCTTGATGAGTCTCTCTTTGAAGCATATCGATGACACGAGTTGCACTTTTTCACCTGCGAAATATTGCAAAGATCAGACCAGTTCCATCTTTGGCTGATGCAGAAGTTTATATCCTCATGACTACCAGGACATAAATATATATATATATATATATGTGTGTGTGTGTGTGTGTTAACTGGTAGTCAGGAGGATATCCATGCTTTTGTGTCATTCAGAATTGATTACTGCAATGCTTTCAGTTTTGGGTATGCCACTTCACCATCTGGGATCCAGGGGTATTTTCTTGATTTGACCGTACTTTCAGTGAATCCCCCTTTAAAGGTACTTTTTGGTTTAGTATAATGCCCATGTGTTGCATATCACAGTGTTAACAACAATCTCAGCTTTCAGAATATGTGTCACATATTCTCTACACTGTATGTAAAAAAAATTCAGATCTTTTTGGAAAATACGTCTTCATTTATAAACTGTTTTGGTGCTGCAATTGGGTTCACCAAAGTTTGGCTCACATAAGTAGTGTAATACGAGGTCTGTCCAAAAAGTAACGGACCTTTTTATTTTTTTCAAAAACTATATGGATTTGAATCACGTGTGATTGCATCAGCCAAGCTTGAACCTTCGTGCACATGCATGAGTTTTTTCACGGCTGTCGGTTGCGTCATTCGCCTGTGGGCAGGCTTTGAGTGAGCACTGGTCCACCCCCCTCGTCGGATTTTTATTGTCAGGGAAATGTCTGAATGAATTTTCCAGAAACTGTGAGAGACAGCCAGGTGGACACCATTCGCTAAATTCAGATGGCTTTCAGGGACGATTTTATGGGGATCACACAGATTGAGGAGTGTTACAGCCGGTTTAAAGACCGCCCACAGCGGCTGAGAGCGCGCCACGTTCCGAGCGGCAATCGACCAGAGAGGCTCAAACGACCAGATCATTTCCAACCTCCGTGTTAGTCTCACAGGACGGCTTTCAGGTGGCTTTTCAGTCGTGTGACTATCTGAGAAATTGTGGATTAGCTGGACATGCCAGAACATGTCCTGTGAGACTTCATCACGGCGTTGCTTTGCGCCATGCGGCTCCATCCCAACGCGTGAATTCCTGTGGTTTTGTCCCGCGCCATTCGCGGCACGGTGGCGCATTCCTCCGCTCCTCTTTCCATGACAAAAACTCCTGTAACAGTGGAATGTGCCGAAAAAGTCTTGATGTCCACGTCTTCTGCCATTTCTGTGGTAGTGAGACGACGTCCCGGATCAACACAGCGTTCAGTTTAGAAATGATCTCGTCGTTTGAGCCTGTCGATCGCCGCTCGGAACGCGGCGCGCTCTCAGCCATTGTGGGCGGTCTTTAAACCGGCTGTAACACTCCTCAATCTGAAAATCCAACAAGGGGGGTGGACCAGTGCTCACTCAAAGCCTGCTCACAGGCGAATGATGCAACCGACAGGCGTGAAAAAACTCATGCATGCGCATGAAGGTTCAAGCTTCAAATCAAATCAAATCAAATCAATTTCATTTATATAGCGCCAAATTACAACAAACAGTTGCCCCAAGGCGCTTCATATTGCAAAGCAAAGCCATACAATAATTACAGAAAAACCCCAACTGTCAAAACGACCCCCTGTCAGCAAGCACTTGGTGACAGTGGGAAGGAAAAACTCCCTTTTAACAGGAAGAAACCTCCAGCAGAACCAGGCTCAGGGAGGGGCAGTCTTCTGCTGGGACTGGTTGGGGCTGAGGGAGAGAACCAGGAAAAAGACATGCTGTGGAGGGGAGCAGAGATCAATCACTAATGATTAAATGCAGAGTGGTGCATACAGAGCAAAAAGAGAAAGAAACACTCAGTGCATCATGGGAACCCCCCAGCAGTCTAAGTCTATAGCAGCATAACTAAGGGATGGTTCAGGGTCACCTGATCCAGCCCTAACTATAAGCTTTAGCAAAAAGGAAAGTTTTAAGCCTAATCTTAAAAGTAGAGAGGGTGTCTGTCTCCCTGATCCGAATTGGGAGCTGGTTCCAGAGGAGAGGAGCCTGAAAGCTGAAGGCTCTGCCTCCCATTCTACTCTTACAAACCCTAGGTACTACAAGTAAGCCTGCAGTCTGAGAGCGAAGCGCTCTATTGGGGTGATATGGTACTATGAGGTCCCTAAGATAAGATGGGACCTGATTATTCAAAACCTTATAAGTAAGAAGAAGAATTTTAAATTCTATTCTAGAATTAACAAGAAGCCAATGAAGAGAGGCCAATATGGGTGAGATATGCTCTCTCCTTCTAGTCCCTGTCAGTACTCTAGCTGCAGCATTTTGAATTAACCAAAGGCTTTTCAGGGAACTTTTAGGACAACCTGATAATAATGAATTACAATAGTCCAGCCTAGAGGAAATAAATGCATGAATTAGTTTTTCAGCATCACTCTGAGACAAGACCTTTCTAATTTTCTAATCTAGAAATATTGCGCAAATGCAAAAAAGCAGTCCTACATATTTGTTTAATATGCACATTGAATGACATATCCTGATCAAAAATGACTCCAAGATTTCTCACAGTATTACTAGAGGTCAGGGTAATGCCATCCAGAGTAAGGATCTGGTTAGACACCATGTTTCTAAGATTTGTGGGGCCAAGTACAATAACTTCAGTTTTATCTGAGTTTAAAAGCAGGAAATTAGAGGTCATCCATGTCTTTATGTCTGTAAGACAATCCTGCAGTTTAGCTAATTGGTGTGTGTCCTCTGGCTTCATGGATAGATAAAGCTGGGTATCATCTGCGTAACAATGAACATTTAAGCAATGCTGTCTAATATTACTGCCTAAGGGAAGCATGTATAAAGTGAATAAAATTGGTCCTAGCACAGAACCTTGTGGAACTCCATAATTAACCTTAGTCTGTGAAGAAGATTCCCCATTTACATGAACAAATTGTAATCTATTAGATAAATATGATTCAAACCACCGCAGCGCAGTGCCTTTAATACCTATGGCATGCTCTAATCTCTGTAATAAAATTTTATGGTCAACAGTATCAAAAGCAGCACTGAGGTCTAACAGAACAAGCACAGAGATGAGTCCACTGTCTGAGGCCATAAGAAGATCATTGTAACCTTCACTAATGCTGTTTCTGTACTATGTACAGAGACTATGTATAATCAGCTTGGCTGATTCAAATCCATATAGTTTTTGAAAAAAATAAAAATGTCCGTTACTTTTTGGACAGACCTCATATATAAGAACATTGTAAATCAGTGTATAATAAATGTTCAAAATAAAATGACAATTTAATTTTTTTTGAGAACACTGTTGCTTGTCACTCTGCAGTTGCCAATGTTAGGGCCCTTTCACATATAGTACGAATAAGACAACTCATGTGACTCACGTTGGAACAGCTCATAACGAACCACAAAAACATTGCGCCGACGGGCAGACGTGCAAGATCCCATTGCGATGGTTCATGCACATGGGAACACAGTGCAAGAGCTGCACGATATGTTACACAGTGAAAAAAAAATACATGCCACCCACGGATTCAAACCTGCAATTTTCAAAAGCTTTGATTGCCAGCCAGGAACTTTACCACTGAGCTACCATCGCTGGCCTGAAATTGGTGTGAAAAAATGGCTGAAATCAAAAGGACATGGAGGAGGTGTGTTGTGTCCAACTGCTGTAGCCCGGTGCAAAGGCGAATGATGTTTATATTTCCACGTGAGAACAGCAGGCAGAGACACACACCTCATGGAGGAATGTTGTAAGTTCATGTCCTTCCAAATCCCAGAACATGTCCTCCACCTGGGACGTCCAGGAGCAGAGCTCTTTACAGCCGTAGCTGTGGGCAGACATTCCCTCTTGTCCATTCAGTGCCCAGACCAACGTGTCAATCTCTGTGTTATGTGGTCATTTATTTCCATTATTTGTTATGTAATTGTGTACGTATGTTATAATTATTTATATAACTGTCCTGGCGGTGGATTCTGTGTGCACTGAGCCATCATCCAGCTGTCAGTGTGCTGTGATCAGCTTAGATGTTCGTGCGTGTCAGCAGGAATTTGGCCATCACCTGCCGTGAGAGGGTTCGATGGGCTCTCACAGTGCACACTGTCTTTCAGCCACTGGTTGTGCGCAAACAGTATACGAGGTGTTAGAGGCAGCTCTACGATTTTACACATATTGCATATGATTCCTACTTCATGTGCACTTCATGTGCAGTTCAACCAAATTTGCAGTATGTTGAAGGGCCCTTAGAGGTATAATGCCCATGTTTTGCATAATGTTCAGAAGCTTTCAGGATATGTCAGGCACACTTGTCCAGAATACTTTATAAATAATTTGGCTGTAATCAACTTTGTGCCTCAGTAGTTACTGCAGCTCTGCACATCAAGTCAAGTCAGCTTTTATTGTCATTTCTACAATACATCACAGACATATTGAGAACTGAAATACCTGATCTCTGGACTCCCTGACCTCACAAAAGAAGATATTTAAAAAAATATAATAACAAGTATAAATATATCAAGTGTAGAGATCTAACAGCTATAAAAAAAAAAAAAAAAAGTTGTAATAGTGTAATTGTAACAAAATTATACAAAAGGTAAATGTAAACAAACAAATACTTGTAGTGCAAAGTAGCAGGACAACATTCAGCAGTAATGGATATGTGCAAATTCCACGACCAGAGCAAGAATATATACAGTTGTTGATCATTGTGCAGAGAGTATTGTATGTATAAAGTGCAATATCTTCACAGCAGCTTAGGTTAGGGAGGTTAGGGAATTGGCAGGAGTGGAAAGTGAAACAGTCCAGTTTGTGTTTATGTGTGAGTGGAGGGCAGCAGGGGGAAAGGGGGCAAAGCAGGGAGGGAGTTGAGTGTCCTGACAGCCTGGTGGAAAAAGCTGTCTCTCAGCCGGCTGGTCTTGGCCTGGAGACTGCGCAGTCTCCTCCCCGACGGCAGCAGGCTGAAGAGACTACGTAATGGATGAGTGGGGTCACTTAAGATCCTAGTGGCTTTCCGGGTGAGGCGGGTGTTGTACAGTTCTTGGAGGGGTGGGAGAGAGGTGCCCGTGATCTTCTCCACTGCTCTCACAATGCGTTGAAGGGACCTATGGCAAATCGCTGTGCAGCGCGTACCACACCGTGATGCAGCATGACAGGACACTCTCGATCGTACCCCTGTAGAACATGCACATGATGTGTGGTGTTGCTCCACTCTTCGAAGTTTGCGGAGAAAGCGAGGCGTTGATGAGCCCTCTTGGCCAGTGATGCGGTGTTAGTGGTCCAGGAGAGATCCTCTGACACATGCACACCCAGGAACTTGGTGCTGCTCACCCTCTCACAGCAGCACCATCGATGGTCAGAGGGGAGTGTTGGGTGTGCACTCTCCTGAAGTCCACAACAATCTCCTTCATCTCTCCACATTCAAAAGGAGATGTTGTTCTCGCCACCACATGGTCAGCCGGCTGATCTCGCTTCTGTAGTGGGTCTCATCGTTGTTCCTGATGAGACCCACCACGGTTGTGTCATCCGCAAACTTGACGATGAGATTTGAGCTGTAAAGTGGTGTGCAGTCGTGGGTCAGCAGTGTGAAGAGGAGGGGGCTCAGCACACATCCCTGGGGGGCCCCCGTGTTCAGAGTGATGGTGTGGGATGTGTTGCTGCTGACCCGCACTGCCTGAGGTCTCCCGGTCAGGAAGTCCAGCAGCCAGTTGCACAGTGAGGTGTTCAGACCCAGTTGGTCGAGTTTGATGACCAGCTGCTAGGGATGATGGTGTTGAATGCTGAACTGAAATCAATGAACAGCATCCTAACATATGAGTCTTTATTGTCCAAGTGTGTGAGGACTGGATGGAGGACAGCACTGATGGCATCCTCTGTTGAACGGTTGGACCGGTATGCAAACTGGAAGGGGTCTAGGGAGGGGGGAGTGCAGACTTGATGTTTTCATGACTAACCGTTCGAAGCACTTCATGATATGGGGGTGAGTGCGACAGGACGGTAGTCGTTGAAGCTGGATGGTGTGGACTTCTTCGGCACCGGATGATGATGGTGCTTTGAGGCACGTGGGAACGACCGACTGGCCGCACCGAGATGTTAAAGATGTCCGAAAAGACATCTGCAAGTTCCCCCGCACAATCCCTCAGTACGCGGCCAGCAATGTTGTCAGGACCAGATGCTTTCCGGGCACTGATCCTGCTGAATGTTCTCCTCACACTGTCTGCAGTCAGTGTGATCACCTGGTCACCCAGAGGGGGGGGGGGGGGGGACTTGTGCGCCGGTGTGGTGTTAAGGGCCTCAAGCGGGGCGAAGAAGTTATTAAGATCATTCAGCAGGGAGGTGGGAGTTGCCGCAGGTCTGTGGCGGTGGCTTGCAGTCGGTCAAAGACTGCAGTCCTTGCCACATGCTGCATGCGTCCCTGCTGTCGCTGAAGCGGTGGGCTATTCTCCTGAAGTACTCCTTCTTCGCCATCCTGATGCCGCGTGACAGGTTGGCTCTAGCTGTCCTCAGGCCAACTTGATCTCTCGCTTTGAAGGCCGCATTCCGGGCCTTCAAAAGCCTGTAGACTTCACCTGTCAACCACGGCTTCTGGTTGGCTCGGATGGTGATGGTCTTTAAAACTGTTACATTGTCCACACATTTGGAGATATACGCTGTAACCGAGTCTTGTACTCCTGGAGGTCGATGGTGGTGGAGTTGTGTAAAGGCAGCTTGCTTGAAACACCGCCCAGTCTGTGGTGTTGAAGCAATCCTGGAAGTGCCTCTACAGCTCCCTCTGGCCACACTCTAAACTGCTTCCGAATGGTTTAACTACTTTCACCCGTGGTCTGTAAGCAGGCAGCAGCATGATGGTGATGTGGTCAGAGGCGCCAAGGTGGGGAAGGGGGAAAGCTTTGTAGGCTCCTCTCTGGAAGGTGTAAACATGGTCCAGAGTGTTGTTGCCCCGAGTTGGAAAGTCTATGTGTTGTTGTAGTTTGGGAAACACTGTCTTGGGGTTAGCCTGATTGAAATCCCCAGCCAAGATGAGGAAGGCATCTGGGTGGGCTGTCTGCTGCTCCTAATGTGGTGGTACAGTACGTTCAGTGCCTCCTTCCTGATGTATTGTTGGAGCTAGGGGGAATGTACACCGCAGCTATCATTACAGCACTGAATTCCCTTGGTAGGTAGATGGCCGACACTTCACGATCATAAGCTCCACAAGCGGCAAGCAGAGTTTAGTAACCACCGCAGCGTCCCGACACCAAGCGTCATTGATTGTAAACACAGAGCCCCCCCCCTTGCGTTTTACCTCCTTCGATGAGGCTCTGTCCGCCCGGTAGCAAAGTTAGCCACTCGAGCCTGAATGGCGTTGGTCCGCTACGTTGTTGTTAAGCAAGTTTCCGTGAACACAAAAACACAAACAGTCTCTCACACTCCTCTGGGTATTCCTCAGGAGCCGTATGTGGTCCAGTTTGTTGTCCAAGGAGCGAACTTTAGCCAGCACGATGGTGGGGGATCGCCGGCTTATGTGGGCTAGCTGCTAACCTCGCTCGGATGCCTCCGCGCTTCCCCCTCTTCTTTGTTTCCTCTCACGCCGCTTGTGGCGCCTCCCACTCTGGGCGAGGTGTAGGGGTGGGGATCGGTGGTAGTCTGGGCCTCCGTAGCAGACCATAGCTCCATAGCGTTTCCGTGACCGCTGGGTGTAGATTGGAGATAGATGACGAGTTCCTGAGTAGAAACTCATGGGCTGTATGTATGCCTCAGATGGTGTGAGACACGACCCAGTGAAGATGACGACAAACAAAAACAAGGAAAAACTCCTGTGGTCTCGGGAGAGAGAGAAGCCGCAGCGTATGCACGCGCCGCCATCTTGTTTTTTTTTTTTTTTTTACTCCTCAAGCATCCTCTCATTTCTAAAAATCCGGTTAGAAACTCTACTGCTCCACTCTCCTGGACATTTCCATTCCTCCAGTGGATGTCATCTGGACCAACTGAACCGAAGCGTCACGTGAAAAGCCAAGCTGATGCGATGCTCCACTGGGAGCGTGTATTGCTGCTTGTCGTCAAGCTGCTACGGTCAAGTTTAACCCTATCCAACTTTGGAGCTGTGCACTGTGACATAGTTTCGCACTGTCCAATAGAATGAGCATCAGGCCAGATTCTTTCTTTTTTTTTTTTTTTTTTTTTAGAAAATCCTGCAATTTTTTATTTTTTATTTTTTTTTATTATTATTATTTATTTATTTATTTTTTTTACCTCAAAATTAATTTCAGATTACTGGAACAAAAAATCTTTATTACATTAGAACACGTAATTAAAATAGCAAAAACAAAAAAAAAAAAAAAAAAAAAAAAAGATTCTTTAGTAAACCTTCAACTGTAAATTGAAACCATAACTTGCCTGTTGTTCAGATTAGAGGACTTTTGATTAACATTATAAGCACCTTGGACATGTATTTTTAGACAAATAAAATAGCATGGAAATTAATGTGTACATTTTTAAGGCTGATAAATTATTCATATCTGCATTCAGCCAGGAAAAGATACTAAGTAAATACAAATGTTTATTATAAATGCAACAGGAGATGATTTAACAATGACTGCAGTGTGTTTGTTATTAGGATTTCTCAATGTGACATAAACCTCATGATGAAATCGTTTTTTTTTCAGTTGAGTCATTTCAACTTTTAATTACATCCTCAGAGTATGTGATTGCTTTTAATGTTGTGATCAGGACAGAATAATTTCTAACAAATGATTTGGCTAGTGATTGCGAATGTTTTAAAATTGTGCACAATAGGGGCGGGGCTTCTTCTACCTATGCAAATGTGTTTTTGACTGAACTTGACTTCATTGACATGTTTAATGATTCATTCATTTATGTTAGCATATAAAAAGAAACAGCTTTTCTAAATAATAAAATAGTTGCTCTAAAGAGCCTTTGTTTTATTAGAAGTGTAGCAGCAGGTGTTATTTTGCAGAGATGATAGGTGAGCTGGACTCTCAGGAAATTTAACCAGTTGAAAGGTCTCCTCTGCAGCTTCAACCTCTGGTGGAGTTTTTGAAGACACTTTTCTCCCGTATGGAAATTTAATTTGTATTCTGCGTGGTTGGTTTGGCTTGTTTTGCACCGGATGCTCTTCCTGATGCAACATGACTCATTTATCCGGGCTTGTGACCAGCTCTCAGAATTTACTGGCTGCAAACCCCATATGGCTGAGTTGAACAAGTCTGCCAGTTCAGTTTAATAATTTCTATGACTTTGTGTTGTTTTGAAATGAGTTTATAATGAGTTATGCCTAGTTATGCTAAGAAAAGGATTTTAACAGGTGTTTTGACTCACCAGAGCATTTTGTTTTGGGCTTGTGTTCTCGCTGTGTTCTGTTTTGTCACAGTATTGACAGTATTGTGTGATCCATATTGTGCACCCTATCACACTGGTGATGACTATGACACCAGTGTGCTGCTGACCTCTCAGATACGGTGGTCTTGAACTGGAAACTTGTTGAAGGCCACATTAAGTTTAATATCACAATGGCATGTGGGGTCGCCCCGGTAGTTGGGGATGTCTGGGGCCATTGGTATGGGCGTGGGCTGTTTGTCCTGGGTTGCATGGTCTCGGGGCCCTACTCTGGGGGTTGTGGAGCCCAGGGTGCCGTGGCCCATTAGGGATGGTGAGTGTTGCGGTGGGGTGCTTGTGATGACACTGGAGTGGTGGACTGCTGCTGGAGGGTTGGGGGCAGTGGTCTTGGCGGGGGAGGGGGGTGTTGTTCCACTTTCGCTTAGGGATCTCTTGATCTTGGGCTTTGGTGTACAGGTTGGCATCCGCAAGGTGGCTGGGAGCTGGGTTGGGGTCATGGGGGGTCCTCCTGGCTTTGTTTGCGAGTCTCGGTTGAGGAGGGGTCTGTCGCTTGATTTCCGGCTTGGGGTTTTGGTCTTGCCCCTTGTCTGGTGGCCGGGTCTTGCCCTCGTCAGCTCGATGGTCCCCTGCCAGGCTTGGGGTTCGGATGTGCTGGCTTTTTGGCCCTCATCTCTGCCACTGCTTTCTTTCTCTCTTGGGGGGTCGTGGCCTGTGTGTTGTGGTTCTGGGGCGCAACACCTT
Organism: Thalassophryne amazonica; assembly: GCF_902500255.1. Classification (NCBI taxonomy): domain Eukaryota; kingdom Metazoa; phylum Chordata; class Actinopteri; order Batrachoidiformes; family Batrachoididae; genus Thalassophryne; species Thalassophryne amazonica. Next base: position 123,120,261 of record NC_047105.1, read on the forward strand.
GTGGTCTATGTCGGCACCCCATGTGCTTCCCCTTGTGTGGCGAGGTTGTTTACTGTGCTTCCATGGGGAAGGGGGGGTGTGGTGTGCGGGGGTGCATTTGCCCACCTGGGCTATTCCACTGCAGTTCATCAGGGCTGCTCGGGGTGGCCCTGGTGGGTGTCGTTCCTGGCCTCTCGGCCCTTCTACTGCCCCTTTCTCCTTGTCTCTCCTGGGGCCATGCATCCTGGACCCCTTTCCATTGAGGTGCATGCAATCACCCGTGTGGCTCCTGGCATGCCAGAGTGGTCCATGTCATATGGTAAGATTCTGTACTTTTGTCTTGTCCCAACTCACCAGGCCACAGTCCGTTATCGGATATTTAGCTGTGATCTGGGTCTCTGTGTGTGGATGGGTAGGTGTTTGTGACCATCATCACAATTCGGTTTTGGGGTGTTCCCAAGGGTATCAGACTCTAATGTCCTAGAATAGGTATGGATGCTCATTAAATAGACAGCAGACTGTTGCTGTCACTGCTGTTTGCGTGTGGTTGTTTGTCCTGATATGTTGTATTGTTGGGGTTTCTCACATGTCTCATCACGTCACAGTTATTACTGTCACCACTTGTCTTTTGTTCTTGTTATTTTATTTTGGTCGTCAGTCTTTCCTGATAGATGTTATCTCTTAGCTTTAAATAAAATGTTATAGGCCGATCAGGAAGGGCAGATGAAGGTCACACACACACACCACGTTCACTCAGACACTACATACTATGTGTCTTGCAAGAAAAAAATGCATATATATGTATTGTATATAAATGGTTCAGCCGGTTTGGCATTTACCATCACTATATATGCAGACAAGGGGAAAAAAGTTTAATATCACAAAAATTTCCCTTTGATTTCTTTCCACAAAATCTTCTTTCTTAAGATAGGATTTCTTTTGTCCTATCCTCGTCTTATGGCATATGAAAGCCCTAATGGGATAAAAGTCACTACCCTGTCAGCTGACAGAGGGATGTGGTTTTCAAAGTATACGTTTGAGCTTGTCTTGCAGCTGGGACTCGTAAATTTGGCATGTCACTCTGCAGACCCTGTTGCCAAAATGGAACATCCACCCTTCTGATATAGGGTCTGTGACTTTGCTGGGATTGCATGCCATCGGGTTCATCTTCTCAGGTGGTACAAAGTGTACAGTGATCATGTTACTCTTCGGGGCAACCGGAGTCTTGCACCACTGTCCTGCGAGAGAGAGCACCTTCAGGTCTACACAGAGCAGCCGTGGTGTTGCCCAGTAGGGCTGCTGTGTGGAGAGAAGGAAGGCTTGTTTAGCTCAGAGACAACAGCGTTTATCAGCACAGGCAAAGAAGCCGATCGGGCAGCGGGACAAGTTGGAAGTGAGGGAGTAAGCATGGAAACATGCAGCTGTGAAAGGAGAGAGGAGTGCTCACGGAGGAGCTCATAAGGCTGCTGGATTGGCAGAAGGCACTGAGCAAGCTGAGGGTCTGGCACGTTGAAAACAGCTCTGCTCAGCCCGATGACAGTAAAATGGCAGACAGCGGGAGTTTAGTCCACACCCACAACTGCTGATCCAACACACCGCACTGTGGACAGTCCTCAGCATGCACGTGTATCTGGAGCCACACTGCTCAACAGAAATCAGAGTTCTCCAGCAATACTGTGTAGTTTCTGCCATCATTTATTTTCTGCTCTACTAATTTTTTTCTTTTTAGTGTGCATCAGCCTGAATATCGATTCAGCGCTGGGCATATTGATCTGTAAGTGCTTGGAGCGCGTGGGACAGGTTCCAAGCGCTATATTGGAGACTGATCAATTGTCTCAGCAATAGGTTTGTTTCTGGCACAGCAGACCACAAACCTGCTATCACTGCATGAACGCTAATGCAGGCCCAACTTGGAGAGGCACTGCACCACAGCAACATACCCAGCAGCTCACAAGAAGCTGGCCTATCAAAGGATGGCCAGCAGCCAGGCGGCGGGGGTGGGGGGGTGGGAGGTGTCAGGGGTCATGCCCAGTAACACCAACTCTAACTTTCTGTACAGGCTCTCTACCAGAACCTGGATGTGTGCATGTCATTTCAGCTGTGAGACTTCCAGGCACATTTTCTTTCATACTTCGACCGTGACTCTGGAGCTGATGGCTCAGCAAAAATGACCTGTTTTAAGTGGAGGTAGTACTCTGAGTCAGACACTTTGGCAACTTTGTTGTGATTTCACGCTATATAAATAAAAATAAATAAATTGAATTTGTCTGCATAACTACAGTAGTTCAATGTGTGATGCTGTGGAGTTTAGGGAAACTAACGTGTTTGTAACATTTTTACCTGTGATGGAGGATATGTGACCTGTGAACTGGAAATGAGGCAGTCCTATACATTCCTTATGGCTCAGAGAAGTGGGGGTACTGGCCAAAAAAAAAAAAAATGAATCCATCTTCGACGTCAAGATATTTTTTCAACATCTGGCTTGTATTTGAAGTTTGTAATATTGCTGCATCTTGGTGGAAGTATGCACTCTTGAATGCTGCTGTAGCTGTTTCATTAAAACTGATGGTGAAATAATTGTAGTTGCTGTAAGAGAATATAAGGGGATCAAGAAGGACAAAAGATGAAAAATATGGTTAAATGGACTGCATTTATATATAGCGCTTTTCTGTCTGCATCAGACGCTCAAAGCACTTTACAATGCCTCACATTCAGGGTGCTGCCATACAAGGCGCTCACTACACACCGGGAGCGACTAGGGCATTAAGGGCCTTGTGATTTTCCGGTCAGGTTGGGATTTGAACCAAGGATCCTCCTGTCTCAAGTGCAATGCTTAACCACTAGACAGGTTCCCAAATGGATTTTGTTTTGTTTATTTTACAGTTATTTAATTGGCAGCCCTGCTGAAGGTGTACACTCCTGTGATTGTCTTGGTCTCTATGTAACTCTGTTTGTCTGCTTGTATGCATTCAAAGTTGTCAGGTAACCTGTGGATGTGAAGAAGTGGTTTGATTTTGGCTGGGATCAGTCAAGGATCAAGGTCAAATTTCTGTCACCATGCGAATATAACCTTAGTAATCACCAGGATGCTGTGTTTCTCGACAAGGCTTTACAAGCAACTTGATAAGCCTGTCTGTCCTTATCACCCTGTGTGCCAGTGAAGAGACGACACACAGTATTATAATCAGTCCTGTGTGTGTCTGTCTTTGAAAAAGATAAGTAAAAAATGGCAGGATGAATTTTCACCCAACCTTATGGGAATATTACTTGGGCAGGTATCACAAGATGATTAACTTTTGGAGGGGATCGGTCCAAGGTCAAGGTCATCATCAATAAAACTATGGTGCAAAAAACATTTTTGGTATATCTCTGCAACCAGTTGGGCAAGACAGACAATCAAAGGTTTATATTGATATTTGTGATTGATTGGTGTAAGTAATGAAGTCATAAGGAAGTAATGTTTGTTTCAAGCTGCAGGATTTGCATCAGTCCTTTGATGCCTTTATGTTGTGGTCATTGCGTATGTTAAAAATGATAACCTGTATTTGTTACATTTTGGATCTAGTTCTGTTTGCATGTTTTAGTCAAATGTTACAAATAATTGGGAGAATTTCTGGTATTTTCTGTCTGTGTTTTTTTAGTGATGTTTATGAGTTGTGCTTTTATTCTGGAGTTTTCTCTTGTGTTCGTTTGACTTCTTGGTTGTACCCACAATTGTACTCCTCCCAGTCACCAGATTTTGTTCTTTGCCCTGCTTTTTAACGCTCCGTGTTACGGTCTTTTTTGATTCCACATTACAGATGTTTGACAACATTCTGGACTATTGTTTTCCCGCTGATCATTTTTGCTCTGGTTACAGTGTTTTTGACCCGATGCAATAGACCTTTGCTGCTATTCTGGATTCCTCTCATCCCTGCTGTTTTGGACTGTGTTTTGATAATCTCTGTTTTTTTTAACTCATTCTGTGTTTTGAATAATTTTGCTCTCCTGTTTTATACTAAAACAGTTTTTTAACCCATTGAAAGCATGTCGCTGTTGATAACTTTGGTTATTAAACTCTGCCTGGCTTTTTGGATTGTTCTTCTGTGTTTTCCCCTCAGATAAGCTGAGGCAGGTTTTGGATTGATTACCCTGTACCTGACCCAAGCCAGTGTTACTGATCATTCCCTGTGCTTGCCACATGTACTACTGTAGTTGTGCAAATGATTTATTAGAACAATGAAATCTCTTCATTGTAGTTCTCTACATTGGGGTCCTTTTCTAGATACTTTACAAACATGACCAAAATAGGAGGATTACTGATTCTCACTTGTACCACTCAGCTTAATATGTAGTAGTTTTTACAGAGATATATGGATATTTTGTGGAGTGACTGGCTGCTCTGGAATCCAGAATAGAAAAATGGTTAATTTTACAGAGATGAGTTAAGATGATTCAGGGGTTGAAATACAATTTTTAACCTACTTGCACTGGTGCTAGTAACAAAAAAAATGACTTGCACCAAAAAAAAAGTTACTTGCACAACCAAAAGTCAGTCTTATATGAACCTTAAAACTCCTCCTCTGATGTGTCAGACTCTTCCTCTTTTGGGAGAGTTTGAGGGGAGAGCAGCAGCAGCGGCAGACAGTTGTTTTTTTTTTTCAAGTGCGTGCGCGAACGATTTGTCCGTGAAGATTATTTTATTTATTAACTACACAGTTGTATAATAAAACAAATGGTGACTGGTTTATAACACAATGATGACAGAGTTTGAGGGGAGAGAGAGCGAGGAACCGCAGCGGCAGCCAGTTTTGTTTTTTTTTTTAATTTGTTTACATGTGCGCGCATGAACGGGACAGGAGGTCCTCAAACTGGAGCTCCTGCAGCTCCAGATATTTGTTGCAACTCCTGCAGCAAGTAATGAAACTCCCCAAATTGGGAACGTCTCATGAGGATGTTGTGAACCCAGGGACGGCACCACTGGCGACATTTGTCAGCTTTCCACAACAAATAGAGCACAGCAACTTGCTCCGTGAGTGAGAGTCATAAAACACAGGGAAGACAAAGACAACACACTGGAAATTGTTTTATTTTTTCCTTATTTATTCCTTTATTTGTTCATTCTACTGGTGCTTATAGTTGATAAAACTTGGATAAAGTTACTTGCACCAGTGCAAGTGCAGTATAAAATGATGTGCACCGCTCGAATAATACGTGCACAAAGTAGCACATGCACGTACTAATGTGACCCCTGTGATTTATTGTTAGTGAACTTGTCGCTTTAAAGGCCTGTAAAACATTTTCTCTCCATGCCTGATACTTCGAAATGTCCACTTGGCATCACTGTGCTTTTTGAACACTTTTGTTGTTGTTAAACATTAATTGTCACTGGATTGAAATTGCACCTGACAATGCATTCATTTGTAGACATACTGATGCACATTATAGAAGAGGAGCACTAAACCTCAACTTGCATTCATGACAGATCCTCTCTGTAAATAAAATAACATTTATGTCTATTTCTGCCAGCTTTGACAGAAATATTATTTTTCACGGTGTAATATACCACAGTAACTAAGGTGAGACTTAAGGTTGCTCAGGTCTTTGCTTCAGCTGCAGCTGATGATATTTGTGAGTAAGAGCATGAAGAACAACATGAAGGAATGACGAACAGACGATGCATCATTTCAGCTTAAAGTCAGATTGACCTTGTTCTTGTTCAAGCCTACTTGATGGATGAAAGGTCTGCAGAGACCAAATGTCACATCAAACAGGCCTGCTTTCAATAAATGTGAAGAACCAAGGTCAGAGAGACCTACAGATGCTCCCAAACCATGTCGTGTGTGTGTGTGAGAGACAGTGCTCCTCTGTGTCTGACTGATGTGATGTGGTGTCTTTGCAGCACTGGACAGTGTTTCGGAAGGTCACAGAGGTGTTCATCCTGGTTCCAGCACTGCTGGGCCTTAAAGGAAACCTGGAGATGACACTGGCCTCTAGACTCTCCACAGCGGTAAGAAACCCATCTGTGTGTGTACTTCATTTAAAAGAAATAAATAAAGCCAACATTTATAGGTTAGAGTGCTTTTATTGTTGTCAGTGTTCTGGGAACTTGTTTCTTCCTGCTTGTTTGAAAACGTCTAGAGCAGAAACCAGTTCTTATGCTGTTTCAGCCACAGTGATTTTTTTTTTCTTCAGTTTGTCTTTTGTTTTTGTTTTTTCATTTCTGACTTTTCTCTGATCTAGTAGTGGATATAGTGCTTCCACAGTGAAGGAAGTACCCTCTCTGACACAATGCAACCTAGCATGACATAAAATTCTTCAAACTTGACTAAGATGGAGATTTGTGGAATTTCCATTAACTTCTTTTACTGAAGCAAAAAGTGATCGTCACAGATTTCCACAGAAAAATGTAATAAAATTAATATCAGCGTAATGAAGATATATGTAGACCTTATTCATTGGTAGATTCTGTTGGTCTTTGAGTTCAGGAGACATCTGGGAAGAGCTTGGGAAGTCAATCAGTGACTTCAGAAGACACTGGTTCACTGGACATTGGTGTTTGGTGATGTCGATATCATAGCAGGAGCATGAAGGTCCAAGTATTTTTGGTCCTGATGCTTCCTGTCTGAATTTGAAACCTGGAGCTGAAGCAGTCACCTAAGGTGTTGATTAAGATGGCTTTGGTACTAGGTCTCTTGGAGTATCCTTGGTAATGCTGGGATGACTTTGTCTCAAATGAACGGGAACCTAAGGACACCTGCATTGTGAGGGAACGTCAGCTTTGTCATTTTGGACATGTGGCATGTTCCTCTGTACGTGAGCCACCAAGTAAATGTGTGAGTCTCAAGGACCCCCTACTGGGGTAGGCCAAGGAGACACCCACATTTCATCTGGCTACAGCAGCTATGTCGTCACTTGTGAGAAGTGGGGATGGACCAGTTGTCTGCCTGGGCAGTTGACATGCAGTATTTTTTATTGTTTATCTGTCTGTTTGTTCTTTCTCAAACAGACAAACATGCTTCAAGGAAATTTTGTTGGGGAGGTTAGCCTTGGGGGAAGGTGGAGTTGAGTAGATTTTAATCAAGTTGCCATTTTAGTCTAATTTTTAGTTGATTCTTTTATTTTAAATATCTCCTTTGTTTTGTGTTGTTTGTGCAGACGTATATGCAACTGTTGAAAATTGTTGATGTGTGTGAACATTTGGAAGCATTGTTTTAATTATTCTTTGGAATGTCAATGAGGAGACACTTGTGGAATCAGCTTTTCTTTTTTTACAGAGTTTCTCTGTAAAAAACAAAAAAAATCTTACATTAAAAGTCACTTTTCAGCTTGTGTTTTCTATATTTTCTGGCTTTATAATGCTGGTGTTTCTAAACCTGTTGGCCTATTGCGTGCGTACGTGTATGCATGCATGCATTTGTGTCTGCTCTGGTGTGTGCATACGTGCACTGAGATTCCCAGCCTGCAAACAGAGGAATAGCTTAGAGTAATATTTGGACACTAGTTTCATTCATTCATTCATTTTCTGTAACTACTTACTTCAATCAAGGGTCATCGGAGGGGGGAGGTGGAGTCTATCCCAGCAGTTGGACACTAATTCCATTTCCACTAAATGACTAACAAAGCCAAAAATCATTGGTGACTCTTTTTGCCTTCACTAGTTGTGTCTGTGTTAGATGCTTCTTCTCAAACGTTGCCCAATCTGTTGTTTCATTGCCTGGTAACCACGACACTGTTGGAGTCATTAAAGGTGATTCTTTCTGGGGTCGGTGGTCATGTTGTTAAAGGTGACCTAGGTTTCAAACAAACTGATAGCAGCATTCCTTTCCTCTTTCTCACTGTTTACCTGAACACACAAGGTCGGTTCTTTGGTAACTAGGGATGGGTATTGATAAAATTTTATCAATATCGATGCCATTATCGATTCTGCTTATCGATCCGATTCCTTATCGATTCCCTTATCGATACCTCTTGTGAATTTTGTACTAAAAGTAGGCTTTACAGGTTTTCTATGCATTTCATTGAGTCTTAAAGTAAATAAATATGAAATTAGTCACTGTATCCTTGATCTCTGGACATAAATAAAATAAACAAAACGGTGTTTCGCTTTGAAGTTATTAATTCCGACTGGATTCTATCGTTCTAACTTGACTCAGCAGAGAGCCGCGCAATGTTTGGAGCTGTGTGAACAGAACGGAGGACGATTCTCATTTCTTTCTCACAACAAGACAGGAGTCCCAGTTAGTAAATTTAATCCGCACAAAAGTGACTCACGATTTCACATATTCAGGGATGAAAATGGTGAAAAACAAAAAAAAAGCTGAAACCCAAAATTAGAAGGATGCCATGAAGCAATCATGCAGGTGTGGACGAGGCAGTCTGGACGGGATCCACCCACAGTCTACCCTCCTCTTTCCCTCCCGACTGCATCTGGATTATGGCCATTTTTGCCGTGTCGGCCTGGTTCCTGCGCATTGTGTGACGTGGGTCTAATTGATTGTCACCTTACCCCTGGCCCTTGTCTATGTAATGTGGAGCTGCGTCAAAAAGGACATTTGGAGTAAAACTTGTGCCAATTCCACTTGCAAGTCTACCTCAGATTTTCTGTGGCAACCCCAAGTGAAAAACATTTGTGTCATCTGCATCTTTTTAAGAAAACCCTCCTCTATACTACTTCATCATGAAGCTGTATAACTGCGGATACAAAATATCCTCATACAAAATCAACAATAATGATATGAATAATAATATTAAAGCAAACAGAGCTCTGGTATCGGAATAGTATCGTATTGGCAGATATTCAAAGTCAGGTATCGGGATCGCCTCAGTAGTGAAAAAATGTGAATTGGTGCATCCCTACCTAAAACACAGATAGCAGAGTCAACACACGTTAGGATCCAAAATCCGACACACTTTCAAACATTTAAGAGTTTTGATGTGACTGGTGTCATCTCCTCTCTGAACATACTATGTAAATCCAAGCCAACACTTTTGAATGAAAGCTCAGAAGCTTCGCTATCAGACATAGCAGCATTCATTTCAGTCTGTCAGCAATTGACATGTTTCTGCTTTTCCTAAAATGTACGTCACATGCCAAGAAATGCAGAGTAATACGTTTTCTGGAAATGCACCCGCTGACTCGTCAAGCAAGAGGGATAATTAGCAATAAAATACATCAGCGACCACTAATTATTACCACAAGTGAGCGGAAAGAATTACAATCATAAATACTTTGATGCTGTGTTGCTAACTGGCACATTAAACAACATGTGACATGTCCTTTAAGAACAAAATACAAAGCATCTTTCACTCGCTTAAGCTTTTCATGATGTGAATCTGTGCTGTCCACTGCTAAGTGCTGGTGTCTGATTATCAGATTACTGAAGTGCATGTAAATGCAAGCGATCAGGTTATCTTTAATCCAAAATTAATCTTGCCTCACACATATTTCTATAAGTACCATACTAAGACTCATATTGCAACATGTACTTCATGTTTTGATTTATAGAAAAATGTTCATGCATAAAATGTAAATTTCACTTTCATGATGATTGATTATAGATCAAGCACTGGCCTGACAATATATAGACCTGTTTTGAGTCCCTTTCATGCTACTTGTCTTTGACCTTTGACAAGACACTTAATCCATGATGTCTTGTCCACCCAACTGTAAACGTAGGGGAAGCCGGGCACAGTGGATCAGAAATGTTGTGTTGTGGCAGCATAAACACATTATGCATAGGTTTCAGTCATTCTATTGTGGATTTAATACAGCAAGTTATTGTTTATGAGGCTGTGTAATTTATGTCTCCCCAAGTGTAATTTACAGGTGTTGAAAATCGATTTTAAATTTTTTTGATTCACTGTGCCCTGGACACTAATTCATGGGGCACAGTGAATCAACTTAGAATATAATGAAAAAACACATGATTATAAAGATTTCTTAAAAAATATTAAATATATGCTGATGCATATACAAACTATAATCCAGCAAACCAGCTATGCAATGTGTGAGTGTCTTATACAGTTGTATGCAAAAGTTTGGGCACCCCTGATGATTTCCATGATTTTCCTTTATAAATCATTGGTTGTTTGGATCAGCAATTTCAGTTAAATATATCATATAGCAGACAAACACAGTGATATTTGAGAAGTGAAATGAAGTATATAGGATTTACAGAAAGTGTGCAATACTTCTTTAAACAAAATTAGGCAGGTGCATAAATTTAGGCACCCCAACAGAAAAAACACATCAATATTTAGTAGATCTTGCTTTTGCAGAAATAACAGCCTCTAAATGCTTCCTATAGCTTCCAATGAGAGTCTGGATTCTGGCTGAAGGTATTTTGGACCATTCTTCTTTACAAAACATCTCAGGTTTGTTGGTTTCCAAGCATGGAGAGCCCGCTTAAAATCACACCACAGATTTTCAATAATAATCAGGTCTGGGGACTGAGATGGCCATTCCAGAACGTTGTACTTGTTTCTCTGCATGAATGCCTTAGTAGATTTTGAGCAGTGTTTAGGGTCATTGTCTTGTTGAAAGATACAGCACCGGCACAACTTCAACTTTGTCACGGATTTATGAACATTGGAATCCATGTGACCCTCAACTTTAACAGGACTCCCAGTACCTGCACTGGCCACACAGCCCCACACCATTATGGAACTACATCAAAATTTTACTATAAGCAGCAAGTGTTTTTCTTGGAATGCTGTGTTCTTTTAAAGCCATGCATACAGCTCCTTGTTATGTCCAAATGACTCAATTTTAGTTTCATCAGTCCACAGCACCTTATTCCAAAATGAAGCTGGCTTGTCCAAATGTGCTTTAGCGTTCCTCAAGTGACTCTGTTTGTGGCGTGTATGCAGAAAAGGCTTCCTCTGCATTACAGCATCATATAGCATATCTTTATGCAAAGTGCGCTGTATAGTTGAATGATGCACAGATACACTATCTATTGCAAGATCAGGTTGTAGGTCTTTGGAGCAGGTCTGTGAGTTGACTATGACTGTTCTCACCATCCTTTGCTGACATTTTTCTTGGCATGCTACTTCAGATCTTAACTAGTACTGTGCCTGTGGACTTCAATTTCCTCACTATGTTCCTCACAGTGGAAACTGACAGCTGAAATTTCTGAGATAGCTTTTTGTATCCTTCTCCTAAACCATGATCTTGAACAGTCTTTGTTTTCAGGTCATTTGAGAGTTGTTTAGCGGCTCCCATGTTGCAGCTCATTAGTAGAGATGCAAAGATGGGAATCATTTGCAAATGGCCACCTTAAATACCTTTTCTCATGATTGGATTCACCTGTGTAAGGAGGTCAAGGGTCAGTGAGCTTACCAACCTAATTTTGTGTTCTAATAATGAGTGCTAAATGTTTTCAAATCAATAAAATGTCAAGGGTGCCCAAATTTATGCAGCTGCCTAATTTTGTTTAAATAATTATTGCACACTTTCTGTAAATACTACAAACTTCCTTTCATTTCTCAAACATCAGTGTGTTCATCTGCTATATGATATATTTAACTGAAATTTCTGATCCAGACAACCAATGATTTATGAAGGATAATCATGAAAATTATCAGGGGTGCCCAAACTTTTGCATACAACTGTATAGTGATATAAGTCATCTAGAAATTATTATAAATACAACTGTCATAATTTCTGTTCAAATGTGAAAACAGTTGTTTATATACACAAATTATAGAAGTAATTCATGGAAAAATAAATGTATGAGCTTCAACAAGTAATATTTGTCATCCACCTGATACTGGGACTTAGTAAATCACTTTCTAGACTGATTCACTGTTCCGCAGGTGCATGTGACACACATGAGTCATGTTATCAAATTGCTGATACTCTGGAGAAGACATAACACATAAGTAAGTAAATAAATAAGCTTTATTTATATAGCACTTTCACAGATGAAGGTCACAAGTGCTTCACATGATATACATAGACAGTAAAACAACACATACACATATAAAAACAGTAAAATAATTTAAACTAAAATGCCAGTTTGAAAAAATGTGTCTTTAGTTGCTGTCTAAAAGCATCCACAGAATCCAGTGAGTGAAGGGAACAGGTAAGCTCATTCCAGAGGCAAGGTGCCACAGCTTTAAAAGATCTGTCCCATTGAGTTTTGAAACAAGTATGGGGAACCATCAGCAGGTTCTGATTGGAAGACCTCAAGCTCGTACTGGAAACATAAGGCTGGATCAGGTCCTTAATGTATTCCGGTGTCTGCCCATGTAGAGCTCTAATTGTCAGCACTAGGATTTTGTAATATAACCTATAAAAAACAGGGAGCCAATGTAGAGACTTGAGGACAGGGGTAATATGCAGTCTCCTGTGGGTGCAGGTAAGAAGCCGTGCAGCAGAGTTTTGCACTACCTGTAGGCGGGCCAGCTCTTTCTTATTGAGGCGTGTGAAAAGACTGTTACAATAATCAAGTCGTTAAGAAACAAATGCGTGTACAATCATCTCTAGCTCATTAAAAGCCACCATTTTGTGTAATTTGGAAATGTTACGAATTTGGAAAAAACAGTTCTTAACGAGCTGCCTAGTGTGATATTCCAAAGACATCCCTCCATCCAAAATGACACCCAGGTTACGCAGGCTGCTTTTGACAGAGCCGCTCAGGTTACCAAGGTGATGCTTAATGACAGACATAGCACTATCTGGAGCTACAATCAGTGTCTCAGTCTTATTAGAATTCAACTGCAGGCTGTTTTCAGTAAGCCATTCTGTACTTTTAGTGAGACAACTAATGAGAGAACAAAGTTTCTGGGCTTCAGTTGTCTTAAGAGAACAGTACAGCTGCAAGTCATCAGCATACAGACAGTGAGGAAAATAAATATTTGAACACCCTGCGATTTTGCAAGTTCTCCCACTTAGAAATCATGGAGGGATCTGAAATTTTCATCTTAGGTGCATGTCCACTGTGAGAGACATAATCTAAAAAAAAAAAAAAATCTGGAAATCACAATGTATGATTTTTTTATAATTTCTTTGTATGTTACTGCTGCAAATAAGTATTTGAACACCTACCAACCAGCAATAATTCTGGCTCACACAGACCTGTTAATTTTTCTTTAAGAAGCCCTCTTATTCTGCACCCTTTACCTGTATTAATTGCACCTGTTTGAACGTGTTACCTGTATAAAAGACACCTGTTCAAACACTCAGTCAATCACACTCCAACCTGTCCACCATAGCCAAGACCAAAGAGTTGTCTAAGGACACCAGGGGACAAAACTGTAGACCTGCTCAAGGCTGGGATGGACTACAGGACAACAGGCAAGCAGCTTGGTAGAAGACAACTGTTAGGATAATTTATTAGAAAGTGGAAGAAACACAATATGACAGTGAATCTCCCTTGGTCTGGGATTCCATGCAAGATCTCACTTTGTGGGATAAGGATGATTCTGAGAAAGCTCAGAACTACACAGGAGGACCTGGTCAATGACCTGAAGAGAGCTGGGACCACAGTCACAAAGATTACATTTGACACATGATGCTGTCATGGTTTAAAATCCTACAGGGCAGCAAGGTCCCCCTACTCAAGCCAGCACATGTCCAGGCCCGTTTGAAGTTCACGAGTGACCATATGGATGATTCAGAGTAGGCATGGGAGAAGGTCATGTGGTCAGATGAGACCAGAATAGAGCTTTTTGGAATCAACTCCACTTACCATGTTTAGAGGATGAGAATAACACCAAGAAACCCATCCCAACCGTGAAGCATGGGGGTGGAAACATCATACTCTGGGGGTGCTCTTGTGCAAAGGGGACAGGACAACTGCACCGTATTGAAGGGAGGATGGATGGGGTCATGTATTGTGAGATTTTGGCAAACAACCTCCTTCCCTCAGTAAGAGCATTGAAGATGGGTCATGGCTGGGTCTTCCAGCATAACAATGATCCCAAACACACAGCCAGGGCAACTACGGAGGGGCGCTGTAAAAAGCATTTCAAGGTCCTGGAGTGGCCTGGCCATTCTCCAGACCTGAACTCAATAGAAAATCTTTGGAGGGAGCTGAAACTCCAAACCTGAAAGATTTAGAGAAGATCTGTATGGAGGAGTGGACCAAAATCCCTGCTGCAGTGCGTGCAAACCTGGTGAAAAACTACAGGAAACATTTGACCTCTATAATTGCAAACAATGGCTACTGTACCAAATATTAAACATTAATTTTTACAGGTGTTGAAATACTTATTTGCAGCAGTAACATACAAATAAATTATTTAAAAAAAAATCATACATTGTGATTTCCGGATTTTTTTTTTTTTTTTTTTTTTTTTTAGATTATGTCTCTCACAGTGGACATGCACCTAAGCTGAAAATTTCAGACCCCTCCATGATTTTTATGTGGGAGAACTTGCAAAAATGCTGGGTGTTCAGTACTTATTTTCCTCACTGGATGATAGGACACATCACCGAACTGCTGGATCAACTTACCAAGAGGAACGATATACAGCAGGAACAAAATCAGACCCAGGACTGAGCCCTGCGGCACACCCCACGAAAGATCAGCAGATTCAGACATCACATTGTTCACAGAAACACTAAAAGTTCTACCAATCAAGTAAGAGTACCAATCAACATGCTCATCAGTTGGACGGGTAGTCTTCTAACTAATAATTATTTTTTGGGCTACCTTTCCTTTGTTGTGAGAAATAAATCCAAAGACAATGACATTCACAAAATTTACTTTTGATAGAAAAAAAACTGACTTCACTTGCCACTTAGTTGTACCCTTAATGTATCCAAACACAAAACACTAATTTACAACCCCTGGCAAACATTTTGGAATCACGGCCTCAGAGGATGTTCATTCAGTTGTTTAATTTTGTAGAAAAAAAGCAGATCACAGACATGACACAAAACTAAAGTCATTTCAAATGGCAACTTTCTGGCTTTAAGAAACACTATAAGAAATCAAGAAAAAAAGATTGTGGCAGTCAGTAACGGTTACTTTTTTAGACCAAGCAGAGGAAAAAAATATGGAATCACTCAATTCTGAGGAATAAATTATGGAATCACCCTGTAAATTTTCATCCCCAAAACTAACACCTGCATCAAATCAGATCTGCTTGTTAGTCTGCATCTAAAAAGGAGTGATCACACCTTGGAGAGCTGTTGCACCAAGTGGACTGACATGAATCATGGCTCCAACACGAGAGATGTCAATTGAAACAAAGGAGAGGATTATCAAACTCTTAAAAGAGGGTAAATCATCACGCAATGTTGCAAAAGATGTTGGTTGTTCACAGTCAGCTGTGTCTAAACTCTGAACCAAATACAAACAACATGGGAAGGTTGTTAAAGGCAAACATACTGGTAGACCAAGGAAGACATCAAAGCGTCAAGACAGAAAACTTAAAGCAATATGTCTCAAAAATCGAAAAATGCACAACAAAATAAATGAGGAACGAATGGGAGGAAACTGGAGTCAACGTCTGTCACCGAACTGTAAGAAACCTCCTAAAGGAAATGGGATTTACATACAGAAAAGCTAAACGAAAGCCATCATTAACACCTAAACAGAAAAAAACAAGGTTACAATGGGCTAAGGAAAAGCAATCGTGGACTGTGGATGACTGGATGAAAGTCATATTCAGTGATGAATCTCGAATCTGCATTGGGCAAGGTGATGATGCTGGAACTTTTGTTTGGTGCTGTTCCAATGGGATTTATAAAGATGACTGCCTGAAGAGAACATGTAAATTTCCATAGTCATTGATGATATGGGGCTGCATGTCAGGTAAAGGCACTGGGGAGATGGCTGTCATTACATCATCAATAAATGCACAAGTTTACGTTGATATTTTGGACAATTGAAAGGATGTGTGGGGATGATGAAATCATTTTTCAAGATGATAATGCATCTTGCCATAGAGCAAAAACTGTGAAAACATTCCTTGCAAAAAGACACATAGGGTCAATGTCATGGGATAGGGTCAATATCAACGAGCAGATGTGATTTGATGCAGCTGTTAGTTTTGGGGATGAAAATTTACAGGGTGATTCCATAATTTTTTCCTCAGAATTGAGTGATTCCATATTTTTTCCTCTGCTTGGTCTAAAAAAGTAACAGTTACTGACTGCCACAATCTTTTTTCTTGATTTCTTATAGTGTTTCTTAAAGCCAGAAAGTTGCCATTTGAAATGACTTTAGTTTTGTGTCATGTCTGTGATCTGCTTTTTTTCTACAAAATTAAACAACTGAATAAACATCCTCCGAGGCCGGTGATTCCATCATTTTTGCCAGGGGTTGTATAAGGGGATGTCTTTATGCATAAAGATCTGGCACAACTGCTGCAAATATATATGAAAATTCAGTAAGTCTTCTATAATACATTCCAATTATAAGGTAGAACTCTACTAGTGTATGCTAAGGTATATCTAAATATCTAAAAAAAGAAGAAGAGTAGAATAGAAGAGTAGAACACAGTAGAGTAGAGCCACTTAGGTGCCTGATCTTGGGAACCAGGGATGGTAGGTTTTTGGAACATATATGACCACTGGTACCAGGCACGAATAAATATGTCATACCAAAACTTAACCTAAACCAGTCTGCCATGGATTTCCCCTACAGAGTAAAATTTACTCTGCTAGGATAACATTTGGTCCCAGTCCAAATAGAGTTATATATAGTCCATCACAGTGCTAAATCAACTCTTTCACAGTGTAAAATCAACTATTATTCGGGTAGAAACACTTGATTTGACAAGACGGTGAGCTGATTTCACTCTGTAATAGTATATTTTATTCTTTTTAGACTGGGACCGAATGCTATCCCGGCGGAGTATATTTTACTTAGCAACATTTACTGTGTACCAGTGTTGGCTGAGGAAGTAACTGGTGTCCTGTCCAGGGGGAGTTGGACACTTATCGTTTTTACACTATCAAATCCAGAGACAAGCACTGGCACCAAACAGGCCTGTAGGACTTTTGATACACTGTAGTTTTGACTAGCAACAGTTTATATGTGCACCCAGACACTATTTTTCCAGTTGAATCTTGGAAATCTCTGACTAGTTTTGGGGTGTTTTCTGTATTTTGCATTTGTTTTATTCAGTACTCTTATCTATCTATGTATATATATATATATATATATATATATATATATATTTTTTTTTTTTTTTTTTTAAGACAGCGCCAATAGCTCAGTTGGTAGAGCGAGCCATCTTATGACAGTGGTTCAAATCCGAATCCCAACCAGTCAAAAAATTGTGTCCTTGGACAACACACTTAACCCACTTTGCCTGTGTATGAATGAGGTGGTGGTCGGAGGGTCTGTAGGCGCAGGATGGCAGCCATGCTTCCGTCAGTTTGCCTCAGGGCAGCTGTGGCTACACTAGTAGCTTACCACCACCAATGTACAAATGCAATTTGTAAAGCATTTGGGTGTCTTAGAAAGCTCTCTTAAACAGATCAACGTTGGTGTCCTTGAAGCAGCTTTGCTGTGACTTGGTGCTGTATAAATACATTGGTGCATGTCGGTGCTGTAGATGAGTTTCTGGTTAACAGTACTGTTTGCCATTGTACAGTCTGAGAGGTCATTGACCTAACAGAATTGCTAACAGTTACAGTTTTGAAGGCACAAAGAGAATTAGCTCAGTATTGCTGTTAAGTGCACCAATCCTCACATTCTTTCCACTGGCCTGCAGGAAAGAAACCATGAAGCTGATTAGTGTTGTCAACAGTGGCTGATCCAGCACGGAGAGCTGAACTCAGACCTGTAATCCTTTCAGTTTGTGTATCACAACACGTAATATTCATTCATGGCTTCAAGACAGATTTACCTCGAAAAGGTTTATGTCCATTCTATAGTATAGCTGCATTATTTTCCTCCAACATCTGAAAAGAACAGGCTGAGCAATGTTGACCTTTAATATGGTCTTGCTACCCAAGTCCAAAATATGGCCATCGGGTATTGCAAGGCCTTTCATCCGTCTGTCCATCCATCTGTCTGTCTGTGCTCAGCATACGTCCAGTCCTATTTGCTTCCAGAATGTTCAAATTCACAGGGAACGTTCTTGGGACACAGACCTTGGACAAGTTCAAAGATGGCGAACCTTGAGCTATTTTACAAGGTTAAAAAGTGGCATTCTGTTTCATATTTTCATGCTGTGAATCATGCAAATCTTTTTTGAGGGGCAGGGGTGACACCCAATCTCTCTCTGGAGCTGCCAAACCGCTTGGTTAATGTGTAAATTAACATTTTTCTTATATATTATGTAAAATCTTGTGAGAAATTAACACTTCTAAAACTGAAAACTTTTTTGGAACCTGATAACACGTCTGGAGTGATTTACAAGACATTTTTCAGACGTTAGCATGCAAGCTAGCTTCCACTAACTCAAAGATAACTTCCGCTCTTGTCAAAAGTCAATGTATGCTCACATGCACACCCTCCTGCAGATGCCGTTAAAACATACAGTGAATAAAATGTTGTTTACGATTGATCGATTGATTGATTGAGTTTATCCTGGAACATCAACATAATTCTGTGTGTGTGTGTGTGTGTGTGTGTGTGTGTGTGTGTGTGTGTGTGTGTGTGTGTGTGTGCGTGTGTGTGCGTGTGTGTGTGTGCAGGGTTCTAAGTGTAATGGGATGGAAAAATCACCTTAAAAAGCCGGGGTTTTGGGGGATGCTTAGCCCCTCCCTGGATGTTTTTGCATTGTTTCTTATAAAGGGCCTTCTTTGTCCAAATATACCAAAAACTGAAGTCCAGACAGAAGAAGAGAACATCTCTACACTTCAAAATGTGAGGAAAGTGACTCTAAAAACACCACCAATTTGAGGTTGAAGTTGCAGAGGAGATCTTCATCTGGTTAAATGTCCTGAGGGTCCACTTGCCTGTCGCCTCTGCAAACTCACACCTGCTGCTACACTTCTGAATAAAACAAAGGCTCTTTAAACAACTATTTTATTATTTGGAAAAAAAAAAACCTTTTCCTTATTTTAACATTAAATGAATGAATCATTAAACATGTCCATTAAGTCAAAGTTCAGTCAAAAAGACATTTGCACAGGTAAAAAAAAACCCACCCCCATTTTCATCGATTTAAGACATTCATAATATTTTAATAATTACTCTGTCCTGATTACGACATTAAAAGCAATTACATAGTCAATGGACATAATTTAATGTTGAAATGACTAAATAAAAAATGATTTAATCATGTGAAATCCTAATGAACACACTGCAGTCATTGTTACATCATCTCCTATTGTGTTTATAATAAATATTTATATTTATTGACAGTGCCTTTTGTCCTGGTTGAAATGCAGATATGAATGAAGGATTCCACCAGACTTAAAAATGAACACATTACCTTTCATGCTATTTTGTCTAAAAATAAATGTCCAAGGTTCATTATCATGTTAATCAAGAAATCATCTCACCTGAAACCACAACATTAACAACATATAAGTTATGGTTTTAATTTACAGACAAACATAAAAGATTTCTAAAGAATCTTCTTTTTTACTTAAAACTATTTTAATGACAAATTATTTAAGCAAAAAAAAAAAACATAAGGATTTTCTTTAATAAACTGATGTGTATAAATTAGCAGTTCTGATGTTCCTGACACACATCTACGTAAACTGTTCTGCGTTTTGGCCTGATGCCTCATTTCTTTTGGCTTTAAAGTAAGGCTGTAACAAAGATTAAAAAAAAAAAGATTGCTTTATTTCACAAAATTTGTTGCTCAAAATGCAGGCAATTGTGTTTCAGAGGGTTATAAATTTAAAAATCTGTGAGGGAAGCAGTCTCCCCTGTCCTGCAGTGCTTGGTGTGTGGCACACTGCAGGAGAACTTTAGCGGCTGTACGAGAATTTTAGCAGCTGTAGAAGAACATTTCACCTAAGAACGTTTCCCATAGCTGTGCAAGGATCCACACCAGAGAACCTTCTTGTGCTGTCGCATGGAAAAGGCACGTTATGAGCAACGGAAAAAAAAAAAACGACGGTGTGAAACTGCAGACGATTCTCTTTTCTTGCCCACAATAACAGACAATTGTCTGGTAGCAACATTAATCAGCAGGAAAGTGATTCATGATTGACATCTTTAAATGGCTTTGACTGAGGTTGATGAAAAAAATTATAATTTCTCTAGGTTGATTGTGGACTTGCAGCAGCTCCACAATCAACCAAGAGAAATGAGCATTTCCCTCTGCACACCCTTGGAAGCAGCATAATGCCCAACTGCAGTATAGTTCTTTCAGGCAGCAGCGTAATGGGCCGTTACCCTGTTGAAATGTTGGCAAGAACCTTGATTGTGTATGTGTGTGTGTGTGTGTGTGTGTGTGTGTGTCACTATGTATGTCATTGTCTTATTTTGTCCTTAAGAAGCAGTGTGTTTGTGTATTTTTATAAACACACAGCGCAGTGTTTCAGTCCAGTGGCTGATCATTTTGCAGACAAAGCAAAAGTATACATACTTTCAGTGAACCAAGTTCACCCCTTCAAAAATGCCTTTATTCAGTTTTAATCAGAGTTCATCTGTTTGTCAACAGGGTGCACAGTGGATGTATCAAAGCAGCTTTTGCAGAAAGGTTGGACTGCACAGCCCAGTTTTTCACAGGCAGCGTTCCTGTGCATGCACAGCTGACTGACTGAGGATTCTGATGTGCTTAGGGTCAGGGAAAGCTCTGAAACTTGTAACAATGTGGAAAAAATAATTTCCTGGGAAGACAGAGAGGGAACACCCTAAATTTGGAAATCTGCATGATGGCACTAAGACCTAACATGAAGGTGCAGTGCCATTATTCTATTGCTTAGGGAGAGCTCTGTAGACAGAGGTCTTTGGCAATGCCAATATCATTGCAGGAGAAGGAAGGACCAAGTATTTAAGGTCCTGATGCTTTCTGTCTTACTGTCTGGCCATGAGATATATGGGTGATTCTTAGACTACGGGCACTTATTATGTCCTTTGATCATATTGTATGAAAAACAGAAAAAGGGGAAATTTCACACTTTTATAGTTATCTTTACAGTGAAAGTGTGTTACGAAATTTGTTCTAGTAGTCTATGATGACTTTTTCACCTTTTTTCAGCATCATTATATGCAAATATTGCCACACCCAGACTTTTGATCTTCAATGATAAAAATGAATGGTAAAGAAGTGTTTTTTCTAATGTTTTAAAATATCTCTGAATAAAATATCAGTAAAATAATCAAAACATAATTGGGGTATTCAATGTCATACAACTGTTGTGATTTTTTTAAACAAAATGTAGTTGTCCCACACTATTGCCGTAATTTCCACTACAACACTGTAATGTCCCTTTAAACAGTTTGTATGAAAGATTGTTTGGGTAGTTTCTATGGAGATAAACAGTGACATCAGAGCACATGTATATAGCGCCAAATCACAACAAACAGTCGCCCCAAGGCGCTTTATATTGTAAGGCAATGGTGTGGTGGAAATTACATTTACAAGGCCAATAGTGCCCGTAGTTAAAGAATCACCCATATACCTTTACCATGGACCGAAGGTGACCGCTGGATGGCTTTGGTACTTTGTCCCTTTTGGAACATCCTTAGGTAATGCTGGGATGACTTTGAGGCAAATGAATGGTTACTTAAGGAGACACAGATGAGAGAAAATCAGCTGTGAAATTTTGGTATTGTGGTGTATTTCTCTGGACACAATCCATCTCAGAGGTGCCTCAATATTGAGGACTCCACCAGCCAGATTAGACTAAGGTCCATGTTCACCTATCTGTAGCAGATAGATGTTTACTTTTGAGCGGTGCCTTGATAGTTGTCATTCAGAACCAAAAGCAGTTCCTATGGGACCTGATCTTTACCTTTCAATGAAGTGTTCATTCAAGAGGTCTAGACCAAGCGGCCTTCTACTACTGATATTTAGACGGATTTAATTCCATGTGTGTTCTTCAAATTTGCTGTCTGTGTCCTTGGAGGAGATACTAGCTGTATTGTCTCAGTCCACCCAACTATAAATGAGTACCAGCCTTGGCTAAGGAAATAACCTATGATTGACTGGTGTCCCATCCAGGGGTAGTCATATATTCACATCTGCTGCAATATTGGCCTCAGGGCATGTATAGGAAATATTACTTCTTCTTTATGCTTCAGGTAGTTTTCCAGCCAATGTGAGAGTTGTGTGGTGTTTAGTCCATGAGCCAGTCATCAATTTTGACCTAATAGGTATTACGTAAGGTGACGAAACAACACTTATAATCCAGCCTCAGTGTACCATGGCTGACACAAAAATTAGGGAATAATCTTGTTGTGTCTGATGTTTTGCAGGTGTTAATGCTGGATTTTATGGTCGCTTTAGCGGTGACGTGTTAGCATTCTTAGAAATACTAGAAACTGAAATTGGGTGCCCTTTTGGATAATTATGTGTAGCTTGTGACAGATACAAGATTCCTAGTTGTTTGACTGGTTCCTTTGATGTTCATACTTAATTAACATAAATTAGCATATTTTGGGCCCTTCTACCCCTTCTATTGTTCTCTATTTCTAATATGTTATTCTTGGAGTATATCAGAGGAGAATCACACATTTTTTTGTTGCAATTACTGGTGGGTCAAGTCTCATATAACTGGACTACATCCCAGAGAGGAAAACACAAAAGAAAAGTGAGCTAAATGGAGAGTCCCAGCTTTATTGAGGCAGCTATTGATCCTTTTACTTAGAAGCAATGTCCCGAGGTGCACCCACTCAACCAATCACTCCACCCAACACCTCGACACAAACAAAGCAACAGGGCCATGACCACTGATCTCTATATATTACTGGATCGCTCATTGGCCAATATTTTTGAAGGAAACCGGCCGCCATATTACCACTCCCATGTCCCGCTCCTGAACGCTCTTTTCTATTGATCTTTAATGAGGCGTGCTGAACTTTATTCTTTGTAATTTCGTGAAAAATGCTTTCATGCACAGCTATAAACTCTGCTAATTGCCAGATCAAAGGCTGTGGATGAACTTTTCACCTGTGAGTATGATTGAGATGTGAAGTAAGTAAGTCCCTTCGGCTGCTCCCTTGTTTGCACTCGGGGTCACCACAGCAAATTCAAGGTGGATCTGCATGTTGAATTGGCACAGGTTTTACACCGGATGCCCTTCCTGACGCAACGCTACATTACATGGAGAAATGTGGCAGGGGTGGGATTTGAACCCGGAACCTTCTGCACTGAAACCAAGCGAAATGGGAAGTAATGAACAATAATTTGAAGACTTCTCTCCCTTATTCCAGCATATAGGCAAAGATAATAATAATAATAAGTGGTTTGTGTGTAGCCGGTGACTTAGTGGTTAGCACTGTTGCCTCACAGCGAGAAGGTTGTGGGTTCAATTCCCGTGGCCTTTCTGTGTGGAGTTTGCATGTTCTCCCTGTGTTTGCGTGGGTTTCCTCCGGGTGCTCCGGTTTCCTCCCACATCCAAAGACATGCGGGTTAGGTGGATTGGAATCTTTAAAATTGTCCGTAGGTGTGTGTGTGGGTGTGTCTGTGTTTGTTTGTCTATTTGTGGCCCTGCGACAGACTAGCGTCCTGTCCTGGGTGTACCCCACCTCGCGCTGGGATAGGCTCCAGCCCCCCACGACCCTTAATTGGACTAAGCGGTAGAAGATGGATGGATGGATGGATGGTTTGTGTGTAGCCACATGTATTTTGTGTTGGACAAACTATTTTAAGACATTTATTAGGTCTACTTGTGCATAGTTTTGGAGCTTTTGGTGTTGTTGCTAAGAGCTTTATTACTTATATTTGGCTGAAGCTCATAGAGTTGTGTGTAATAAATGTTGTCATTGCAGGGAAAACTAACTCTCCTGTAGCTAGTTAAGTAGTGTTTTATTCTTTTAGTGCAACTTTTTTTTTAAATCCACTATTTTTGTATTATCTATCATGACTTTTGTTATCTATCCACTTTTGTTCATGATATGGTACCGATACACACACACACACACACACACACACATATATATATACAGTGTTGCCACAGTTACTTACTGATTACTGATCACTCCTTGAAAAAGTAACTTAGTTACTTTACTGATTACTCAATTGTAAAAGTAACTAAGTTAGATTACTAGTTACTTTTTTAGTTACTTTCCCCAGCTGCCAAAAGCAACCCTCAACATGACAGTGATACCTGTTTTGCCAAAACTCACTTTATAGTCACCCTTTCTTGACTTCAATGAAAATACTTGTTTCATAAAAAGTAAAATAAAGACCTCTTTCTTGACCTCATATTTAACTGTTGACAGCACTGTAACAGTAAAACCTGCAATTTCTAACCTGCATTGTTTGTAAATGTATTCTTTCTAACATTTTTCTAACATTTAAATTCTCTCTAAACATTTTACTTGTCGAAATTATTATTATTATAAGTAGTATTAGCAGCTGTAGTAAAAAAAATGCTTCAAAACTGGACCTTTAAGCTAGGGGTGTTGTGGGGGGGGGGGCACATCCTTGCCCCACGCCCCCATTCCATCTGGATTCGCCCCTGCTTTGGCGTTTCAGCACAAAGAATGGATAACATTTATTTATGCAGAAAACATGACCAGATTTACAGGTAAGAAAGTTTTATTGCATTTTCACATCATGTGGTCCTCAGAAAGAGAGTTTAGGTGCATTTGAGTAGAAAATAGTTAGTTATGGACGCGTCGCAGAGGATCAGCTGTTTTTAGGGAGCAGATACAGAGCGGCTCAGCTCAGAATTCAAAATAAAGGAGGAAAAAAAAGTCTTTGTAAAGCTCGGTGCAGGTGTGCTGGTGTCACCGTGCTTTAAGATGTGATTTAGATTACTCGTTACTAAAAAAAGTGGTTAGATTAGGATTAGAGTAATGCATTACTAAGTAACACGTTACCGGCATCACTGCATATATATATATATATATATATATATATATATATATATATATATATAGTAGTGTTCAGAATAATAGTAGTGCTATGTGACTAAAGATTAATCCAGGTTTTGAGTATATTTCTTATTGTTACATGGGAAACAAGGCACCAGTAGATTCAGTAGATTCACAACTCCAACAAGACCAAGCATTCATGATATGCACACTCTTAAGGCTATGAAATTGGGCTATTAGTAAAAAGAAGTAGAAAAGGGGGTGTTCACAATAATAGTAGTGTGGCATTCAGTCAGTGAGTTTGTCAATTTTGTGGAACAAACAGGTGTGAATCAGGTGTCCCCTATTTAAGGATGAAGTCAGCACCTGTTGAACATGCTTTTCTCTTTGAAAGCCTAAGGAAAATGGGACGTTCAAGACACTGTTCAGAAGAACAGCGTAGTTTGATTAAAAAGTTGATTGGAGAGGGGAAAACTTATACGCAGGTGCAAAACATTATAGGCTGTTCATCTACAATGATCTCCAATGCTTTAAAATGGACAAAAAAACAAAAAACAAAAAAACAGAGACACGTGGAAGAAAATGGAAAACAACCATCAAAATGGATAGAAGAATAATCAGAATGGCAAAGGCTCACCCATTGATCAGCTCCAGGATGATCAAAGACAGTCTGGAGTTACCTGTAAGTGCTCTGACAGTTAGAAGGAGCCTGTGTGAAGCTAATTTATTTGAAGAATCCCCCGCAAAGTCCCTCTGTTAAATAAAAGACATGTGCAGAAGAGGTTACAATTTGCCAAAGAACACATCAACTGGCCTAAAGAGAAATGGAGGAATATTTTGTGGACTGATGCGAGTAAAATTGTTCTTTTTGGGTCCAAGAGCCGCAGACAGTTTGTGAGACGACCCCCAAACTCTGAATTCAAGCCACAGTTCACAGTGAAGACAGTGAAGCATGGCGGTGCAAGCATCATGATATGGGCATGTTTCTCCTACTATGGTGTTGCACCTATATATCGCATACCAGGTATAATGGATCAGTTTGGATATGGCAAAATACTTGAAGAGGTCATGTTGCCTTATGCTGAAGAGGACATGCCCTTGGAATGGGTATTTCAACAAGACAATGACCCCAGGCACACTAGTAAACAAGCAAAATCTTGGTTCCAAACCAATAAAAATTAATGCCTCGCAGATGTGAAGAAATCATGAAAACTGTGGTTATACAACTAAATACTAGTTTAGTGATTCACAGGATTGCTAAAAAAGCTGTTTGAACATAATAGTTTTGAGTTTGTAGCGTCAACAGCAGATGTTACTATTATTGTAAACACCCCCTTTTCTACTTTTTTTTTTTTTTTTTTTTTTTTTTTTTTTACTAATAGCCCAATTTCATAGCCTTAAGAGTGTGCCTATCATGAATGCTTGGTCTTGTTGGATTTGCGAGAATCTACTGAATCTACTGGTGCTTTGTTTCCCATGTCACAATAAGAAATATACTCAAAACCTGGATTAATCTTTTTAGTCACATAGCACTACTGTTATTCTGAACACTACTATATATATATATATATATATATATATATATATATATATATGAGCTTGCTGATGATTCCACAAAACTTGTATAAACTTTGATTAAAGAATGATCATTTTTAGAATTATTTGTCCCATTGAGATATGAGTAAGTTTGAATAGAAGGGAAGAAAGTGTCAAAGTAATAAAAGAAAGAAAGAAAATTAATCAAATAGCTAATCATGGCAGGCATAGATTAGGAGGGATCAATCTTACATTATCCGAAGAACAAAAATAAGTAAATGAGAGAATCAGCTCAGTTATTCCTTGAAATTGTTGATGTTCTAATAAGCTATGTGCGGTCAAGGAGTGGTAAAATAGCCACCAGTCTGGTTCAGTGGATTGTACGGAGTGTGTGGGAAAAGTGAGCTGTCCAGTAATATATACAGATCAGTGGCCGTGACCCGGGCCCGGTTCAAGATCACGTATGCCCATCCTCCATCTAATGTGGAGTTGTGTAAGGAAGGGTATCTGGTGTCAAACTTGTGCCAAATCAACACGGTGATCCATGCAGCTGTGGTGACCCCTGTGTGGGGATCACAAAAGTGAAATTACTTGTTTTATCTTGTTTTATCTATCCCTCATTTTGGTGTCTTGAAGTTTTGAAATGTAAAATAATCTGAGAATTAAGTGTGACCGCATCTCTTCTGTTTTTTTTTGTTTGTTTGTTTGTTTGTTTGTTTCTGCCTTTTAATATTAAATAAAATATTCTTTAAAAAATAAGTCTTTGATGTTCTTTATAGGCTGAACAGTACAAGTACATCATTTTAAGCTTGCTTTCTCTTAATGTCTAACCGTACCTGTTTAAAAAGCTTGAATATTTGCAGAACAACACAGGTGAGATTTGTGTTTGTTTTTCTTTAACTTTTAGTGGTTTATTGTTTAACTTTCCATGTTGTTTCATTGTTTGGTCAGCGGGTCCAGAAGTGATGTGAATCATTGTCATGTTGGAACGTTGATTCAACAATGTTTCATTAATGTATCAGCACTTATTTAACACATTTTTACTGCTTGCTGCTCTCGAAATATCAACATTTTGATGAGTTATCAGGAGGCTTCAGAATTATTCATATTAAAAGTAAATTAACACATGGCAAGAAATACTTGACTGTTTTCATTTTATGTGGTGTTGTGTGTTTGAATAAAAATAAAATGAAACATTTTGTTAATTAAATAATGTGACATGAAATACATATTTCCAAACTGTGTGTCAGTGGGCAAGTTGTTCGGTTCAGGATAAATGGATTCTCACATCCATCATCATAAACTAGACCAGAGTTGGCCGGCCCCAGTGGTACCACGTTTGTTTCCACATCTCTGCTCATTATGAGCAGATTAAAAGCACTCAGAGTTTCCTAATGTGCTTATTACTGGAGAAATAATGTAATCCTGAAGTGACTGTGGGAGGTTTCACTTCACATGATCAGGTTTTTTTTTGATATGTTCACTCAAACGAAGATTATCTAGTGGGGCAGCATAGCAAAACAATTGTTCATTTTGTAAAAGCATAGAATTTGCACACATATTCTAAATTAACTGATGTTTATTTTCAGATATGGAGCCATACTGGAGCTGACCTCTAATGAACTACATGGGTCAATAAAGAATTATACAGAGGTCAGAATTTTAAAATGCTCCACTCATGTTGAAAACTATACCACATTATTTGGGGTTGCTTTTTGATTCCAAAAAGGTATAGTTTGGACTATCTATGACTGAATGTTCTGGAGATATAGGGTAAAAACAGTAAAAATGGTGACAAAGGTCAATTTGTACGGGGATCAAGAGTTAAAGATGCTCCAATCTTGGTAAAAAATGATGCAAATTGATTGAGTGAATAGCATTTTAAAAAGGAATAGTTTGCACCATCTGTCATGCTTACTTATCATGTTACGGGGTAAAATATGCCATACATCATAGAATCCAATGGACCTTTACTTTGGAGACCAAGCATTCAGTACAGTCAAAACTATTCCATTTATTAATCCTTTTATTTCAGCCATTAATTTGCACCACTTTTTACCAAAATTGGAGCAACTTTAACTTTGGACCCCTGTAAGCTGTACCACTAATCGGTCTCCTTTATTTTCACAGTAATTAATGGAATCAATGTTATTGTATGTATGGGAATGATAGTAATTTTTGCATTTCTCGGACATTCTGGTAAATTTTGGTGTTGAAGAGTAAAATCAGTTTTTATGTATATTAGATAAAAAATTAAATCCTCTTTAATTTTTGGTGATTTTAATGACTCATGGTAAAAACATGACACATGTACATCTGCATTTTTTTTTCCCCAAAATGCTACATAGCCATGGCTGAAATGGATATACCAAACTCATTTGTAAGGAAACACACATGGCATGGCACATATCTCCTTGTGGATCCAAACCAAAATTCATGTTCAAACATCAACAGGATGTATCTCATTTTGATTTCCAAAGCAAAGATGTGTAACACTGCCA
Organism: Thalassophryne amazonica; assembly: GCF_902500255.1. NCBI lineage: Eukaryota > Metazoa > Chordata > Actinopteri > Batrachoidiformes > Batrachoididae > Thalassophryne > Thalassophryne amazonica. Next base: position 123,149,116 of record NC_047105.1, read on the forward strand.
ATGTACTTGTACAGTATGTTGGTGGTGGAATCAATTTTTTTTTCAAACATAATATTTATCATTCACATATTCGTTCATTTTCTGTTAGCAGCCTTGGCCAAATCCAGTAACTCTTCCTGGTAGATCCCGAGGCGTTCCCAAGACAATCTGGGAAAAATAATCGCTTCAACATGTCCTGGGTGTTCCCAGGGGCCTCCTCCCAGTTGGATGTGTATTATTTCTGTCATTACCTGAGCTTCATGACCACAGGGTATGATAGCAGCGTAGATTGACCAATAAATTGAAAGCCTTGCCTTCTGACTCAGCTCCTTCTTCAATTTAATTCAACTTATTTTCTGTTATATAGTGCCAAATCACAGCAAAGCTGCCTCAAGGTGCTTCACAAAAGTAAGGTCTAACCTTACCAACCCCTAGAGCAAAGGCGACAGTGGTAAGGAAAAACATCCTCTGATGATTTAAGGAAGAAACCTCAAACAGTCCACACTCATAGGGGTGACCCACTGCTTAGGTCGTACTAACAAAAAACATTTTTAACAATACAGAGGAAAATCAAATTTTTGAAAATTATTAAGTCCACGCAGACGTCCAGGACAGCACCAGTTGGTTGGGGGAGAATGGGTCTTCAGATCCAGGCTTTGAGCATAGTCCATTTTGCAACTGCTATAGTCGACCTTCATTTGCACTCATGTGTGTAGCCACACAGGCATCAGCACCACATGCAGGGGACATCTTGCAGGGGACTTCTTCACCATGATGGTCCGATACAGCATCCATAAAACATCAGACGGTGCCTCGATCTCACATTCCAACGACTGATCTATTATTACTGTCAACAACATAAATAAATTCTTCTGTTGTTCCTGGTGAAGAGAGAATGGATTTGATCTACTAAATAAGAAGGGCGTGAAAGTGAAAAATAATTTGAGTGTCTTTTGCCAAATGGCACTATTCCAGCTGTGCATGTTCACATCCACATCTGAGTCTTTGCAACAGCCTCACACATCACATGACACCAGGTGAGGTTTCACCTTCATCTGGTCACTGAGATGGTATATCTGTCCGGCCTGAGCAACATTTGCAGCTGGTACCTAAAAATGTTTTTTGGATGTCTTTCTCAAACATGTTATTTTCCACAGCTCTGTATTTTTTTTTCTTTCTCTTCTTCGCTACCTGTTTTAAACCTTATTATCTTAGTTAGTGGCCCTTTGCCCCTCAGGGATTGAAAATGTTACCTCCCCGTCTGCATATATAGTAATGGTAAATGCCACACTGGCAGAACCATTTATGTACATTAATACACATATATGCAGTTTATTCTTGCAAGACAGTAGGTATGTAGTGCATGAGTGAACGTGATGTGCGTGTATGACCCCCATCCGCCCTTCCCAATCAGCTTAAACCATCCTACTCAAAGCCAACCGACAACTTCTATCAGGAAGGGCCGAGCACCAAAACAACACGAAGACAGACAAGAACAAAAGACAAGTGGTGAAGGCAATAACTGTGAAGTGATAAGAAGTGAGACACCGAGGAGACGGGGCCCCAACTATACAACTTACCAGGGCAAACAACCACACATGAACAAGTAGTGACAGCAACAAACTGTTGTCTAATTAGTGAGTATCCATACCTTAATCTAGGACTCCAGAGTCTTGATCCCCTTGAGAGCACCCAAAACTGAACTGTGGTGATGGCCACAAACACACAACCATCCACACACAGAGACCTAGATCACAGCTAAATATCCAATCACTACTGTGGCTGGTGTGTTGGGCCAAGACAAAAGTACAGAACCTTACCATATGACGTGGATCACTCTGGCACAGCAGAAGCCATACGGCCGACTGCACACAACAATGGAAATGGGTCCAGGACGCAGGGCCCCAGGAGAAAACAGGAGAAAAAGGGCAGTGGAAGGGCACAGGGGCCAGGAAGGGCCGCCACCAAAGCCGCCACGGCAGCACGATGAACCATCAGGGGAACGGCCCCACGGCGCAGGAACACAACCCCCCACACCGCTCCCCCCACAGTGGCACAGGAAGCAACCCCATACCCGAGGGAAGCACATAGGGCGCCGGCATGGGCCCACAAAAGGGGGGGCTCCAGAACCAGACCACCCGGTCCACGGCCCCCAAAGCGAGGAATGAGCAGCAGCGGGAACAGGGGACAGAGGAGCCACCGCAAATGAACCCAAAGCATGGGCAGGGACCACTGAGCCATATGAGGCTGGGGCCTGGCCCCCAGACAAGTGGCGAGACCCAGTCCCCTGGGCCAGGATCACACGAGGCTCCACCGACACCCAAGACTCCCCCAGTGCAGCCAGCAGGACACCCCACACACATTCCCCCCCGGCCTCCAATCCATCCCCCCACCCCAAAAACCAAAGCCCAAGATCGTGAGACCCCCAAAGCGAGAGCGGGGCAACACCCCACCCCACAGAGACCACAGCCCCCCACCTCCCCAGCAGCCGTCCACCCACCAGTGCCAACACCCGTGCCCAACCGCAACCACCCCCCCCCCAACGGTCCACGGGACTCTGTGCCCCACAAGCCCAGGAGTAGGTCCACGAGACACCGGCAGAATCGGTGAGGCAGACCCCGCCCCAGACACCCACAGCCACCCGGGGCCAACCCCCCATGCCAGACTCACCCTACCTATCAACCCCACCATAGTTATTATAATTAATCTCCCTTGCTGCATGCGACCCCCTAAGTGAACAAAGATAAAGTGTTGCATTAAAAGCAGGGCAGGAGACGGCAGGTGGCAGACTGCCGTGGAAGGCCGTTATTTTCCACAGCTCTGTATTTTTTTTTGTTTCTCTTCTTCACTGCCTGTTTTAAACCGTATTATCTCAGTTAGTGGCCCTTTGCTCTCAGGGATTGAAAATGTTACTTTTTATTGCAGCTCATATTTGTGCACATTCTTGTTGCATTGGCCATGACGCTGCTGTTGTCTGCAGTACTGTGGGTTTATATGAATGATATGATGATTCGGCACACGTGTACGGGCATCACACTTGTAGGTTTTCTCTTAGAAATAAAGATTTTGTCATAAATTTGGGAATGGTTAGAAGTAGAATGCAACTCATATGTGGCCTTTTTCAGAATAGAGTTTGGAAAGAGATTTGAAAATTCTGGCTTTTCTGAAAACACGGGAGACGTCACTCTAAAAACCGCAGCGCTGAGTGTGAGTGATATTTCTTGCTTCCTTTAATCTGTGACTCAGGTCCTTCTCAGCTGTAGAACTTACTCATATGTGGCATCTTTGACCATAATAATTTGCAGTAATAAAGTTGGCTTTTTGTTTGCATGTGATTTATGATCGATGACAGGGTTCCTGTGGCCACCAAGGCCACTGTTGTTTGTCTTTATATTTATGTACAATGGACACTTTTTTAAGTTGCATCGCCATCTTGAAACCGAGACTTCCATTTAGGTCACCTCTTGCTCACGTGTTTGGCATCATTAGAAACAACACCTTGTTATGATGCCTCACGAAGCGGCTAACTGATCAGTTGTTATGACGTTTCATGGGGCGGCTAACCAAGCACATGTTACAGTGCCCCATGGAGCGGCTAACCGATCGGACGTTATGACCCCTCACCGAGCGACTAACCGATTGATTGTTATGATACCTCACGGAGGGGCTGACCGATTGGATGTTATGACGCCTCATTGAGCAACTAACCCCTCGATTGTTATGATGCCTCACGGAGGGGCTGACTGATCGGATGTTATGACGCCTCACGGAGCGACTAACTGATTGACTGATATGATGCCTCACAGAGGGGGTGACTGATTGGTTGTTATGATGCCTCACGGAGCGGCTGACGGATTGGTGGTTATGACGCCTCATAAAGTGGCTGACCGATCGGTTGGTATGATGCTTCATGGGGCGGCTATCCAAGCACATGTTACAATTCCTCATCGAGTGGCTAACCGATTGGACGTTATGACCCCTCACAGAATTACTGACCGATGGGATCTTATGAAGCCTCACGGAGTGACTAACCAATCGGATTTTATGACCCCTCACGGAGCAAGTAACCAATCGGATTTTATGACCCCTCGCGGAGCAACTAACCGATCAGATGTTATGACCCCTCACCGAGCGACTAACCGATCGATTGTTATGATGCCTCACAAAGTGGCTGACCGATCGGTTGGTATGATGCTTCATGGGGCGGCTAACCGATCGGACATTATGACCCCTCACAGAGCGACTGACTGATTGGATCTCATGAAGCCTCACGGAGCGACTAACCGATCGGATGTTATGACCCCTCACAGAGGGACTAACCGATTGGATCTTATGAAGCCTCACGGAGCGACTAACCGATTGGATGTTATGATGCCTCACGGAGCAACTAACCGATCGGATGTTATGACCCCTCATGGAGGGACTAACTGATCGATTGTTATGATGCCTCATTGAGGGGCTGACCGATTGGATGTTATGATGCCTCACGGAGCAACTAACCGATCGGATGTTATGACCCCTCATGGAGGGACTAACCGATTGATTGCTATGATGCCTCACAGAGGGGCTGACTAAATTGGTTGTTATGACGCCTCACAAAGTGGCTGTCCGATCGGTTGGTATGATGCTTCATGGAGCAGCTAACCGATCGCATGTTATGACCCCTCATGGAGCGGCTAAGCGATCGGTTGTTATGACGCCTCATGGAGCGATTAACCTATCGGATGTTATGACACTTCACGGAGCGACTAACCAATTGGATGTTATGACGCCTCACGGAGCGACTAACCAATTGGATGTTATGACGCCTCACGGAGCGACTAACCAATCGGTTATGACGCCTCATGGAGCGGCTGACATATCAGTTGTTATGACCCCTCATGGAATGGCTGACTGATTGGATGTTATGACGCCTCACGGAGCAGCTAACCGATTGGATGTTGTGATGCCTCACAGAGCGGCGACTGATCAAAGGTGGACGCCAGTTAAACGATGTCTCTGAAAGTCAACGTAAATCCAGATTTCTTGTTTCGTTTTGGCTTCTGTGTGCTTCGTTCATGCCGTGTGATCGGGGGTTTACATTCGTTGCTAGGAAAGTTCAACGACCCAAATACCAACATTTTGGGCGCAATGAACATGTCTTCACTATTATTTGATTTCTTTTTGCGACTGACATCATTATTCGAGCATTCAAAAGACTAATCCTACCTCCACACAACTCCAAACAGCAATGAGAACGTTTCTTGACAGTTCTTGTTGTTGAACAAAACCGCATCTCCCTAACCAGACAGAGTTGTGACATCATCATGCATGCGCGTAGGCGCTGTTCTATCGCAACTTGAAAATCATCCATAGAAATAATCTACAGAGACATGGGGGGGTTACCAACGCTGGTCCTGGACATCACCTGCCTGCATGTTTTCCAGCTCTGGTTGAGACAGGGGAAAATAGTGAACTCCTGACCAGAGGATGTTTGGTTCAAACCCTGTCACGCCGGAAAATTACTAAGGGCCCTCTGGCAAGGTCTATAATCCCCAAGTTACTCCTGATAAGCAAGCTGGTTTGTGAATGTGAGGCATCAGTTAAAGTACTTCAAGCTTCTGATTCAGCTGCTATAAAAACACACTCTGTAGTAGTGCAGCAATGCAGAAGGGGGGTGGCAAAGTGGTTGGTGCACTTGCAATGTGGAACGTTCCCAGTTCAAACCCCATCCCTGTCACATTTCTCCATGAAATGTGGAGTTGTGTCAGGAAGGGCATCTGGGGTAAATCCTGTGTCAAAATCAACATGCAGGTCCACCTTGGATCTGCTGTGGTGACCCCAAGTGAAAACAAGGTAGCAGCCAAAGGGACTTACTTACTTTTACACAGTTTTCTTTTCAGTAAAATATTTCTGTAATTGTTTTCAATGAGAGAGGTTTTTTTGAGCACATTAATTTTGTGTTTTACTTAGTCCAGTATCGCCGGGCCTGAAAAAATTCTGTACATGATGCCTGTTTCACACAATGCTCAGTGACCTAAGTACTCGGAAATAAACCATATGTTTGGAATACTTGTGCAAAGAATTCTTAATTTTGTTTTCATGTGAACGGATGTTTTCTGTCCCTTTAACTGATATAGAGGAAGCTGTCTTTGTATCCCGTCATCGTGGACGAGCACCGGGATCATAGTCCTGAATACACAGCGGTCCACTGTGGCCACATCCACTCAATGCTGAGACTGTGTGTGTGTGTGTGTGTGTGTGTGTGTGTGTGTGTGTGTGTGTGTGTGTGTGTGTGTGTGTGTGTGTGTGTGTGTGTGTGTGTGTGATGAGATAAGTGGAGTTGTTGGCAAGCTGGAGGATCAGAGATCAAACTGTCTTTGTCCAGAGAACTGGAACTTATTGTTCCAGTGTCTGATGCGGCACAGTGCACATACATGCATACGCACCTGACGATTGTGTTTTCTGCTTTGTCCAGGCTAACATTGGTCAGATGGACACAGCCAAGGACATGTGGAAGATGATCATGGGAAATTTAGCACTCATTCAGGTAAAAAAACAAAACAAAACATTTGTCTCACTGAGCTTCACTTCTGACAAAAACTGTATTTAAGAGCAAGTTGAAGCACATGGCACTACGAGTTTCTTAATGTTGCTACAGAAGGGGGGCAAATTTATTTTAAAGACACTTGTGCACATAACACATGATTGGTAGTATACAGTGGCTTGCAAAAGTATTCAGCCCCTTGGTATTTCACACATTTTAATTTGTTTATGCCATTTCAAATACAAAAAGTAAATCAGACTTCTCAGTATAACAATATCTAAAGTGATCTTCTCTTAAACCCAAACTCAAAACAAATCTCTACAACTTGATATAAATTAATCAAAAATATAAAAGCTACAATGCTGGTTGCATAACTAATGTGCCCCCTTGCTATAATACCTGTAAATAATTAGGTTAATTGGCAGTTTTCTTCAGACAAGTCAGGGGATGGATACATGAACATTTTCAAGTCACTGAATATGTCTTGGACTTTACATCAGTTATGAAGAAATGCAAACAATATGACACTCTATGATAAATCTGTGTGGAGTAGACAGTTCTCAAAAACTGAGTGACTGTGCAAGAAGAAGAAGCGTGAGGAAAGCCACCAAAACACCCAGACAACACAGAAGAAGTTATTTCTTCTGAAATTGTGCACAGTGCATGTGTTGCATTTGTATCCCCAGTTATACAGCTTCATGATGAAGTGGTACGGAGGAGGACTTATTAAAAAGAAGACCTGAATTTCAGCTAAAAATTGCCAGAAGGTACATCTGAGATGCAAGCCTAGATATGTTTTGGTGAAAGAAAATCCTCCTCCATAGATGGGGATTTTTCCAGTTTTCCAATATTTTTCCTGGCTTTGACCTCTGACATACGACCTTGAAAAATGAATCAGTTCTTGCCTATCAGGGTATGAATATTCATTGAAAAATTCATAGTGATGTATGAAAAATTGGAAAAACAGGAGCGAAAACTTTACCTACTCCAATTTCAGTGGTGGAAGTAATAATAATAATAATAATAATAAATTCTCAGGATTTCCCAGAGAATTTGTGGCTGAAATTAAAAATATTCAGAAAGAAGAAAAAGTTCACAAGTGGACAAGGGCAAAGTTAAATTATTTCATTGTATGTTGTTGCAGCAACAATATATTGTCACCAGCAACAATACAGACAGGTACCACTCAAACATCTGGATGCATGTTCCCATTTAATTGAATTTGAAAGTGTGTTTTGACTGGTACTGTATTGTCACCCATCACTACACATTGTTTCCGCTTGACACTTTGTGCCGGGAGTGTCACAACATGTGAACAATTGGGCTGGTGAAATTATGTATGAGGTGTATTAGATAAGAAACACTATTTTTTTTTAACTACACTCAACAAAAATATAAACACAACACTTTTGGTTTTGCTCCCATTTTGTATGAGATGAACTCAAAGATCTAAAACTTTTTCCACATACACAATATCACCATTTCTCTCAAATATTGTTCACAAACCAGTCTAAATCTGTGAGAGTGAGCACTTCTCCTTTGCTGAGATAATCCATCCCACCTCACAGGTGTGCCATATCAAGATGCTGATTGGACACTATGATTAGTGCACAGGTGTGCCTTAGACTGCCCACAATAAAAGGCCACTCTGAAAGGTGCAGTTTTATCACACAGCACAATGCCACAGATGTCACAAGATTTGAGGGAGCGTGCAATTGGCATGCTGACAGCAGGAATGTCAACCAGAGCTGTTGCTCGTGTATTGAATGTTCATTTCTCTACCATAAGCCGTCTCCAAAGTAGTTTCAGAGAATTTGGCAGTACATCCAACCAGCCTCACAACCGCAGACCATGTGTAACCACACCAGCCCAGGACCTCCACATCCAGCAAGTTCACCTCCAAGATCGTCTGAGACCAGCCACTCGGACAGCTGCTGAAACAATCGGTTTGCATAACCAAAGAATTTCTGCACAAACTGTCAGAAACCGTCTCTGGGAAGCTCATCTGCATGCTCGTCGTCCTCATCGGGGTCTTGACCTGACTCCAGTTCGTCGTCGTAACCAACTTGAGTGGGCAAATGCTCACATTCGCTGGCGTTTGGCATGTTGGAGAGGTGTTCTCTTCACGGATGATGCAAAGGAGATGTGTTGCACTGCATGAGGCAAATGGTGGTCACACCAGATACTGACTGGTATCCCCCCCCCAATAAAACAAAACTGCACCTTTCAGAGTGGCCTTTTATTGTGGACAGTCTAAGGCACACCTGTGCACTAATCATGGTGTCTAATCAGCATCTTGATATGGCACACCTGTGAGGTGGGATGGATTATCTCAGCAAAGGAGAAGTGCTCACTATCACAGATTTAGACTGGTTTGTGAACAATATTTGAGGGAAATGGTGATATTGTGTATGTGGAAGAAGTTTTAGATCTTTGAGTTCATCTCATACAAAATGGGAGCAAAACCAAAAGTGTTGCGTTTATATTTTTGTTGAGTATATATGGATTTGAATGACATGCGATTACACCAATCATGCTTGAACCCTCGTGCGCATGCGTGAGTTTTTTCACGCGTGTCGGTGACGTCATTTCCCTGTGGGCAGGCCTTGAGTGAGATGTGGTCCAGCCCTCTCGGCTGAATTCCTTTGTTTCACACGCTGCTCGAGACGGCGCGCGTTGCTTTATCAAAATTTTTTCTGGACCTGTGAGGAATATCCGAGTGGACACTATTCAAGAAATTTAGCAGGTTTTCGGTGAAAAGTTAACAGCTGATGAGAGATTATGGGGTGTTTCTGTCGCTGTAAGGACTTCCCACGGAGCGGGACGTCGCGCAGCACTTCCAGGCGCCATCGTCGGCCTGTTTCGAGCTGAAAACATCCTAATTTAAGGCTTAATTCACCCAGGACGTCGTGAGAGAACAGAGAAGATTCAGAAGAGGCCAGCATGAAGACTTTATGCGGACATTCCACTGTTTAAGGACATTTTGTAATGAAAGACGTGCGCTCAAATTCGCAGAGTCGTTTCCGTGACGACTCGGCGAATCTGTGTGCGCCGCGACAGGAAAAACACCTCCGTGTTGAAAACCATTTGTAAAATTCAGGTGGCTTTTGATGGCTTTCAACAAGTGAGTAACTGACAAAAAGTTTAACAGCTTGGGCATGTTCCAACTTGTCCGTTAAGGTTTCCAACGGAGGTGTTTTTCCTGTCGCGACCCCCCGCGGTCGGGTCCGGCCTGACATGCGACTCTGCCCGCACATTCTTTCATTACAAAATGTCCGTTAACAATGGAATGTCTGAATAAACTCCTCATGCCGACTTCTTCTGAAAGTTCTCTGTTCTCTGACGACTTCCTGGGTCAACTGAGCCTGAAATGTGGAAGTTTTCAACTTGAAACGGCGAGACGCTGCCGCCTCGAAGCGCAGATCGCCATCAGGTGCCGTGGGCCGTCCTTAAAGCGACACCACCAGACCAAAATCTCTCATCAGCCCTTAAAATTTTTACCGAAAACCAGCTGAATTTATCGAATGGTGTCCACTCAGTTGTGCCTTACAGCTTTTGAAAAAATTTTTTATCAAACAAAGCAGCAGTCTCTGAGCCATTCCTAAACAATGAAAAATCGATGAGAGGGTGTGCAACTCCTCACTCAAAGACTGCCCACAGGCGAATGACGTAACCGACAGGCATGAAAAAACTCTTGCATGCCCACGAGGGTTCAAGCATGTCTGATGTAATCACACGTGATTCAAATCCATATGGTTTTTGAAAAAAATAATAAGGTCGGATACTTTTCTAACAGACCTCGTATATGACACAACAGTTGTGTGTCTTTGACAGAGACTGAGAGAAGCACAGATTTTTAATATTTTACTTTAGTGGACACTCAAGAGAGACCCGTCCAGTCATCGACAACCTGGACTCTGAAACTGGTGGTCAGGTCCTTTCTGTGTGGCCTTTGTATGTTCTCCTCATGTTTGCGTGGGTTTCCTCCAGGTGATCTGGCTTTCTCCCACTTCCAAAGACATGCAGGTTCGGTAAATTGGTGACTCTAAATTGAGAGTATTTTGTCTTATATGAGTGAAGCGATGGTGCCAAAGGGAGGCCTAAACCGGAAGTGCCACATTTTGAGTCCACAGTGAAACAGGAAATGTCAAATGTTGAACACTTCCTGGAAAAAAAAAAAACAGTATAGATTAACCTGTTTTTCAGTATGCTGTTTTTGCTGTGGTATGTTCATCCTCTGTAAGGTTTTTGTGTAGTTTTTGTTTGTCTCAATAAAAAAATAATAATAAATGAAAGACAAAGAGGAGATCTCATGTGAATAGAGGAGATCTCATGGGAGTTCAGTGGACAGTCGACACCGAAACAGGAAATGCTAAATGTTGAGTCGACACTGAAACCAGGAATGCTAAAGTGAGAGGAAGCGCACACCTTGACAGCTCATGAGGTCAGTCAGTGACTGTTTAGTGTGTAAATTACATGAAGGGTTGTAGCCATGCTAATGCTCCCCAGAACCATTTACTGAAAAAAGTCTGAATGACCTAAATGAGATGGTGAGGACTTTCCAGGCATTTAAGAGGCAAATAAAGAAAAATGCCAAAGATGGCAAATTGCAAAACCCTCAGAAGCTGAAGGGTTTTAGTCATGCTAATGCTCCCCAGAACCATTTACTGAAAAAAGTGTGAAGGACCTAAATTACATTGTGAGAAGCTTCGCTCACTCATACCATGCATACAAGGTCTGTTAGAAAACTATCCGACCTTTTTATTTTTTAAAAAAACTATATGGATTTGAATCATGTGCGCTTGCATCAGCCAAGCTTGAACCTTCGTACGCATGCGTGAGTTTTTTTCACGCCTGTCGGTTGTGTCATTCGCCTGTGGGCAGGCTTTGAGTGAGCACGGGTCCAGCCCCCTCATCAGATTTTCATTGTCAGGAAAATGGCTGAGCGATTGGAGCAGCGCTGAATCAAATTTTTCCAGAAACTATGAGAGACAGCCAGGTGGACACCATTCGGAAGATTCAGACGGCTTTTGGTGAGGATACTCTGGGCGTCACACAGATTAAGGACCATTACAACTGGATTAAAGACGGTCCACAGCGGCGCAGGGTGTGCCGTGCTCCGAGCGGCCAAACAACCAGATCATTTCCAAAGTGAAGACTGTGTTGATCCGGGACATCATCTGACTACCAGAGAAATTGTGGAAGAGGTGGACATCAGCACTTTTGCGGCACATTCCACTGTTACAGGAGATTTTGTAATGAAAGACGTGCGGAGGAATATGCGCGTCGGCACGGAGCCGCAATGGCGCACAACAAAAAGCACGTCCGTGTTGGAAGTCTCACAGGACAAGTTGTGACATGCCCAGCTGTTACACAATTTCTCGGATACTCAATCGACTGAAAAGCCACCGAAAGCTATCTGAATCCTCCAAATGGTTTCCAACACGGACGTGCCGCTGTGGGCCGTCTTTAAACCGGTTGTAATGATCCTTAATCTGTGTGACGCCCAGAGTATCTTCACCGAAAGCCATCTGAATCTTCCGAATGGTTTCCACCTGGCTGTCTCTCACAGTTTCTGGAAAAATTTGATTCAGCGCTGCTCCAATCGCTCAGCCATTTTCCTGACAATGAAAATCCGACAAGGGGGCTGGACCAGTGCTCACTCAAAGCCTGCCCACAGGCGAATGACGCAACCGACAGGCGTGAAAAAACTCACGCATGCGCACGAAGGTTCAAGCTTGGCTGATGCAAGCGCACATGATTCAAATCCATATAGTTTTTTAAAAAATAAAAAGGTCGGATAGATTTTCTAACAGACCTCATATTAATTATTGTTATTCTAACCCTAATGTGCATTTGTGAATATTAAATAACAAAATGTGTGTTGCACATGCACATGGAGATTGCACGAATATGCTCAAAATAAAATTTAGAGAAAATCTGCTAAATTTTGTTCAAATTAAATAAAAAGGTACTATGTGAGAATGGTACTGAAAAAAGGATTTAATCTGTCAACCTGTTGGTTTTGAAAGATGCTTATATGTAATTGTGCAGTTTCATACACATAGAATTTACAGAAAACAGTGTTTATTTGATAGCTGATCATTTGAACCTGTGTGTGTGCATTCAGGTCCAGGCCATCGTTGTGGGGTTCCTGGCATCCATAGCTGCTGTGATCTTTGGCTGGATCCCAGAGGGACACTTTCAGCTGGGTCACGCTGTGCTGTTGTGTGCCTCCAGTGTGTCCACGGCCTTCATAGCCTCTCTGCTGCTCGGTACGGCCACAGCACACCATGTACAGGATGGCAACAAGCTCCTCACTGTGCGTTTAGTCCCACCACATCATGCTGAAATTAGCAAAGAGTCGTGTTAAAATTAAATGCTATTTTACAAGGCACAGCAAGACAAAGGGAGTGAAATGTAAAGTAGATTGGTCTTATCTTGTGTGCAAACAATCATGCTGGTGTCTATTTTTAACTAAGTGGGACTGTGCTCCTCAGCAGGCTGGTGCTTAAGTGCCACTTGACAAAATTGCTGCCATTTTTTCCCCCCATTTTCCATTCTATTAACTTGTAATTCACTTCAGTTTATTTATGCAGAGCTAAATCATAAGTCACCTCACGGTGACAGTCCAGACCTTATCCACCCAAAGAGCAAACACAATCGTGACAGTGGTAAGGGCCCCTTCAGACAGAGTACGAATAAGTACAAATCAGGGCAACTCACTGCTCGTATGAGCGAACCACGAAAACATCCAGCTGACAGGCAGGTGTGCACGATCCCGCTGTGATGGTATTGCGCATGCGACGGTGTCGTGCAAGCAGGAACACAGTGTAAGCAGCTGAGACATAGTGCACCACATCACACTGCTGATGTGGAGAAAAATAAAAACCAGGTGGATAACTAGTGAATATCACTGGGTTGATATGAATAATAAAAAAAAGGGGACACAATACAGAACCCCACGCTTAAATAACCCTGGTTAAATAAAAATAAATGCCACTCACGGGATTCAAACCTGTAAGCTCTGATTATCAGACAGAAACTTTACCACTGTGCTACAATCACTGTCTTATAACAGGAGCATGAAATGGCTAAAATCAACAAGCAGATAAATGTATTTTTTTAAAAAAGAGGAAAAAAATGCTGTAATAAGTGACCAAATGGCGTTTGTTATGGTGTATTTCTGCTGACTGAAACTGGCGTATTTGTCGCACTGTTGGCTTGTCATATGGTCCTGCGGTGTGCTGCTCACAGGACATGCGTGTCCTATCAAACAGATATGACATTCAGATCCCCTGCTGCGTGTCCACATGAACTGACGGTCCATTCCAGCTGGAACATCCTGTCAATGTGCGCTCTCTCCAGCCCGTCGCAAAAGCGATATGTTTTTATGAATTTCTATGTGAGGATAGCAAGCAGAGATGCACCTCACGGAGGAATGTTGTAAGTTCATGTCCTTCTAAACACAGTAGGTGTTCTCCAGCTGGGACATCGAGGAGCAAAGCAAAGCACAGCAGCCACTGTGAGCAGACACACCCCCTGTCTGTTCAACGCCCAGAGCAGTGTGTCTCTGTGTTATGTGGTCAGGCACTTCCCTGTGCTGTGTTCTCAGACCCCACTGTGATCAGATCTGTACATACATATCAGCATTTTATGCAAGTATTCACCCCCCCCCCCCCCCCCGGCACACCACATGTGCCGGGGGGAGCGGGGGTTGGCGCGACACACCCACACACCTGCGGGACACATGCACCACATGTGTGTTGCTTTCACACCACACTCGTGGGGCACTTAGACAAATTTCACATCCAGCTCGACAGTGATCGTCTGCTGGCTGTTTTTGTGCTAATAGTGCAAATGGCCACACATTTTCTAAGTGCCAAGCGAGCGGTGTAGATGTTTGTATGTGTCACCTGGAATTTGGCCGACACCTGCCGCTAGAGAGATCAAATGGGCTCTCACAGGGCACACTCTGTCTTTCAGCCACTGGTGAGCACAGATAGTTCTATCAACAGGTGCACGAGGCGTTGGAGGCAGCTACAATTTTATACGTATTGCATACAATTCCTGCTTCATGCGCACTTCATGTGCAATTTGACCACATTTGTACTATGTGTGAAGGGGCCCTAAAGAAAGACTCCCGCAGTGTTTCTTTTTTTTAAGTACGGAAGGAAACCATAAGAAGACCAGCCTGCACGGGGTGACCATCTGCCTTGTGAATTGTTCAAAATAAAACAAAAAATGATAGAAATGTTGCAGCTAAACAACCATATATGTATTCCAGGGTCCATAATGGCAAATAGTTGAAAACAACATTATGTCTAACTGTAGTTAGGATGTGTTAAAAGCAGAAGACAGATTTCATGTATCTATCCATGTACTGTACAATAAAGGCCCTTCTTCTAACAAAGTGAAGATGAGAGTCCCAGTATAATAGAATGTGTTTGTGAGTCAAGGATTGTTTTCATGCCAGATCAGTTACTGAGGCAATAGATTTCCGATAGCTCTTCCCAACCCAGATATGGCTCGTACCCCAACCAGAAAGACCCATCATCCCCCAAAAGGACAGAAGGGGTTCAAAAGTTCCAAGATAGCCTGCACACATTTCGAAGCAAGTTTAGACCAATTCATACTTGAGATACAGTGAGGAAAATAAGTATTTGAACACCCTGCAATTTTGCAAGTTCTCCCACTTAGAAATCATGGATAGGTCTGAAATTTTCATATTAGGTGCATGTCCACTGTGAGACACATAATCTAAAAAAAAAAAAATCCAGAAATCACAATGTATGATTTTTTTTAAATAATTTATTAAGAAACAAATGCGTGTACAATCATCTCTAGCTCATTAAAAGCCACCATTTTACGTAATTTGGAAATATTACAAATATTCCTGTGGCGGGTGCGAGCCGACGCGCCAATCCGTCCGCACGTCTTTCGTTAAAAAAATCTCCTTTAACAGTGGAATGTCCGGATAAACTGCTGATTCCGACCTCTTCTGAAAGTTCTCTGTTCTCTCACGACGTCCTGGGTCAACAGAGGCTTAAATTTGGAGGTTTTCAGCTTGAAACAGGATGACGACGTCGCCTTGGAGCGCTGCGCGACGTCCCGCTCCATGGGAAGTCCTTACAGCGATAGAAACAATCCAAAATCTCTCATCAGCCGTTAAAATTTTCACCGAAAACCAGCTGAATTTCTCGAATGGTGTCCACTCGGATGTGCCTCACAGTTTTTGAAAAAATTTGATCAAGCACAGCACCAGTCTCTCAGCAACTTCTCAGACAAAGGAATTCCGACAAGGGGGCTGGACCACTCCTTCCATAAGGCGTGCTCACAGGCGAATGACGTCACCGACAGGCGTGAAAAAACTCTCGCATGCCCACAAGGGTTCAAGCTTGGCTGATGTAATCACACGTGATTCAAATCCATATGTTTTTTAAAAAAAATAATAAGGTCGGATACTTTTCTCACAGACCTCGTATATGAAGTTTGCCAGTGCAAACAGCCCCACAGCATAATGGTCCCATCTCCAAACTTCACTGTTGGCGTGGTGTTTTTTGGGATGATGTGCAGAGCCATTTATAATGTGTATTATGGCATCCAAAGAGTTCAATTTTGGTCTCATCTGACCAGACTATATTCTCCCAGTATTTTCAGGCTTGTCTAAATGTTGTGCAGCAAACTTTAAACCAGCTTCAACGTACTTTTTTCTTCAGCCATGGAGTCTTGTGTGGTGAGTGTGTCTACAGGCCATGGCGGTTGGATTACTTGTTTTATTTTAAACAATTATACATGCTAATTCCAGGTCTTTCTGAAGCTCTTGACAAGTGGTTCTTGGCTCTTGGACAACTTTTCTGATAATTATTTTCAGTCCTCTGTCATAAAATTGACAAGGAACAGCTGTTCGGCAATGGTTTATGGTGAAATGATGTCCATGATCAGCTTATGGCCCCTACAGTGCTAACTGGAACATTCAGACATTTAAAAATCCTTCTTTAACCGATATCAGTATGTGTTGCAACAATATTGTTGTGAAGATCTTGAGAGAGCTCTTTGCTTTAACCAATCATGAGATGTTTCTTGTGTGACACCTTGGTAATGAGAAACCATTTTATAGGCCATCACTTGGTACTGAACCATCTGAATTTCAGTTTCTTTCCTCTGGTCACAGGATTATGGTCCCGAGGTGCAGAACAAAGCACTACAGGAACAGTTTTGTTCCAGCTGCTATTATTCAGATGAACAAGTCATCGTGGCAAATTTTGCACCAGTTTAGGTGGCTTTAGGTGGTTGCCAGGCTGTGGTCTATTGTGGCTCTGAGCACTTTCATGTCTGTGTCAGGTGTTTGTGTATGTTTCGTGTTGTCGCATATGTTTAATAAGTTGGATGCTCTCTGTTACTGCAACACAAATCTACCTACGGGTATCAATAAAGTGACCTGAACCTGATATTAATTTGCATGGACAAGGGGCAGGACTGCTTTCTAATTACTGAGAGATTTCAGCTAGTGTCTTGGCTTTCCATGCCTTTTTGCATCTTCCTTTCTTCAGATGTTCAATACTTTTTCCTATGTCATTTCACATTATTACTCATAAACTAATTTATGGACAACTATGGTTTGATTTCATTGTATGTGTGTATTACTTGGATTATTCCTGATGTCTGTCAATAGCACCTTTAGAAATATATTTACTAAGAAAAATGGTGCACGGCTAGACTGGTTATCTGGCATACCAGGCAAATCCCGCTGGGCCCTTGCGTATTTTGGGCCCCCTCAGGTCTGTCATTAAAAATATATATGTATATAATTATATTTTTTATTGATTGCGACGGTAAAAAATGACACATAGAGGCCCATTGGAGGCTTCTCCTGAGGCACATTGGGCTAGTCCAATGAAATTCCTTGGTTCTCGAAGGCCCGCCCCTCCCTACAGGCCCCCACTTGACCCAAGTCATCACTCAAAGTTTTGGCTATTCGGTCTGAGCTCGAGTTGAGAACGGAGAGTTGTGTGCAAAATGGAGAAGCAAAAGAGTGGAGCTGAGAAGCGTAAGGAAAAAAGAAAACGGAAATTAAAAGACGACGCAGCAAAATGTGCCAAAATCACAGATATGTTTAAAACCACAAGCTCGACCTCGGGTTCGGGTAGTGGGGCCGCCCGTCCGTCATTTCAAACTAGCCCAGGACTGGTGTCGAGAGCACAGGTGGTGGAGAGTGAAGAGAAGGAGGAGGAGGAGATGGTTGTCAGAGCTGGGGAACCAGAGGAGCAGAGTGAGCAGGAGGAGGAGGAGACGGAGATGGAGAGAGACGTGACCCAGCAGGGAGAGATTGAGGTTAGAATTCATCTCAACACTTGCTAGTAGCTAGCCAATGCAGTGTAGCTATTCACCGCTTCGGCGTTTCGTTTCCCATTTATTGCCTGAAACTAAGACTAAGTCCATTCAGTAAGCTCACTGACAGTATCTCTCGACTGGAGCAATTGAAAGCTGAAAGTATGAAAATGTTAACCTAGGACAGGGGTGGCCAAGTTCGGTCCTCGAGAGCCACATTCCTGACACTCTTAGTTGTCTCCCTGCTCCAACACACCTGAATGCAATGAAAGACGCGTTAGCAGACTTTTAATGAGCCTTTCATTGGATTCAGGTGTGTTGGAGCAGGGAGACAACTAAGAGTGTCAGGAATGTGGCTCTCGAGGACCGAACTTGGCCACGGAAATTATTACTAAGGGATTAATTTTATTCAGTAAGACTTAGAACATACAATAGCAGCCCAGATGAAGTTGTGCACAACACAGCCCTTTTCTTACTGTGTATTAACAGAAATCATATTTACCTCATGGCCTATGCAGCACATTTTCCCTACTGTTTCCATGTTATTCAATTGACCATCTATATTTAAGGACATAATACATTAGGGAATTAGGAGTTGGAGCACCTGTGCGTGTGTGTGTGTGTGTGGTGCCTTAGCTTTGGTGTCAAATAATACTCTGACTAGATTTGGTGTCCAACTTACAGTGTTGTGTGTGTTAGTGAAATATTGCTTTGCTTAACCCTCGTAAGGTGTTTGGGTCTGTGGGACCCGGTTTCAGTTTTTGCTTAAGGAAAATGGTATGAATATATATATATATATATTTTTTTTTTTTTCACATTGAGATTCACTGGCCAGGACTCATATCAGGGCTCATACCAGGGCTCATAATCAGGAAAAAAAAAGTCAGTGACCTTATCGTCCTCTCTCTCTATCTCTCACCCTCAAAAACATACAAACACAGAACTTCACATACATTCTTCTTTAGCATATGTTTCCAGACATCATATATAGGCCTATATATATATATCGTATATATTACGGCGCTGGGCCCTCAGGTGATCAAAAAGTGCCCAGGCCCTTTTCAGATGCCACTCCAGCCCTGAAATGGTGACATGTTCAATACTTATTTTACACACTGTATCAAAGGATATAATCCATACAAAGAAGTAATCCACCCATTGAATGCAGAAATGTTACAGAAAATGTCATGGTTTCAATTTAAATTGAAATGACAATACTGATGACAAAAAGTTTTGGCATTTTTCACTTATTGTTCAAACCTACAAATGTCCTGTTTTACTTAGAAATTCAGTGTCCTCCAAAGTATTGGAACACTTGGTATTTCACACATTTTAGTTTGTTTATGACATTTCAAACTCAGAAAATACAAAGAATAAAAAATTCTAAACTCAAATTGAAAGCAAATTGAAAGCAAAGTGTTCCAATACTTCTGTATGCCACAGAAATGAAGGATGCTCTGACATCCAGTTCCATCAAATATAATACATAATTGTCTGACATCATGAATGTTTATCGATCTAAGATTAAGTGGCATTCTGAGTTAATGCATACAGACAAACAAACAGTGAGTTGCTTGTAAATTGCTTGTGGTTTCTTTTAAATGATTAAAAAATCTGGAAATTGGATTTTTTTTGTTTGTTTGTTTAAACAGCAAGCCTCAAGTAGGAAACCATTTACATCACTGGACTTTGCTGTAAAACTTGTAGTTTGTCCTTTTTCCTTTTTTTGTCCTTTTCAACCAGGTTGTTGTTCTTCAGTTTGCTTTTCTGGAAACACTTTCTAGTCACTCTTTAAGAGTAACAGTATAGGAACAGTTCAAATACAATATAATATAATATCGCAGGTGAACCTGAAAAATAGACGACTAACATTGACAAAAATTGTAAAACAGGTACAACCCTAAATTTCAATAATGCAGCAATGGCCACGTACTGTTGCACACCTAAAAATGTGACGGTAGGAAGGAATAAGACAAAATAACACCTGACATGCTTCATCACTTGTATTCTCAATGCCTAAACATCTTTTAGGTGTTGTGAGAAGGAATGGCAACATTGGAATGTGTTAAATGCTTTATTGTCTCAACTTGAAATTGACCACACAAAACGTCTTGGGCTCATATGGTCTGCAATGAAATCAAAGTAAATGGATCAAAGGATCACAGTGTTTTTTTTTGTTTGTTTGTTTTGTTTTGAGGTTTTTTTTTCTTTGTATTTCCCATATTGTCCCAACTTGTTCCTGATTTGAGGTATTAAAACCTGACTGTTCTCTTGCACATCTCCGACTTGTCAAAGATTAAAGCGATGATGTCTGACTTGAAATCTCACAGGGCTCATCATGATTGGTGTGATCGTTGCATCCAGAAAAGTGGGCATCAACCCTGACAATGTGGCCACACCTATTGCTGCTAGTCTAGGTGACCTGATCACCCTCTCTCTGCTGGCCGGTATATCAACAGGACTGTACAAGGAACTAGGTGAGTGGTCACCATCCACTTTGAAACAAAGATCACTTTTCCTGTCAAAATAAAATGAAAGTTCTAACTGATTGTGCTGGGGTCAAACTGTCAGTTTTTAGTCAATTCAGAATTTAACGGAACTTACTGTCTTGTTCGGAATTATTGGCACCTCTGAATTTTGAGTGCAGAATTTAAAATATTTGAAAATTATAATAAATATATAAATTAAACAATTTTGTATCATCAGATGTCCGAAAATGTTTCAAATTACTTAACAATTACAACAACATAGACACTTTCGTTGTTGTGAGGTGACAGTGCTAACCACTAAACCACTGCGCCACCCAATTTTGCAAATACCTGCAGTGGCTTCCCACAAGAACACAGTCAGTCTCATTGGCAGTACCAATGGTGGTAGAATACCATGTTAGTTGTAGCAGTGTGGTGGCTTAGTGCAGGGGTGGCCAAGTTCGGTCCTCAAGAGCCACCTTCCTGACACTCTTAGTTGTCTCCCTGCTCCAACACACCTGAATCCAATGAAAAGCTCATTAAAAGTCTGCTAATGAGTCTTTCATTGGATTCAGGTGTGTTGGAGCAGGGAGAAAACTGAGAGTGTCAGGAAGGTGGCTCTCGAGGACCGAACTTGGTCACCCCTGGCTTAGTGGTTCCTACTGTTGCCTCACAGCAAGAAGGTCATGGGATTGCATCCCACCTGGTCCTTTCTGTGTGGAATTTGCATGTTCTCCCCATATTTGTGTGGATTTCCTCCAGGTGCTCTGGCTTCCTCCGACTTCCAAAGACATGCAGGTTAGGTGAATTGGTGACTTTAAAATGACCGTATTTGTGTGAATGAAAATGTGGCGCTTTTTGTGACAGTATCAAGAACCATAGATTCATTTATTTTGCGTGATGCCATCCTGAAATAGCGTGAGATTGGGTTGCCCTGCAACAGACTGGTGTCATGTCCAGGGTGTACCCTGCCTCATGCCCTGTGATTGCTGGGATATCCTCCAGCCCTCCTGGGACCCTTGAATAAGTATGTATAGAAAATGAATAAATGTCCAGTTGCGCTGCTCTGGTTTTGGGAGCAAACTTCTTACAAAGTGGAGAAACATTCAGCCATTTTTACTAGTGGTTGCCAAATTCATGAAGACCAATGCAGTCCTCGTAGCCAGCATGCCAGTGGCCGCATGTAAATCACCTATGACCAGTAGAGTGTCACCTCTGGGTCAATGGACAATCACTGAGGGAAGCTGTAAGTGGAATGTCTATCACATTGCAGTCGGAGTGTAGTAAGACAACAGACAAAACACACAGCAAATGCTTGAGTCTGAGCCTCATAATACACTTATTGGCTCATGTACTTACAGAGGATGGTGGCAGCTCTCCTTCGGCCATAGTTTCACTGCAAAAGCGAAAGTCCAGTTAAGCAGAGTGCAAACCGTAGCCACATCAATGCATGGAACAACACTGCCATCTACTGGATGACAGTGTTGCTTTGTGTGAATGGCAAGCTATTTGTGGATCTTTTGCTCTAAGAATGTCTCAAAATTATGTAACTTGGCGATGAATGCGTGTGATCGCTGATCAACAAATGCTGAATCACACTTCACAAAGAGAATTTTCAGTTTTGCAAAAGCCTTTATCATGATGAAGTGGTACAGAGGAGGATTTTCTCTCACCAAAACATCAAATCTATGCTTGCATCTCTGGTGTACCTTTCGGCAAATTATAACTGAACTTTCAGGTCTTTTTTTTTTTTTTTTTAAGAAAATCCTCCTCTATACCACTTCATCATGAAGCTGTATAACTAGGGGTACAAAATGCAAAACTTGCACTATACACAATCTCTCTAATCACAGCCAGAGAAGTCTATAACTTCTTCTGGGTTGTCTGAGTGTCTTGGTGGCTTTCCTCACTCTTCTCCTTCTTGCACATTCACTCATTTTTTGAGAACTGTCTGCTCTATACAGATTTACCATAGAGTGCCATACTGTTTGTATTTCTTCATAATGTATGTAAATAAATTCCAAGACATATTTAGTGACTTGGAAATGTTCATGTATCCATCCCCTGACTTGTCTGAAGAAAACTGGCATTAAAACTGATTATTTACAGGTATTACACCAAAGGGGCCCATTACTTATGCAACCATCATCTTGGCTTTTAGATTTTTTATTAAGTTTATAAAGTTTTTTATATCAAGTTATAGAGATTTGTTTTCAGTTTGAGTTTAGGAACATAATTTTCCAAATTTTTATTTTGAGAAACCTGATTTACTTTTGTATTTGAAATGGCATAAATAAATTAAAATGCATGAAATACCAAGGAGCCAAATACTTTTGCAAGCCACCGTATCTGGTTCCACTGCAAAGTAATGGTTTGTATTTCAGACCAGATTTATCTTCTTTTCCTCAGAATTCTGTCAGGGGTTTTCAGTAACAAAATGTGGGAAGAAATCTGCCCTTTCTTGAAGCAGTAATACGTAGGTAGCTTGGTAGGTCTGTAATTAGGTAGGTAGGTAAGTAGGTAGGTAGGTAACAAAGACTATTAATCCCCAAATTAAAATTTCAGTTGTCATAGAATCCAGGTACATCAGAACCTTAAAAGTAAAAATAAAACTTTTTGAGGTACCTCAAAAAGACAAAAAATAAAACAAAACAATACAAACAATAATAATACAAACAAGCAATAAGAAAAACTGAGGTAGAAACACATATGTGCAACAGATAAATAGTAAATAGTATAGACTTTTTTAGTCTAGTTCAGATGCCACAGGTCTTGCAGAGGCAGATACATTAAAGAGTCTGATGGCACTGGGCAGGAACGATGTCTTGTAACGTTCCCTTAGGCAGTGTGGTTGTATGAGTCTGTTACTGAAGCTGCTCTTAAGATTGTCCAGTGTCTCACGGAGGGGGTGGGAGACATTGTCCTTAATTACCTGCAGTTTAGGCAGCATTCTGTCCTGAATCACCTCCTCCAGGTTGGCAAGCTAGGAGCCAACAACAAACCCTACCATTTTGACCAGTTTATTCAGTCTGTTGGCATCCTTTGCTGTGATGGGTGCGCCCCAGCAAACCACAGCAAAGTAGATGATGCTCGCAACAACAGACTGATAGAACATCTGGAGCATCCTGTTACATATGTTAAAGGATCTGAGCCCTCTCAGGAAGTAAAGCCAGCTCAGGCGCTTTTTGTAGACGGCCTCTGGGTTTGGAAACCATTCCTATTTATTGTCTAGGTAGATGCCCAGATACTTATAGGATGGGACTATGTCCACATCAGTCTCACTGATGCAGACTGGAGAAGGCAGGGGCTTGTTCTTCCTGAAATCCACCACCATCTCCTTCCTCTTTGCCACATTCAGATGCAGGTGATTCTCTCCACACCACCTCACAAACTGGTCAATCAGGTCCCTATACTCATCCTCCCAACCATTTTCCACACACCCAACTATGGCCATGTCACCAGAAAATTTCTGTAGATGACACAACAAAGTGCAGTATTTAAAGTCTGCAGTGTAGGTGGTGAAAAGGAAGGGAGATAGAACAGTTCTTTGGGGGACCCCGATGTTACTGATGAAATGCTCAGACACACAGCTCTGAAGCCTCATGACCTGTGGTCTGCCCGTCAGATAGTTAGTGATCCATGTGACTAGGGGAGCATCCACCCACATTTTGTTCAGTTTCGCCTTCAGCAATCTAGGTTGGATGGTGTTAAAGGCGGTGGAGAAATCAAAGAGCATGATGTGGACTGTGGTGTCAGGTCTGTCCAGGGCAGAGTAAAATATAATGATGAAATATAATAATAAAATGTAATCCACTGAAAATGTCCTTGTCTTGTAGACAATCAGATAAGATGAAATATAGGAACACATCAAATTAAATTATCCAATAAATTGTCAATGAAACAATACATCATCTTCTCATGTTGTCACAGTGTAAATGATTTTTTTTTCTTCTGTGCAGAGTACAATGACTATGCTAGTCCATTGGTGTGTGCGGCGTTTGTGGCGATTTGTCCGCTGTGGGTGTTCATAGCCAGAAAGATCCCATCAACCAGGGAGGTCCTGTACTCGGGCTGGGAGCCCGTCATCATCGCAATGGCCATCAGCAGGTACAGCACACGTGAACTGAATGCTCACGATTTGTCAAACTGTTACACTGCTCATCTGCAAAGATCTTACAACTCCAATTCCAATGAAGTTGGGACGTTGTGTAAAATGTAAATTAAAAACAGAATACAATTTGCAAATCCTCTTCAACTTATATTCAATTGAATACACCACAAAGACAAGTTATTTAATGTTCAAACTGATAAACTTTATTGTTTTGTGCAAATATTTGCTCATTTTGAAATGGATGTCTGTAACACGTTTCAAAAAAGTTGGGACTGAGCAACAAAAGATTGGGAATGTTGATGAATGCTCAAAGAAGACCTAATTGGAAACAGGTGAGTGTCATGATTGAATTGAGGACACTAATTGTGAGTGACAGGGTTGGTATGCGATTGTTAATTGCTCTTCGTAAAAGGAGCATCCCCAAAAGGCTCAGCCGCTCACAAGCAAAGATGAGGAGAGGATCACCACTTTGTGAACTGCATGACAAAATAGTCCAACAGTTTAAGAACAATGTTTCTCAACATTCAATTGCAAGGAATTTAGTGATTCCATCATCTACAGTCCATAATATAATCAAAAGGTTCAGAGAATCTGGAGAACTTTATTCACGTAAGCAGCAAGGCCGAAAATCAACATTGAATGCCTGTGACCTTCGATCCCTCAGGCGGCACTGCATTAAAAAACAACATCATTGTGTAAAGCAGGGGTGGCCAAGTTCGGTCCTTGAGAGCCACCTTCCTGACACTCTTAGTTGTCTCCCTGCTCCAACACACCTGAATCCAATGAAAGACTCGTTCAGAAAGACACTTCAGAAAACCATTGTCAGTTAACACAGTTCGTCGATACATCTACAAGTTAAAACTCTACCATACAAAGCGAAAGCCATACATCAACAACATCCAGAAACACTGCCGCCTTCTCTGGGCCTGAGCTCATTTGAAATGGACAGATGCAAAGTGGAAAAGTGTGCTGTGGTCTGATGAGTCCACGTTACAAATTGTTTATGGAAATCATGGATGTCGTGTCTTCCGGACAAAAGAGGATAAAGGCCATCCAGGTTGTTACCAGCCCAAAGTTCAAAAGCCAGCATCTGTGATGGTATGTGGGTGTGTTAGTGCCCATGGCATGGGCAACTTACACGTCTGTGATGGCACCATCAATGCTGAAAGGTACATCCAGGTTTTGGAGCAACACATGCTGCCATCCAAGCAACGTCTTTTTCAGGGACGTCCCTGATTATTTCAGCAAGACAATGCCAAGCCACATTCTGCAAGTGTTCAAACAGTGTGGATTTGTATTAAAAGAGTGCGGGTACTAGAGTGGCCTGCCTGCAGTCCAGACCTGTTGCCCATTGAAAATGTGTGGCACATTATGAAGCACAAAACACAACAATGGAGACCCCGGACTGTTGAACTGAAGTCTTACATCAAGAAGGAATGGGAAAGAATTCCACCTACAAAGCTTCAACAGTTTGTGTCCTCAGTTCCCAAATGCTTATTGAGTGTTGTTAGAAGGAAAGGTGATGTAACACAGTGGTAAACATACCACTGTCACAGCTTTTTTTGAAACATGTTGCAGGCCTCCATTTCAAAATGAACAAATATTTGCAATAAGTAATAAAGTTTATCAGTTTGAACATTAAATATCTTGTCTTTGTGGTGTATTTAATTGAATATAGGTTGAAAAGGATTTGCTAATCATTGTATTCTGTTTTTATTTACATTTTACACCACGTCACAACTTCAATGGAATTGGGGTTGTATTGCTGTCACCCCGCCATTTGTCTTTCTGCAGACAAAATGCCTCAAAGTGTCACTGATGGATTTGTAAAGGGGCAGGATTTGAAATGAAATGAAAGCAAGCACATTATAAATGTGTTTTTCGATAATGAAATCATTTCTTGATATTTTTGTGACATCATCAAGATGTCACGCATATAACGTAATGACAAATGATTAGTTGACTGATACCATTTTTAGATCACCTCTCTAACCCTGTTAGATGGAGATATATTCTGGGAAATGTGGGTTTTTTTGTTTGTTTGTTTTACAATGATGACATCATTTCATGATGTCTTTGTGACATTATCATATTTTTTTTTCATATATTTAAAATCATTCAATCAATGGTATCATTGATACCATTTAATTACAAACCTTTTTCTGACTGATACTTGGATGCAACAATATCCAAGATAATGTGTTTATCACACTGTATTTTTGACAAACATAAACTTGACCTTCGTTCAATTACTAATACAATTCTACTCCAAAGGTTACAGTAATCATTTGGCACCTTGGTCAGGATACTCCTACCATGTTTGATAAAAATTTGCTTCCCTTTTAACAAGCCAGTGTGCAGAGGAATAATACCAAACAGTCAAGGGCGTAGGTTTGGTCTCAGCTTTGGTAGGGACAATACCACCCCCCCCCCCCGGCCCCCCTGCCCACCACCACCACCCCCTAACCCACTCATACCATTAGACGCACAAGTACAGCATAATACATAACATATGACGACATAATGCTGAATAATTTAACATTTTATTTACAATATTAAGCGTGTAGGCAAACAAACAGCTTAAATAACAAAATTGCACCCAAAATCACGAATCTATTCTATAGGCCTACACCTGAGAGAACAAGACAACAAAAAAATACTTGTGGAGCTAACAAAAAAAAAAAAAAAAAAGTTTTTGCAACCAAGATGTATAATCTATTCTCTTCATCAATAATGCAGTTGTAGGTATCTGGCAACCTAATTTAAAAAAAAAGGGATTTCCAATGATATATATGGTGTATTACGGTAAACGAAGCCTGTGATGTCATAACGCAGAGGAAAAACACGGACGTTTCACACTAATGCGCCGCTGATTCTCATTACCGTAAGTTCTTATGTAAGCCCTCACTCTGAAAAATTTAACACTGACAGCAAGCCAAGAACCCGTGCTTTCCAACAGCATGCTATATGTTGCATATATTACGGTAAAGTGCGTTCGGTGACTTTTGAAACGAGGCAAAAGTATGAAAAAGAACTGACAAAAAAGTACAGAGACAGACAGCAAACATAAATGTAGTCATTTCTGAGGAAAAGGCAGGGTGTTAGTGTCATTTGTGAAGGTGTGTGTGGGTGTGCAGTTTATTTTAAGTGTGGCGCACAGCATTGTTCGCAAGCCCTCCACCCCGCCCTTCTTGTTTTTCTGCACCGGAGCAGTGTTGCCAGATATGAAATATGAAAGTATCGTACCAAAACCTCAAAATTATCGTATTTTGGGAGAAATGATCGTACACAAACAAAACGCATACAACGTAGCTATTTTAGTGTTTTTTGTTGTTTTTTTTAATTTCCAAAGAATTTTATGTCACATTTTTAAACAGTAATTATAGTAATGGGGAAACTAGAACGCACTACTAGAAAGATTTTTTTTTTTCTGTGAAGGGACACAAACGTGTTAATTACCAGACTAGAAAGAGTCGAATTCAACCTCGAGGTGACTGTCGTCATCCGATGCCATGGCCACTTGTGCAGATTTTGTTGAACACAGAAAAAATGTTGACACCTCCATAAGGAACTTGAACTTTTTTTATTTTTCTTGTATATCTCTTTGCTCTTGTGTTTTGTTCGTTTGTCGTTGCATTTGTTGAAATAAAGTTTCAAAAAAAAAAAAAAGATGTTGGTTGGGGAATCTTCCTGTCACGGCACAGATTGGATGGAACTCATTACTTTGTATGGGGAGGGGGCGGGCTTTCAAATGACGTTGTCCCGGGCGGCCAAAGCCAGCAGCAGCCCTGTGTGTGTTGTGTCTTTGATTCCGCCTGAGTGCAACGCCTGCAAAATGATTCTTGGGTGTCAGAGAGAGATGCGTGTTTGGGCAACAGCTGAAATTATCGTACATTTTGGATTTTTTCCCATTATTGATCATACATCGTACAGAGGGCAAAACTATCGTACAAATACGATAATTATCGTACATCTGGCAACACTGCACCGGAGCCACCCATCCTCTGCGCTCCGGGACCTCCCACTTTACAAATTAAGCACTGCCTGCCACGAGATGCGCTTTGTTTACGTCCATGTGAGAAGAACGTGAGCCAATGAAATTGCAACATGGGTAACCCTGTCACTCTGGCACGTCGAAAACACAAAACATGACGACTAAAATTATAGTATCGAGTTCGCAAAAAAATAGTGAATGATTTTGTTATATAAACAAAAATGCTAAATATTGGTAGGGTCTATTTTGCCATCCCAAAATAATGGTTGTGACTTGTCCCTATGGTCCATATGCAAACCTACGCCCCTGCAAACAGTAATGGAACACAAGTCAACCCTGAATTTATCATCATGGGAGCTTTCCAGCATGGCTGCCGAGGTTGCACAACATAATTGCTCTTGTCAGCAGTTTGCTTTCAACATATTTGTTTTAAATAAATGGTTAAATAAAAAGGGATTGGGCAGCAAAAAAATCACAGTCGATATAAATGAAGTAATACAATGATTTTGGGCAACGTCATGATCCAAAACAATGTCCATGCTTACCACAAGAGGGCAGCATGTTTCTATAAAAGAAAACAGTCTTTGTGTGAGTTTGCAAACTTTCAGCTTTATAATCAAGGGGAGAGGCTTTGTATCAAGTTTTTGATTTGTAAAGGCAGAATGTAGACGTCAAATGAAATTGTAGTTCATCAGTAAAGCCGCATTCATTTTATTTCAAAGCTCCAAGTCCACAGTGGATGAACTATTTTTAAAAATACATGAGAAATATCAGATGTCTCCAAAATCTCACATGCCCATAGTACCCTGAACTCATCTAATCTCTGAGGAATAGTAATAACTGCTTTCATTTTGTTCTACAGTGTCGGAGGTCTGATCCTCGACAAGACAGTCACCAACCCGAACTTTGCCGGCATGGCTGTCTTCACTCCGGTCATCAACGGTGAGAAAACAATATGAGTAGAAAATTTTCATGACACTTTTAAAATGATACTGTGAGTGATGGAGACAATAAAACAACCAGTAAATTGACAAGTATCCCCCGGTGCCTTGGCAGGGGGTGGTGCCTCCGGGTTTGTGGGGCCCGCCTGTCTCCTCTCGGCTCCTCGGCTGCCCCTGCCACTCCGGGGTCCCATCCTGCACCTTCCCTGTTTCGGGGACCTCCGGGCGGGGTGGCCCATCCATCTGCAGCTCCCTGGCCCCCTGTCCCCCGTTGCTTTGCTCCTCCCTGGCCCTACCGTAGTTTCTCTGGCGCCTCCGCCGGATCTGAGGTTGGGCTGGGGGCCCGGTGGGGCCGGTGTATGTGGCTTCCTCCCCTCGCCGCGCCTCTCCTTCTGCCTGCTGCTTGGGGTTGGGCCTCACATGTCACACCCTTTTAATGCACTTCACCAGGTTAGCACCTGCACGCACATCATATTGGGTTGTAAGAAGCACATTGTAGGGTTCACATAGATTTGCGGTAGGGTGTTGGGGATGAGTTTGTGGGGCAGTCTGTGGCGCAGCTGTGCGCTGCAGCCTTCCACTGCGATCTCCATCCGCCACTCCTGCCTTGCAATTTTAATGTACACACCTTACTTCTACATGTTTAGTAAACACCTTCACCAATTTAGAGTCGGGATCACTAGGCGCTGGTGGGTTTGCAGGGCAGGCTGTGGCACAGCGGTGTGCCGTGGCCACCCACGGCAGTCTGCCACCTGCCGTCTCTTGCCCTGCTTTTAAAGCAACACTTTATCTTTGCACATTTAGGAGGTTGTATACAGCAAGGGAGATTAATTGTAACAACTATGGTGGGGTTGGTAGGTGGGTTGAGTGTGGCATGTGGGGTTGGCCCCGGGTGGCTGTGACTCTTGGGTGGGGGGTCTGCCTCGCCAGTTCTGCCGTGGTTCCGTGGCCCTGCTCTGGGCCTGTGGGGCCCGGGGTCCCGCGGCCTGTTGTGGGGGTGGGTGGTGGCGGTGGGGCGCGGGTGTTGGCACTGGGGGGTTGGCTACTGCTCCGAGGATGGGGGCCATGGACTCCGCGGGATGGGCCACGCTCTCGCTCGAGCGGTCTCCTGGTCATGGGCTTTGGTGTTTGGGGTGGGGTCCGGGGTGGGGGGGTTTTGGGGAGCCCTGCTGGCTGTGCTGGGAGGGCCTGGCTGTCAGGGGGCCTTGTGCTCTTCCTGGCCCCGGGGTTGGGCCCCGACTCTTGTCTGGGGGCCGGGCCCTGCCCTAGTATGGCTCAGTGGTCCCAACCTTCGGCTTTGGATTCGGTTGCGGTGGCTGCTTTGCCCCCCGTCCTTGCCGCCACTCGCTCCCGACCTCTGGGGCCATAGCCCTGTTGGTGTGGTTCTAGGGCTCTCCCTATTGGTGGGTCTATGCAGGCACCCTGTGTGCTTCCCTTGGGTATGGGGCTGCTCCTGTGCCTCCGTGGGGAGGGGTGGTGTCGGGGGTGCTTTCCGGCGCCATCGGGCCGCTCCCCTCTTGGTTTGCTGTGCTGCCCGGTGGCTCTGGGGGCTGCCTTTCCTGGCCCCTGTGCCCTTCCGCTGCCCCTTTTCTCCTGGGTCCCCCGGGGCCCTGCGTCCTGGACCCATGTCCGTCGGTGCTCGCGGCCGGCCATGTAGCTTCTGACGAGCCGGAGTGGTCCATGTCATATGGTAAGGTTCTGTACTCTTGTCTTGGCCCAACACACCAGCCACAGTAGTGATCGGATACTTAGCTGTGATCTGGGTCTCTGTGTGTGGATGGTCGCGTGTTTGTGGCCGTCACCACAATTCGGTTTTTGGGTGCTCTTAAGAGGATTCACACTATGGTGTTCTAGATTAGGGTATGGATGCTCACTAATTAGACAACAGACTGTTGCTGTCACTGTTTGTTCATGTGTGGTTGTTTGTCATGGTATGTCGTATGGTTGGGGCCCCGTCTCCTCGGTGTCTCACGTCACAGTTATTGTCTTCACCACTTGTCTCTAGTTCTTGTCTGTCTTTATGTTGTTTTGATGTTCAGCCCTTCCTGATAGTAGCTGTCAGTTGGCTTTGAGTAGGATGTTGTAGGCTGATCAGGAAGGGCGGATGGTGGTCACACACACACACACACCACATTCACTCATGCACTACATACCTTCTGTCTTGCAAGAATAAATTGCATATATGTGTATTAATGTTCATAAATGGTTCTGCCAGTGTGGCACTTACCATTACTATATATGCAGACAGGGGAAAGAAAAAAAAAGTATCCCCCCAAAAAGGCAGAAACACACACTCATGGTGGAGGAAAGTAGCGATAAATCAACAAAAACAAACCAATTTCATTCAGTTTGCCCCGAGCAGAATCAGTATTTTAACATTTCCAGTGAGGTCCAACCTGAAGATTATTGGGCCAGATCCAGTTAAACCAAATTCCAGCTCAGTATGACTGACCAGGGCTGACAGGACAGAAATTTGACCCTTGACTTTTTGGTCCAGACTGGCCCACCACTACAGTCCGCGTGCAAGGAGGAGTGCTGTTTTGTCCTCCATGGTACAGGTACAGGTCCTGTGGTGTCGTGGATGCGGTACAGTGCAGCATCAGCGCATCCTCCCAGACTTGACTTAACATGTTTGTCTGTCCAGTTGATGTCAAAGACCAACTTTTATAAGATAGGCTGGACAATATTTAAGTCCTCATGTTGGAAACAGGGAGACCACGACACATTTTACTTACTGGACTCACACATGTGCACTTTCATAGGAAGCAGAAAACATTTTAGTTTGTGAGAGAAGAATGAA
Organism: Thalassophryne amazonica; assembly: GCF_902500255.1. Classification (NCBI taxonomy): domain Eukaryota; kingdom Metazoa; phylum Chordata; class Actinopteri; order Batrachoidiformes; family Batrachoididae; genus Thalassophryne; species Thalassophryne amazonica. The sequence goes on from NC_047105.1 coordinate 123,181,266, forward strand.
AAAGGTCTTGTTACCAGTATACTGTCAAATAAACATTTCAGTTCAAGAACATTCCAAAATTTTTGAGCTTAGTTTTTGTTCCTTCAACCAGTTCAAAACTTCACCTGGGACACAAGCATTGACAGATGGATGAGATAAATGTGCAGATATTAGATATATAAACATTTGTACAAAGTTATCACCTTTGAAATCTAGCAGATGGACGCAGAAGTATCTTATGGAGGGAAATATCTCCTTTTCTGGAGCAATAAATGAGAAGTCAACATATGCTTATAAAAACAAGGCCCACAGATGAGCACCTAATCATTCACATTCAAACACCCTGACGTGTGCCTGTGTGTGTTTGTGACCTCACCACTCTGGGCATGGCCTCATGTCTCCATGTCTCCAACAGGTGTCGGGGGGAACCTGGTTGCAGTTCAGGCCAGTCGGATCTCCACCTACTTGCACATGAATGGTCTCCCTATGGGAGATCCAAACCCAAACCCCAGGAAGTGCCCCACGCCCTGCTCCACCTTCTTCGGATCCAGTGAGTTTTTGTCATATGAGAACTCTGACACATAACATTGTGATTGTTCTGCATGTGTCCTCACTATTGACCTCCTTCTCTTTCAGCGGTAAACTCTCGCTCGGCCCGTGTGCTCTTCTTCCTGGTCGCCCCAGGTCACCTCGTCTTCCTCTACACCATCAACTCCCTGAGGGGCGGGCACACCACCCTGACACCCATCTTCATCACCTTCTACCTGTCTGTTGCATTACTGCAGGTACACAAACACACTGCTCTGCACCTGCACCTCTGAGAAGGACCTTCCCAAAGAAAAATCTGTTTTAGTGTCAGACACTGAACGCACCACTTTCTGTTGCTATTACATATGATAAAAGTTAAGAATAATCTGTGCAGCAGG